>NW_026854272.1:0-430153 GCF_026571515.1 Ruditapes philippinarum
GGAGCTTATGATCTGAAATTTTGCACACAAGTAAATGGTCTAGACCTAAATCAAAAGGTACATGAATCTAGAAAAAATTATTTCCAGTCCCATCACGTCAAAAAAAAACCTCAGTCGAGTCCCTTTAATGGCCCAACTGGACTGTAAAAGTCAAGTCCCTTTAAGGATAAAGATTACCTTCAGCACTTGGTAATGGGTTTTTCTCCTCTGTTTGGGCATGTTTCAGTTTAGCACCTCCTTCAATATCTTTAAGTAAAGCGGGATCAGCTTTATGTTCTGTACTGGTCATTTTTCACCACAACACTGGACTACAACTGAAAATATAAAAATTACAGATGCATAATAATAGATACCAATTAAAATAATTTGACCATCTTAACAAATAAAACATAGCCGTCAAATCTATAGATACAGAAACCATTTCTCTCAGAAAACACAATATTAGTCTCTCATTTTTATACAACTACAATCTGACCTTGTAATGATTTAAAGTCTACACAATTACAATTCAATAACCTAATTTTAAGATTATGCCAAAAAAAGTATGATACCGCTTCTACTAATTTCTTTGTCATGTTCTTGCAGTCCTTTGAATTTGGAACTGTCCGCTGTTACTTAAAGAGAGGATTCAGTATAAAAAAAGCTAAAATTAGCAGCTAAATGTTTCATCCTGATCACCCAGCATAGACGTATAGACCCAACCCTAATAGGTATAAAAAATAAACTACATAATGATACATGTACAGCCAACCTTTTCCATCAAGCTAAAGGGCCATCACCTTGGATGGCTTCACAATTTTGACATGTAACAGGAAATAATAATCCCTAAAAAAAAAACCTGATACTGAAATCTACAAAATTTCAAAGGAAAATTATCAGAGTGGAAATTACACACAAACCCAACTGTCACTGCTGAGGCTGTATTAACTAGATTTCTTTATGTTAAGACTGCAAATAATATGACATACCATATAATTATTAAGTCTCATAACTTCCTTTTCTGTCAATAGGTGTGAAACGATCATATAAACATAGTGGTATAAGATGAATGGGAAATACTTCAAATATTTAACATGGTATATTATATACTACTGTCCTAAAATATTTAAGCACATCATATGTAATTTATTACAACAAACTCTACCGGCCAAAATAAAATACATCATGTATATATCAAATAGTTTAAATTAACTGAATATTGTAAATTAGAAACACTCTACATGTCTGCTTTGTCTTCTACAGCAGGAGCTGTATTCTGGGGTCTGTCATCCCCACAGAAAAATTCTTTAAAATAAAGCAATTTTCCTCTAATGTTCAATTTAGCATTCTCTTTCCTGATTGCAAAAGAAGTTTGTTAATTTTTCCAACAGTTAAAGGCAGGGCCCGTAACCTGTGACAAAAGCACTGCTCTATGAACATTGAAATCTATTTAAATGGGACATACATGTATATTGAAACATTTGAAGTTGCTGCCCCTATATATGTGTATTGCAGTAGCATTAATTATAACAGTTTTAACGTTTTTAAATATCACAATTTATGTCATATTAAAATTACACAGCCATAATATCACAGGAATATTATTTTTTATGTTTAGTATACATCTGCCTTCCTTTTCTTCATCAAATCAGTCTTAAAACTCTGATACTAGAACACATACACTTCTACAGCTTAACAATATTTCAAAAAGTATGGTTAACACAATATCACTCTAAATAAGGTTAATATCCACCTAATTATCAATCATTTTTCATAAGAGCGCAATATAATAAATACCTTGAAGGGTAAAATCCTTATTTCCTATGAACTTGACAAACAGAACTCGATATTATTTACTGTCCTTGCAAAGTTATCAAGTTATCAACTTTTATCAAAATGGCCCCAATACACAGCCAGAATATCCTTAATTTAACTTAATAAAGATAAAAGTTTTAAATTTTAAATAATCTATTGATTAAAATACAAAATTTATACCTCGAGACTCTCTCTAATGTGCAAAAATATCACCTACACACAGTGTACACACAAAAAAATATAAAATATTTATCTGAAAAACCAACCCTCAAACCGTTCTGTTGACAAAGATTGAAGAGTGCACACAAAGTTGTAACCACATGAAAATCTTGATGATCAAATTTGTACCAGGATAAGGAAATGACTCAGTCCATGTTGAGAGCTTTTCCATCCATTTCAAATTTGTCATACACAAATACAATGATCAAACATTCCTCTTGACTGAAATGTCTGTAAGTTTCTCTTTATCAATTAAAAAAACCCTGAATACTGTTAAAACTAGGTTTTGATGAATGAATCTTTGATCATGATAATCAGTCTGTTAAGATGCCTTTTCATTCACATCTTCATGCATATTCACATATCTTACCAACATTTTAAAGCTTAATGTAAAGCCACACCTTCCTACTTAACTTGTCAAATATATCATATTTTTTATGGGTTATTTTCTTTTATGGGTTATTATTTAATGCAATGATTTTCAAGTAAAAATCTACATTGTCGAAACACTAATATTTGTCCTTGTTATGAAATCTTAAATATTTGACAGAAATACTGAAACAGTTTCATTCGTGTTTTTTTAAGAAATTTTGCATTGTTTGGTAAAATTATTGAATACATGTACAATGTCAAAACAATAATCACACTGACAATACTTTATACTAGTCGGCCTAGTAATCTACATGTAGGATTGCTGGTTGCGCAAGTTCAAACCCCGTCAGTGGTTTACTTTACAAGACATTAGTGTGTTAATATGCTTATAAATAGCTTCCTACACAATGAAACCATTGAATCTAAAAATAAATTCTGTATAAACTAAATGATTGTAAATCCTTACTGCTAAGCAATAATATTCAATTTCTGCAAGCCCAACAGCTGTTTACCAGTTCCTTCAATCATATAAATGTTGTTCAAACACTGCTTCACAAGCACCTTTATTCTTTTAAAACAAATATTTTCAGTTCAAGGAAACATTACTTTTAAATCCCCTTGATAAATGCTTTAATGTTTGGAACTCAAGGAAATGCCTCATTTGTGGTTTCAATGCCAGGAAAAAAAAATAACATTCTTAAACTGCTGATTGTGCATTTTTACCCACTTATCATGCTATGAGTTTGGAGCTGTCTGATAAATTATGAACTAATCAAATTATGAACTTATAAATTTATAACTAGGGCCCATCCACCCGAGTGGCATAGCCTGGACATACATGTAGACCTGGATTTTCTAACCCCTGGTAAAGTTTGTTTGCTTGTTTTGTTGGGTTTTACGTCACACCAGCACAGTATAAGTCATATGGCGACTTTCCATCACACTGGTGGAAGTAGACGTAACTCAGGTGCTCTTCCATGGGCAGACACAAATGGGCACCTGAGTAAAACACCAACATAGTGAAAGCTAGCCTAATAGCTTCCTTACAATTGCAAGAACGCAAAGTCCCTGTCAGGAATCAAACCCACAGCAGTGAAGGGAAAGTGGTTTGAAGTTAACGACCTTAACAACTCGGCCACAGATGTCTCTCCCTGGTAAAGAAGACATACACCATGGATTGTCAGATGGTAAAATTCTTGCTGCACTGCATTTTTTACATTTCTTTAGCCATTTTGGTGCCAAAACGAAATCCCCCCCCCCCATTCATCTGAGCAGTGCGAGGACAAAAAAATGAAGGCCAAAAAGTTATTCTCCCACCACCACAAGTTAAAAGCACAATGATCTAAAATCAAAGAAGAATTTGGTTGTTTGGTCAGTTTACTGTAAAATTGTATTAAGTTAAGACAAATAAAGAAATTAAAAAAGAAAGTAACTTAACTTAATCAAATAAATGACCTGCATACATTTAAAAGTTTATTTTTGAATCATATTAAGTGTCTATTTCCTATTTATTTTATTTTATGGATCGTATCAATTTTACTGCTAGATCAATTATACTGACATATGGATATAGATAGACATTACAGCTTCAGGCCAATACAAGAAAAAAAACTCGGTTCTAAATATCACTGGGCATCTTAAACAAAACATCAAAATGAAATGATCAACATAACACAATCTGTTAGATTAGAAAGATACCTTACACTTTCATTTCACACAAGCTACATGTAGATATGATTAATCACATTGCTTTGTCTTACAATATGAAGTTACATATATTTATAAATCTATAAGTATGAGGTCAAGGCATTTTTATACAAAGTCTTAATCATTACAGAGGTGAAATGACTGTTCATAACTCCAAATATGGTTTGTAATGCAAGGATTTGAAAAAATTGTAAGCTTTTCAATAGAAATACAGATACTTGTATCATTGGAAATCAGTGAAAAGTTATGAAAAAACACAAATAAGGTGAAGGGCACAGAAAACCAAAACAAAAATCTCTATAGCCTCACAATGAAATTTTATATCCCCTATTTACACAAATGAGGAAATTACCCTCTCCACATCTCTATCTTAGATTGATGGCCTATGAAAATCAGTCATTGAGCTAATAAAATAAATAACACATAAAATGTCCATAGATCTAGGATGTATCTTAACATTACTTAGCATACAATAGACAAATAATCACCAATATACAATGAAAATAAAATTAGGCCACAATATGACCAGATTTTAAGACTACAAGTCACATAATGTTATCCCTTTGATTATGAGAATTTTTACTATGAAAATTACAAAAACTTTCAAATTTACAGCAACGGATTAATGTCCTCTAGTAAAAACTTGTATAATTCCAAGAAACTTGTGGAAAAGTCTATTTGTTGTATTTATCTCACCAAAAAATCAGAACACGCCCAACTGTGACAGGCTTATCTAAAAACTATACTTGCTGGACATTAAACAATATATTTATGATATTTGTGACAATGAATGCTGCTAAATATTAATGAAACTAAATAAGTTCAGCTGTATTTGAAATCATTTCTCAAGTGAGGAACATTATTATTAAAATACAACAATTGTTCTCACTTCTCAGTTTCATCTACAATGTTTAACAATAAACAGACTTCTACTTTAACAATTAGAGAAAAAAAACATCATAAGCTAACAGTTAAAGCAGCATGCCTCCAGATGAATGCTAATTTTCATGAAGATTTGAAAATGTATTTAACAGTATAATATTGTGAAGTTACCAAAAGAATGCAAACTAAACATTATCAATGGCACTTACAACCCATGTAAATTACCAAAAATATCTCAAAATATGCAAAAATAGCCCTTACTGCGTTACTAACGCAGTAGAAAATATAGTTAAAAATCGGTCATTAATTGCACATAAAATGTAAATTATAACTAGAATTTTGAATATGTTTACTTTTTCCTAAAATCTTAGTACATTTTTCTCAGGTTTGATTCTATTGAAGTATTTTGCTCATCTGGAGGCATGTAGCTTTAAATTTTCTTTTTAATGAGCATGTACATTTACATTCGGAACCGCCTCTATAACAACCTCGGAAACAATACGGACTGAAAGTAGTTCTACCACGTGGTTTCAGATGTAAACAGAAACAGAGATAATGTAAAACGAATGTATATATTTGACATCTAATGTGTGTCCCGGTACTCTTACGCTTGAAAATATGTCTGACAACAATTTGCAATTTAAGTATGCCCACGTATGTTCAATTTTAAACAAATCCGACTAATGTCAACAGGTTGGTTTTTTGTACTTTCGATTTCCAAAACCATATAATAAATAATGTATTGATATGAATTCGCTTATTTTAGGTGAACTTTTACTACATATATTTGAAATAAACTTGTCAACAACTCCAAGCATTAAATTACTATTTGTTTACATGTTTAGTTTCTTAGCGTAGGTTAGACCAAATACCGCATCCGTTCTGTGTATTCATACTATTGTGTTCGTGGTCCTTATCCGAAGATTGACGGAAAGGGCCGAGTAGTTGCGATTGGTACATTTATTAACCTTAGATTTCTGATAAAAAATAACTACAAGTTTCACTTCCTAAAACATGTCAGCGTTATCTTTCTCACCTTAACAACTAACACCAGACACAAACATGAAGCATGCAGACAAACATTAAATGAAGTAGAAGTTGAACTGAGCTCAAATTACATGATTTTCCTCATCTACTTTTCCAGTTGACATGGCAATTATCTCAAAATTTAGGCTGCTGTCTACATTGGCTAGCAACAACTTTGCAAAAACTTTAATTTACCACTTCCTACTTACAGCTAAAATGTTAAAATTTTTAACAGTAAACTTGAACATTCAAATGAAACCTTAGTTTTCCTTTGATTTCAATACCCCAAGGTTTCAGGTACCAATTCTTTGAAATCTCGAATGAATTTTATCAACAAAATTAGCACAGTGTAATATCACATGATCACCAAAAAAAGATACAAGTTAAACTGAATATGATGCAATACAGGACACAGTGTTAGGAAGTAAAAGGTTCTTGTAATCACAATAACTCAGTACACATTGAATAATGTATCCTAGGATGATAATTTGGTCTTAAAAGTTAACGGTACATGGGACTAATTAAATGATACAACTATCAAAATATCAATAAACATTCTACTGGCAATGGACAGTATCTAAATCCTCATTCCACAAAATCTATGTAGTGATTCTGCACACTGTTATTCATTTAGCCAATGAAATATGCACATTCAAAAAACTTTAAGTGTGCAGTCTTTAGTAGAGCCTATTCATACACCCCTTAAGAATGTTGCAAGTTTTTATACTGAAAATACAAACTAAAACTGCCTAGTGCACCCAAGACTCTAAGGGTTCATTTAGTCTTCTATTGTTGAAAATTTGGAAATGATTATTTCTTCATATATCTTTCTTCAAAAGTACCTTTCTATACGAAAAAAAAAAATTCCCAAAATTTCAATTTTCTCTACCTTCCTATTAATCAAGTTTAACACAACAATTGTCATTTATTGCAATTAATGCCTTTAATTCATTGTGCATATTTTAACATGTAAAAAAACAACACATTTCTAACAAGCCTCCTTTATCCTACACATTATGACATTTGAATCAACAAGCCAACAACAAAAAATAACCAAACAGGAAGTGTTGTTTTCTTCTTTAAAAACAATTGCACATTAATTATCTTAATACAATTTTTGAATTAGACCAAGCTTGTATGATATCAACAATATTAAATCAAGTATAAACAAAAATGATTCATTAAAAGAGAATCTGGTACATACATTTCTCTTTTCACTAGTAGTTTAATTATCATCCAAATCTGTCAGGATACAAAATAATCTTAAGTATTTATCAACATTGCTTTCAGCAACAAATTATAACTTACATATACATAAACAAAATTAATGTATACAACTTCAGTTTATTATTCAATTTTCCTAGTGTTTTTTTCTCTCAAGTAATGAAAAAGAAACGTTTAATTTACCTTGAAACTTTACAAAATTCTTTAAATTCCTTCTTCACAACTATGCCTGCTCCAAAGAAATACCACTGAATACCCAATAAATTATATTTCCTTCTTTTTATTTAAAACTGAAATATTATGTGCAAATCACCACGGCACAGGGAAAATATATTATTTCTTTGCTGTTTTTTTTTAAACCTGAAAAATCCAACTAATATTAACTGAGACAGTTTATTCACTGATGTATAACAGTTGTAACTTACTTTATTTGGTAGTAAATACGACTCGACTGTCAACGACTCGACTGTCAACAAATACTACGTTTATGAGCAATATCCTTATATGGTTAGTTATATGACTGCAAGTGTCAATGACATAAATTTTATGCTGAAGTAACACAATTCATTACGATTTATAGCCCTATGATGATTACTGTAACATCTGTGATAGAATTCTGGCAATGATTTAACGCCATTGTTGAGTGAATCATTACCTACAATGCACTTTTGTTTACGGAATCATAACCACATTCCATAGAATTTGTAAATAATAATTATAAGTGATCCTAAAATACTACATGTACATAATTCTAACCATCCTGGGGTTTAAGGATGAACTCACCTGATTTTGGTCATGTACATGACAGTAAATTATATAAATTCTAAACTCTGTTTAAAATATCTTTCATTGTTACTGAGTTCCCATATCTAAACAGTGATTTTTCCCACTAATTTGGGATGAGCCCTAGGCCTCTTGATTTTGGGAAAAATTACCACTAAAATTGCTAAATTGGGAAGTAAAATAGCAGGTTTAAGTTCAATTTTTTGGGAAAACTGCATGATTTTAAAGAAAATTTCACTAGGGAAGAGGCCTTTTATCGGAGTCTGTTATATAAGCAGAAAAGTCACTGCTAAAGATCATCTCATTTTTCATAATCTTTTCCCAGCTGACTTTGTTGATTGCTCAAAACATTTCATTGACTTAATTGGGTGGAAAAAAGATTATAGAAAATCAGAAGAATTTCACACAGAAATTGTTACAATACAGGCAAGGAAACTGCTCTCTATGTAGGGATTTATGCACTTTAATTGAAGTAGACCCATTAAGTATAATTATAAACAAAAAAATTCATACAATTTAAGTATGTAAATGCATGGGCGAGAGAAAGTATTCTAGCATTATACTTAAGTAGGAGTTTCACAATTTCTTGCCACAAATCGAAAACTGCTATTTTTGTTTAATAACTCAGGGGTCATAACTCTGCTTATCTCAAATAAATGTGCAGCAAAATACTAAGGAATAAATATTTATGCAACTGAACTGCCATTTTAGATAAACTGCACATGGATCATGCATATAACTTATTTATTTATAAAATAAAACATTATGCATTTATGAATGAGTCATCTTCTAAATATATATTTTCAAAACATATAATTCATTCTTGATAGTTTGCCAATATTTGAAGATGAAGAATGGTAAAGCTTTTGTTTTGTTGTTTCACACATGCACAATTGAATATTTAACTGAGGAATCAAATTTCAAAATTCAATCAAATAAATATGGTACATATGATAAAGAAAGAACACGCTATCTGTCAAATTAACAGTTACATAATTCATACTTAACAGGAAACAATTACCACTTGTGTTAAAATGAGGTTCTTTGGGTTTTTTTTAAATGTTACAAGTGGCACTATTGAGTAGCGAAAGTAAAACTACACTTAGAATTGTTCATCTGAAAAAAAAATTATGCTAATTGTTAAAAGGGAAGTTTACTATCATAATGAAAGGCATGTCTATGCTTTAATTCAAACAAAATGAAACAAAAACAAATACATTTATTTTTTTCCAAAATAAGCACCTTGAAGACTGAAGTGTTTCAAGTAGCCAAACAGCTTCCTTATCACTTATGAACAATTAAACATATTATGATGATTTAAGAACACTGATCTTGAAAAGCAGTGTGCAAATAAAACTTGATATATAATTTCAGTCTTGAAAGTTTCTTTAAATAAAAGAAGATATTTCCAATGCTGTAAAGTAATTGCATAATTTCTATACAGTCCTCTATCCACAAAAGTATCACCAACATAGATCTTACAAGAGCTGTCCAGGGAGCATCAAGCTCTTCTTTCTTTGTTCTGTATAGTAAACTCATTTTCTACATAAAAAAAATCTGAATTTAAGGTCACAATGACCTTTGACTTTTTAACCTGACAGACAGAACTCATCAAAAGACAATATAGGTCATTTTGACCTTGACCTCCAACTTAACAACCTAGGGCAGGTAGACCTCATCAAGGTGCATTGGCACACACAATTTAGGTTCCTTGATCAATGTTCTTTGATTTAACAGCCAGTATATGCAATCACAGTAACCATGTGATCTGAAATTGGGCGTGGCATGTAGAACTCATCAAGGTCTGTTCTTCAGACAAAGAAAGTCAATGCGCTTTCATTTAATGGCAAATTCAGGGTGTCCGTTTGACCCTTGAAATGACTCCTTGACCCTTCAAATTTCCAAAAGACCTGATTTGACCCTCAGGATTTGAACTGGAGGGTCAAATTTTGTTAAAATCATGGGGATTTGACCTTGTAGTCGGTAAAACTTAGTCAAAATGACCCTCAGGATTTCATGGCTAGTGAACACCCTGAAATTACTGGTCACAGTGACTTATTGACCTGCAAATGTCTGGGACAGGTAGAACATTTTGACAAACAGATTTCAGTTACTTTGACTGAAAATGGGTGTGGCAATAACACTTACATTGTATCCACTGCATCAACATATTGAATAGTTTAAATGTAATAACTTTCTTAGTATTGAAGATAATAACAAGTTAACCAAAGATTAACAAATACATTTGTACTTTGCAGCCAAGTGGGTCATGATAAAAGCTCCACTTTTCCTTTGTGCACTCTTATCTATTGCTCTAATTCATTGGCAAGCTCTATATGCCTTTATAAATTTTCTTTTAAAAGTAAATAAACAAAAACAAAAAACAAGAGCAGCGCATGCATGTCTGTTAAAAGTTCTAAGTTAAAAAGAGCCATAACTCCAAAATATTGCTTTAAATTAGAATGATGCCCCTTGTTTTACAACTGCACCATGTCATAATAACCAATTATTCCACGTTTCGTGTTGATAACTTTTAAAAATGTGCAAATAATAGGCTAATTTAAAGTTTTTGCATGACAACAAAGCCTCAGCAATAGTAATAGGCTAAATAATTTGACCTTTTCTGATAAAAACCTTCAATAATGCCGTATGAATGCAGTCTGTAAAATTAGGGTTTAAAAATTAAAAATTTAAAAACTGGTTGCCCGAACATTTTCATCAGAAAATCTCCATGCAATTATTGATCAAATCTGCAAACTTATCTTCAGTTGGAAACAGTCATAAATGTAAGCAAACTAATTGTATTCAGTGACTTTTTTTACTTTTTTCGCACTACCCATACCCCTGAAGTTGTGAAATTTTAGCGCGATAATCTGTCAAATTGTGAAAAAATAAACAAGAATAAATCATCACCTGTAGTCACTTTATTCATACATTTTAATATTAATTATATTCATAGCTTCAGCTTTCTTTTTTTTATTCCCTAAAATATATCAATCAAATTCACAAGATTGTCATTTGTCAGTTCATTATTTTGTTTGGTACTGAAAAGAAATCCTGCCAATTGTGAATTTTTTACACATTTTTGTGAATTTTTTATGTGTTTTTGGCATGGTGAAGAGGCCTTATTTCGGGGTCAAAATCAACCAAAAAAAAAATCACTGGTATTTGATATCTTGCATTTTATCACTATTCGTTGACATTTTGATGAATACTTTATGCAAATTTTTACTTGTTCATCGGGCAAGTAAACATTTAAAAATTAGTTGTCAGGACCAAAAAATTGTTTGGGCAATAGAACAACTGCTAATTTCGTAAACTGTGAATGTAAATTGTGATGCATAAACAAGAGTTGTAGGTATAGGACAGCGTGCTTAAGTTCAAACGAATCAGGGTCAGCTAGGCCCTAAAAGGTACTCTGCCCCCGAGTCAGCTCGGCCATATTCCAACTCGGCCCATAATTATATATTACTGGTAATGATTACTTTTATTACTTTTTTTATGTTTTCATCATAACTGTCTTTCGTTTATATACCTCTACTCAAAGATAATGAAAAGTTTTATGGACGAAAGTAACAATTTGTATGTGATTTTGTAGAGAAAGGAAGAATTAACAATTTATATGCATGTTTTGTCTACTTCAGATGTTTTAAGTAAAAAATATTGTTAAAACAGCACTGGTCGTATTGAAGAACAGTGTTAAATACAATATTTAACATTTATTGTCATAAAAATTCAATCCAAAAACTTTAATTACGGGTCAGTATCAATTTAAATGTACACTGCCAACCTTTTCAATTTCTGTTTGTAATTGATCGTACTCCTGAATACTTTTATAATAATCTAGATACTCATTAACTGTTTTATTAACTAAGCAATCTAAACAAGATATCCTTATATAATTTCTAATAGAGGGCTGAGTTGACCTGTGCAGTTGACCTTTTACCAGTTCAAACCGGGTCATAATTCTGTCAAAATCCATGTTAAGAGTTATGGGACTTGTACAGGATTCAACAAATCCCCTTCACTAGTTATAGAGATAACAAATTGCACATTAAATTTACCCTCTTAATTTGACACCGGCACCTGGGTGAGTAAAACTATAATAGATTTCTATACAGTATCAGTGTATAGCGAAAAGTAAAAAGCTGATCTAGATCTACAGTAGAATCTAGTATTGTATCACTGTACGATGTACAATTACAAATCATTTACTTTGTATAAAATGGGTATAATATAAATCTAAAATTAAAAAAGTTGCATATGATTTTTTTTAAGGAAGAGATATCCTTAATTACGTGCTAAAACTTTAAAGTAAAACACCTGAAAGATCTCACACTCACTTCCGCATTTTGCAAATATTGAAAACAAAATAATCTGATTATATCGCGCTGACGCGGGAATTGCTAAAATGCAATGTTCGAAGTATTCATAGCAGTGACAAACAATATTCGTTGTCAATATAATTTCTTGTTATTACCTGTAAAAGAGTAAATTCGAAATGAGGTCTTCTAAAACCAAAATGCGTATTTTTCTCAAATTTATTTGTCTTCAGAATATCCAAATGATGCGTATACGTGTGTCAACGTCATAAACTGTAACCAATGAAAATTCACGAAAAAAAAATCGAGATACTAAATACCGTTACTCGTCCTATTACCTTATTTATCATTTCAACATAAGGCTTCGCAGTACTAAATAATAGTATATATAGTATGGCTTTGTCTTGCGTGACAACATTTAGAGTAAGGCACGTCAGTGCTAGATTATCCTTTTGGAACTTAGAATTTTTGTTATTTAATATTAATAATATGATTGTATCAATGTTATTTTATATCATATTTTTTTATTATTTTTATGATAAAAGTGTGCTCTTGTATGCTGTTTTATGATCTCATTTATTTTATAAATATAGATATATATGTTTTTTCTTACTGTATGACATTATTATTGTATCATGTGCTAAATATATAAATAAACATAAAAATTAATAAAAATAAATATAATGTCAGGATATATTGGCATCGAATATGCAAACACTTGTGGTGTCGACCTAGTGAATTTTCGTACTCTTTGTTTTATAGGAAATCAGTCACAGTTGAGGCTTAATTCTCGATTCCACTGTTCTTGATGAATTATATACTGTCTTCGATTTTAAACATTAACAATATCTAAGTCAAATGAGGCCAGAAATATAACATGTTAGCCATCTACTTTTTTTCAGAAATTCTGTGGTTAACACCGTTTAAATTCACCACTTTTATAACTCCTGACTGCTGGTGGGGTAGTAAATTGTTAATCCTTCCGCCAACAGATGAGTTTCTGGAGAATACACACAAAAAAAACTTTTAAAGTCATATAACACACAAAAACTACACGCATGCAATAAATACCGGTAACACTTAAATTATGACCATTCAAACTACAGAGAACTTAAATTGGGACACTTCAAAAATTAAAAGAACTACTTTCTAATTCTATACGGGGGCGAGACCTTATCAGAACAGAGCTATATCTAATGTCTTATATGTTAGGCATTAGCTTAACGTCTAACTAACCTTTGAAAAAAGGAAGGTTGTGAAGGGATAGGGCATCAGACTGACTGACATATAGGAAATGGGTCCCTTATCTGAGACTTGTAAAATACACAGATGCGATTTCTGGTGACACAACCAGGGAAGCAGTAATCTGGCATGACTTTATGAACATGTCTAGGTACATAAAGAGGGGTTCAATATTTATGCACAAACAAAGAAACAAACTATTATCTCTAATTTTCAAAAAAAAAAAAAAAAAAAAAAAAAAAAAACTCTTTTAAGATATTTTAAACTGGACTTGCTTTTTACATCTTACTAAATGAGATCCAGTGACAACATGCTGTAAACTACAATGTACTTCAATAATACATTGATTTCTCACTTTAAAATAGTTAAAAGCATACAAATTGTATTGAAATCTATTTTGAATGCAGCATTTTATCATTGTGGAAATATTTTACTTTCAGTATCCACCATACCATATTCTCACAAAAAACTATGAATTGTATGCTTGATACCATTTTTTGGCATCTCATATTTTTAAATCCCGTTTCAGCCATATTTTAGTATTTACTGAGAATCAGGATATGAAAAGGCTTATTTTTGTCTAGAAATACATATCTCAGAGACAACCTCTGAAAAGGTGGTTTAATTAAGTCTGCGTTGGCCAATGCTTAGGAGACATAGACTGTAGCTTGCAATTTCTAGTACTGTCCATGAAAAAGCTTAATCAAACCAGGCTGCAATATTTTCAATTTTGCCGTATATAGGACGCTCTTTTGGTATTTCATTTCTCTCTATTTCTCATTAATATTTGTTCTTTTCAGCATGCTGTGATGCAACAAATTTTAAATTTAGTTTACGAAGACTATCCAAAAAAGTTGACATCAAAGTACTGTTATGAAATTTTAACACACTATTTGCATTGTTGACAAAACATTAATTTTGTATCTATTATTGATATTATTATTGAACCTCATGGCAAATTAAACGGAACAGAGGACATTACAATATTTTTAATTTCTATTTAAAACCCCCGAAATCTTGCAAACTGGCGTGAATAAATCTTTGACAATATTCGTCATCAAAATTTGTTATTTTTTGATGTACATTCCATAAACTGTAACATGCATCTAACATGATTTTCTGTGAATCGTATATCCGTGTATTTGATGTCTTTTATTAAATATTTGGAGATTATACATCAACTTGTTCTTACAGCTCACTTAATAAACTTATTAAACCAATTAATAAAAATGACACAGTTGGAGGTTCACAAACAAGGGAATGTCACAAAGTGTATGTGGATCTCTTTAAATCTCATTAATTGTGAAAATCAAACTAATACAAAAGCAGTTTTGAAATTTAAGCTCTGTGCACAGAATATTGACAGACTTTGAATTTCTTGGAATGGGAACAGTCTCCAGTATGTTTAGGGTGCCGTAGCTATTGATTAAGGACGAGATGAATGGTACTATAGCCTGCATGTGGAATGAGAGTTTCATGGATTCACAATAACTTGAAATGAAGTTTTGACTAAATGCGCCACTATACCTTCTACTGTAAAGTTTCAAATTTCTGTAAATTTGTAAACCCATATCATTAAACTAATAATACCGTATTCAACTTTGCAAGTTAAGTGGAAATATATTTCATGTTCTCATGGTTTGTTTGATTGGGTTTTACGTCACAGCAACACAGTATAGGTCATTTGGCGACGTTGCAGCTTTACTGGTGGAGGAAGACCTCAGGTGCCCTTCTGTGCATTATCTCAGGCACGAATGGGGTACCGGAGTATAGATTTGTTATCACTATAGCTATTTGTTTTAATTTCATAGAATTATTACATAAACTTTTGGGACAAACCTTGTACATTTTGTTTCCATCAAAATTTCAGCATGGAATGTAGTTGCACTTAAATGAAGATTCCAATTTACTTTTCTCTTTAATTTGGTTAGCATACATCTGTTAAGTACAGGAACGAGGGGAAGGTCATTGATAATGTTGTTATAACTTTTAGACTTTAGTCACTTTAGACACTTTTGTATATTTATATCAATGTATTTTAAACTATTTATGTATTATTGTGTATTTTTGTAAAATTTAATATACAGTATTTTCTTAATTTACATTTTTCATTAGAGGGGCACTAATTAGAACTAATTAGTAAATATTTAATATTAAAATCTAACATGGTTAATGGCAAAAGACATGTCTCACACCACGGATTTATATTACAATATAAATCCGTGCCATAACAGAGAGGGAAGGTGAAATAAAAACTCATGAATACATGTAATAACATATTAATAAAGTGATTTTATTAAATAAAAGACATAAGCACAATGTGTTTATCAAATGGCAATAGTTTTGATGCATGAATTCTGATTACACATATACAAGTTTTTTAAATTATTTACAATAGATAATAATCAAGAAAAAAGTATATATTTACAAAGTATAACCTAGAAATTGAAGAGCTCTATAAGTTAGTACATTCAAACAGTATTCAGAAACACAGACCTGCCTGGCCTAATACTAGTGGCCTTGGCCTTTAATTACATGTAGTGGCCTTGGCCTTAAACTAGTGGCCTTGACCTTTTGTGATAATCTTACAGCAATTTAATGTACACAATAACCTGATGTGAAAATGATTTCCATTTTCACATTAAAATAACAATACATGTACATATAAACACACTTAAATATTTATCAGTTTTGAAGGAAAACAAGTGCTACATACATGTCTACAAAATTTTACATGGAAGCTTATATCATAATTTATCTTTGACACACTCTATATTGGTTGAAAAGATGCTGTGGTTTTGAAGTCACCAACCATGACCTCTCTGCTATAAGGGCTGAATTACAACAATATTATATGTATACAAATACACTAATTGCATGACTCAAATACCATCATAGCCTTACACGTTAATAAACAAACAAA
This sequence comes from Ruditapes philippinarum, assembly GCF_026571515.1. NCBI lineage: Eukaryota > Metazoa > Mollusca > Bivalvia > Venerida > Veneridae > Ruditapes > Ruditapes philippinarum. The sequence continues at coordinate 16,495 of NW_026854272.1, forward strand.
AATAGACATCTCAAAATATTAAACTGCCTTGCAAAACTGTATGCAAATAAAATATGCTTAAGCAACATTTTATACACACACAAAAACAACACACTTTTTGTAAATATCATACTACAAATATGGGCTTGGGACTCTATAATTTACTGATGCAGCAGTATTGAAGATGTATTTTTTATAAAAAACTGGAGATGTAGGTGGACACAGCACAAACCATCTCCCCACCCATTTTAGACAATGCTATATAAATGTGTTGTCAGTTTGCATTTCAAAGAGGTTTTTTCTCCTAATTTAATGTCAATGCTTCACCTGTATACAGTACAACAAAATGTCCAATGAAATTGATTACTCAGGTAAAAAACTATTGAGGGTATAATTATGTAACTGACATTTGTAAAAATCTTTTAACATTGACCGGTTTTTTCAATACAAGCTTAATATGAACCCAATCAGTTGCTCCAGACTGTAGAAAAGCTCAGAATTAAATACTTTCACCTCTACTATAACTTCTAAATTCTAAACTTTGTGTCTTTTTTTTTTTTTAATGTAATATGGTAAATTATTGTTTACATAAATCAGTAAAAAGAGCTACAATGTACTTTTCTGAAAATATAATAGTATAAGAGTAAGATAAATTTAAATACATATCATGGATGCCTGAATTCTTTCATTTCACTTTTATATTTGCTGCCAGTTAATTTGTACAAATTACATACCTTTGTTAGTACTTAACAATGCTCGTGTTTTTTTGTATCAGAAAAATGAAGCGGTCAACAGCAGTCCAGAAATGAAGACTGGCCTGACTCTATACTTGTGGCGAGGGTCCGATATGATTGCAACTAGCAGTAAGATTTAAGTTTTGGACATAGGAGTATTGACCTATATAGCTCAGTTGTGTAAATGGAAAAGTACTGGTAGATGAAGTTACAAGTTTTGAAAGATATATTCTTATTTATTTCTTCCCCCATCTCCAACACCCCAAATACTTCACACAATCAAAGTGCTTGCATGTCCACAGCATCAGTGTGATACAAATGTTTTACATGTTGTGTCCAATTTTGATTGTCCTTAGTGAAATCTTGATTTCAGTAAATCAAACTAAACAAGAGGGCCATAATGGCCCTATATCACTCATGTTACTATTAGGGCTTACATGTGGATGACAAAAAAAAACAAAAACAGAAAATAAATAACTATAAATGAATGGCAGGCATTAGTTAAAACTTTCCGTCAACTGATATCAAAGTTCAAATCAGCTTTAATAACATCAACTAGACAATGTTTATGTCAAATATAATTCCAGGACACTGGAAAGCTTTCACAGCTTCTGCCTAATCCCAAATGTATTGTGTAAATATTGTTCATCATAGTCTAAATATATCGAATAAAATATGTTTAAACCAAATATAATTATAAGCTCTAGACTCTAGAAGATTTTTTTTCACTTTTTTCTATTTACATATAAGGTAAACTAACTGGCCAAACTTTAGTTAAATTATAATTCGAACAACCCTTGTAGAGTCCAGAAGACAATGTTTCATGCCATATATCTAAGCTTTTGTATTTGCGGTTCCAGAAGAGATTTTTTAATGTTCTTACTATAAATGTTAATAAAAAACTGGCGGGATCAATTTAACGCCAATTACTTATATTGGAGCAAATTTAGTTGAGGTTCACTAGAAAATGCCAAATATCTAGGCTTAAGGCAGGGATAATTTTGACTTGAGGGCTATAATTTGAACAAAATTTAAAAACATCATCAAGATAGTGCTTCATGCCAAATATTTAAGCTCTAGCCATTGCTGTTTTAGAAGAAAAGATTTTTCAGTTTGCCACAGTGAAGGCTTCTGTATATCATGATATTCTTTGATCTTTTTTCCCCTTTTATTTCTTAAAAGCTTCATGCTAGGAACACTTCTGCTAAGTTGTAGTAGTATTGGCCTAGCTCTGTAGGAAGCTGTGTAGGAGGAGAAAATGTTTTGACGCCTGAAAGAGGAACACCTCACACAAACACAGGGCCATAGCAAAAACTCATCTTGCGCATAATGTGCTTAGGCAGGCTTTATTAAAAAATAATCTCCTTTCTTGCACTTAAAAAATTATGACCACTTGGTCTTGAAAATCAACCTGTACAAAAATAATATTTAAACATTCTCTGGACACCTAGCATAGCAAGAGATTAATTAAATATCAGTTATTTGACTAATTCTTCCAAAAATATATTGGTATGACCTCAACAAAGATTTCATAACATGATTACATACAAATAATTGAGAAGTTCTGGGTTTTTTCTTCTGATTGCTAACAATGAAAGCAAGTATGTCTATTACTGACCTATATGATTTGATATAAAACAGCATGGGTAAAAGATGGAAATTTTAAAAATCCTGAAAATTCTTAAATAAACAGTTTTTTCTATAGTTATCCATAGGAAATAGAAGGCTTTCAGGAGACTGAAAATCCTGAACTTCAGGAAAAATCCTGAATACTTTTACCCATGAAACAGTGACAATAAGAACAAAAGTGAATAGAAAAAAAAAATGTAATAAATAATGAAATGCTCTATCTAGATGGTTTTGTTTGCTTGTTTGCCATAGTACAAAGAGTTTTGATTGTGACAAGTGCTTAACCAATATATAATGTTTAACAAAGTTTTTCATATCTAGTACCTGTGTCTTAAAATAAAACATGGCAGTAAATTTATTGATATTTCTATACACATGGAAGCATTTTACAAAATAACAGAGACACATATCTCTATACAAAGGTTCTTAATCAAAACAATTTCGATTTCACAAAAAGGTGAATGTTTCAATTTTAATAAATTCTTTAAAATAAAAAAATTACAAAAACAATGATTTTGGGCTTATATTTTGTTTGATATTAAGCTTAACGAGTCTTTACTTTGTTAAATTGATTAGATTTATTCTCAGACAAATAAACATATATAACAAAGCAAACATGATGATTAATCTAAATGTGACCTTGACCTTTAACTGACCTTAACTGTCAAGGTCAAATATATGAAATTTGCATTTTAATTGTAAAATTATTTCAAACCAGCTGTGAACTAATATTTTGGTAAATAGCTTTTTTAAGTATTAACAATTACTTGGTTATTATGTATTTTATTAATCCAGACCCTGTCCACCTTCTAAACAAATGTGTGTAATAGATTTGTTCTGCTTTGAATCTGGATTAGTCCATTTGAATTTTTAGGGGATTTCAACAAAAACAAATACAACAACCCAGCAACTGATAGTACAGAGCCTGAACCTGACAGATATACAGGCTGGCCTGGCTTAATACTGGTGGCAAAGGCTAGTCAATTTTGACTCAAGCAGGTTTAAAAACATAATTATGCTAAATAAGTAAATATTCAAATTTCATTCTTAAATATACACCGACTCTAAAGAAACTGTTCAAGAACACACATTGTCAAGCAATTAAAATGTAATCATTGAAATTCATGAAAATTACTCAGCAAAAATTTATACAGCAAAATGAATATAAAGAATGTAACCCTTTGCCTGCTTGCAGCAACTGACATTTCCATGCAAGCAGTTCAGACCAATATCAGCCTGCACATCTGTGCCATCTGATCATGATCTGCCCAGTTTGCTATCCAGTTAACTTATATTTTGAAACTTTCACTATCAATGATGAATGGTTTTGTCAGTATTGAAAGACGGACAAGTCTGTGAAATATAGAGCATATTAAAGATCAAAGACATTTTTGTCTAGATGTCAGCCTTTTAACGTTGATAAAGAGTACTAAGGGTAGAGAAAACTGTTATCACAAGTGTTAACATAGGATGCTGTGTGTAATATTGAATCACTTTGTACATTTTCCTGCTATACACCAATACTGTATCATCATTTCCTCGTGCATGGCCAATCCAATCCTCCACATGCCGCTGATACAATAAAGTAAATAACAACCTGGAAATAGTTAATATAAAAATGGAATAACAACCTGAAAATAGTAAATTGAAAAATGGAATAACAACCTGGAAATAGTAAATTGAAAAATGGAATAACAACCTGGAAATAGTAAATTAATAATGGAGATGTATCAAAAACAGGAATAGGGTATGAAAAATATCAATAAAATTTCCTATATCCAATAGGAAATTGGATTTACAAAATTGAAACAAGGTATTAAAAATGCTCCTACTATCTTTAAAATGACAGAGTGTAGACCTTCTGTACAGTTGGTTTAAAAGCCAACTCTTATCTATTTAGAAGGCATAACTGCATGTACATTGTATAATAATTTGAGATTATTTATAAAAGTAAGTTTACAAGCCACAGGTTACTATTCAAATCAATATTTACATGTTGGAACTGACAAATCTTGGATCAATCTCAACTACAGGCAATATATATTGCTTAACCTCAATTAAAGACAATAAATACAGAATTTTATGTTGCAGAAGTTTTCTGAGGCTTTTTATTTTGTTATGAGCAGCATCAAAAATTTATATCAATTAAGTAAGATATCAATTTTCCAACACTGCGAGTAGCAAAATTCATGGCCTCAGAAAGCTACTACAGAATGAGTTTTGATATAAGTACACATGTGGTTATTTCAGAAACAGAAATGAGCCGCATCACGACAAAACCATTATAATGGGTTTGCGACCAGCATGGATCCAGACCAGCATGCACATCCGCGCAGTCTGATCAGGATCCATGCTGTTCGTTATCAGTTTCTTTATTTGTTATAGGGTCTGTAAGCGAACAGTATGGATCCTGATCAGACTGCGCGGATGTGCAGGCTGGTCTGGATCCATGCTGGTCACAAACCCATTATGTTGGTTTTGTCGTGACGCGGCTCAAATATACCTGAAATAAAATTCATGAATTACTCATGAATAAGTAATGTTTTCATTAGTTTTTGTTCCCTTTTTAAAATGCTATGTTATACACAGCTAAGATGAGAACAAATGAGAACATCAATGAATGTTACCTTATTTATCACTAACATAATACAGAATTTTTAATCCTTTGCATTATATTAGATCTTCGAGTTTTGCATGTATTTTAAGGGCGAAAATTTATAGGTATATACAATATGTGTAATAATCAACATAGTGATTATTTAGTACTGAAACATCTCATATCAACTTAAAAATATTCTAGCTTTATACTTACAATTATAACAACAGCAATTATAATGGTTATTTTTATATTTTTCCACCACAAAGAACGTGCCAAATTTCGGCTGGTTTTCTTAAAAGTGATAGCCTGAAATAAAAACAATTGTTTTAAGGAGAATTGTGCACTCTGCTGCTCTCAGTACATGACAATAGAATAAGAGCCTGGAGAATGTAGGAATTACTAGTAACAAATACGACAATTTCATTTAAATATCCTGTATATTGTAATTGAGATTGTAAACCACTCTTAAAGGGAGACACAGGCAAAATTTTCATTTCTTAGTTTTTCAGTCATTATTCTGTAAATGCCCTCAAAATGAATATATTAGACAGTCAAAGGAACAAAACTTTTATCCATATAAAGAATAAAATGGTGGTTTCCTAACTTGACCCGCGTGAGTCAGGTTAGAGCGCTAGGATTTTACAATAGTTGTCAAATTGAACTCTGGAAACGTTAAAGAACATGTCAAATGAATGACTTAAGACTTGTTTCAATCATACAATATCCATTAAATATGTTATTGTAACTTCAAAGGGTTTGTTCAAGTCATGTGACTTGTTTTAAAACTATTTGGCGATTCTAATCGGGTCTAGATTTTGTTCAACATATATAAATATATGTACGCTTCAAATCAAAAATATATTGAATTAAATAAGAAATTCATGCTGAAACTTCAAGAAATGTCATTTTAGCGTGATTTAAGTACATAAGATCATTTTAATATTTTTGTCATTATTTTGCCTGAATATCCCTTTAAGTGAATTTATATATATGTATATAATTATGCTTATAAAAACAATTTTCAAACATCAAAGAATATGTAATCATTAAAATATATACGTTTATTTCTTATTGAAAAATTTGACTTAAGTCTTTATAGAAATAAATTTTTTATTACCTCCCTTTATTTACATGAAATGTTAAATTTGGTAATATCTTTATAAATAATGTTTTTTTGAACTTACAAAATTGAATAATCTTAAATTAAGCATCATATTTATGATATAAAACCATAAAAAAATTTGTGTTACAGGATCTTTTAAGAACATGTTATGAGTCAAGTGGACACCAGTGGAAGATTGAAATTGCACGCAAAACTTTGACCAGACTTTTTTTCTTCTTCAGGGAACAAAGGGCCATGATTTTGTTAAAAATCGATGCTTAAGTAATGGGACTTGAAATTGACAGTTTCGTGTGATAACCTTCAGCATGCAAAAATGATAACCAGAACTTTAATATAAAAGGCTGCATTTTAATAAAAATCCATGCCAGAGTTATGGGTCTTGGAAAATGACCTTCAGTTATAATCCTGAACACATTTACTGAAGTATTAAGTTTTATATCAATGCAAAGAGCTTTGCCTGGTGCTAACCTTGTCGTAAAGATCAGTTACCACTAATAGTGAAATACAACCTTTAAAAAAAAAAAAAAAACTGCGCCAACTATACCACTATGTCCCTACTTAGGTTTATTCCATCTTGAGTTACTGATGGGACAAGCAAAAAGTGACATACATTAATACGGACATCTTAGACTGACCCAATTGTTGTATGCTCTCAATTTTAAAGTTGAAGGGGGGGCATATAGGACAGACCTTTGTACATGACAACCTTTGATGCCTGACAAACCTCCTATAACGATAAGAGCTTGGTAAACATCATTACTGCTATATACCAGGAAAACAAGTTATCTGTAGCAGTTTCTATACCAATACAAACCAATTTTCATCTATAAGCACTTCTCTAATTTTCCACATGATTAATTTTGATAAAGTTGTAGTATTTTAAACCATTTTCTCACAAAACAACATGACCTACAATCCAGTTATTCTAAGACCTGTACACTTTACACTCTACTGAGCTTACCTGACAGGCTTTCTTCTTAAGCAAAGGTTTAACGATTTACAAGTAATCACTTACATTGGCACTTAGATCTTCTGATTTGTCCACCAACAATTCTAATCTTTCACCTCTATCTGCTATCTGATCTGATTGAGGGAAAAATTATACAAAGATATTAATAACTCATGTCAAAACAAACAAGAGCTGTCCGTAAGACAGTGTTCTTGGCTATTCTCAGCACTTTACAGTAAGAAAAGAGGCATGACTTTGTGTAAATACGTATCTTAGGGTTATGGGTCCTATGCCCATCATGTTAGATAATCACAGAGAACAAGTGTGTGAAGTTTCAACCCATTCCCTTCAAAAGTTTGAGAGAGACAAAAACTTTAACCAAAGTGTGACAACCACCCTGACACCAGGGTGAAAACATTCAAAACAATAGCATTCTATTCTAAAAAAAGTGGAGCTAAAAATGTATTTTCTGTCCTGGTTTCAGACCAATCAAATACCTGATCTCTGAGTTTTAGTTAAGGAAGGTTTTTTGTGTCTCGGACGTTGATTTTACAGTATAAACTTACTCTGTTTTGAATTCCCAAAAACCAAATAATGACAATGAGTAACTTACAATATCAAGTTTGATCTGGCTCTATACATGTGGCCGAGACAATCAACATTGCTTCTAGCTCCAGCTCTCATAGAGTTAACAACACTCCTGTTTTATTATACTACATACAAAATGTATTTGTATCGTCCCTTTTCATTGGATAAACGTGAAGTTTATAAACTAAATATACAGCTGCAGTCAATTTAGTAATTAATTTAATTTTGTCCTAAAATAAAGGAATTTTGCTGTAGTATAAATTTGTTTTACAGATTCTTGACAGGTAATATAGTCATTTTTCAATATAACTGTTGCCTAGCAGCTTGGGTTATATATACAAACCATCTTTTATATAGGGCCATATAACCTGCTTAAATAATTGAATGTATACAAAAATTGGCTTCAAGACTGCATGGTTAGTAGACGATTAAAACACCAAGCTGCTGACTGTTATAATGTATGCTAAATTAACTAACGACGTCCTCAAACTTGAAGAATAAATATCTACCTATATTTCTGACCATGATTCCTTTCAATTCTTCCACTTGACCTTTGGCATTTTCCAATTTGTCTGATGATTTGTTAATATCGGAGGAAACTCTCTGTAAAGAAGTAAATCATCTAACATGTTAACATCATAAATATATCAAAGAACATGTAATCAAGCAATGCTCTTTTTTTCCTTTTATCAAAGCCTATCAATTTAATTATGCACTTAATAATTTCAACCAGATTCAAACCCTAGCTTATTCAAATGGATTTTTTTTTTTTGAACTGTCCATTATCAATTTTGGGGATATCAAGATGCAAACTAGAGAATAATAAAAACTGGTAAGACTGCATGTAAGTGCAGGCTGGTCTGGCTCTATACAGGTGGTGTACGCTTATTATTTTTAGTTCCAACAGGATTAATAATATCTGTCATATGTTTGCGGTTCATATCAAAATATCCGTCCATGGGGCCACAGGCGGGTCCCCGAGGGATGGATATTCCTATATGAACCGCAAACATATGTCGGATATTTTTTCTTGCATATTCTACTATATTCAATCGTATTTTAGATTCTTTACATCAATAAAACAATTTTCCACGTAAATTTATGTCATTACACCTGTTACAATTTGCTTACAACAGTGTGTGAAATTACAACTTCATTCATAATGGTGAAATTACGTCATTCTTAGCGTGATATTGTATAGTATGTGACTTATCTGGCACATTCTACGCCAGATGAAAGTTCCTGCATGGGTAAAACTAACTGAAACACCAGTCTGATATGCAAGAAAATTGTAATATATACCATCTTGACTTGATGGAAAAAAATATATCAAAAAATTAAAGTGGAAAAAATTTCATATATTATGATGTAATTAAACACCAAGGCAACAAAAAAGGCATTCAAAGATCAATTATGAAACAATATGGTAATGAACACACGTGTGAACTTAAGTTATTAGTATGTGGTTTATTTTTGTTTGGATAATGGCGCATCATCACAATTTAGGTCAAACAGCAGGCCTCGACATTAGCGGTGGTCCGTTGGTCCGAGACCACCTGATTTTGGCAAGGACCACCTAATTTTAAAATGCACTGGTCCATCGGACCACTTGAATTTTCTTGTTTGTGCAAGGTTCATTTGGGAGAATGACGATTTGGTCAAAAATGTTATATACATTTTGTTTAAAACCATTTGTCATATGAACATGTATAATTATGGTTCATTAATAGATTAATCTGATTAGAAGGTCTTAAATCATCAATAACTTTCATTTTAAATCGCTAAAATTTTGTCGTTGCAAGTTAAAAGTGTAAAGCTACGGTCTCACTTACGGCAGAGCCCAGGACCATCCCGGTAAGTTACCGGGACGATCCGGGGTGAAATTATTGTTGCGGTCACACTTGGCCCGGCAGCACTACGGTAGTTCCCAACTAACAACCCATGATGCGCTCCGGATCATCCAGGCAGAGCCCAGGTGAAGCTACGGTTCATGCCGGTGCTTCCACGGTCGTACCAGGATGACGCCAGAAGAGCCCTGGTTGACCCAGGCAGAGCCCCGGTCGATCCAGGCAGAGAACCCCGGTAGATTAAAAACTCCCGAAAATGATAACATTGATACATAATTTTTATTTAATATAATATCTATTGTTCCAGAATAGTAATTCATGATGACTTTCTGAAAAATCCGTATGCCATACTTGATAGAAGGGAAATGGGTAGGGCTTTAATACAAACAAATGCAATCATCGCAAATTGTCGTTATTTTTTTTTAAATGATCCGGGCTTTGCCGGGGCTCTACCGGGATCAACCGTAGCTCTACCTTTATCCTCCGGGGCTCTGCCTGTAGTCACCGGGGCTCTGTTGGCATATACCGGGGCTATACCGTAGCTCTACCGGCTATATCATACCCCGGATCATCCCGGACCAGCCCGGTGATATTAAATATTTTATTCCATCTGGGGTCGAATGCCGGATGTTCCCGGATCATCCCGGCAGAGTTACGGATGTACTCCGGTTGTTCCCGGTCGTTCCCGGATCATCCCGGTAGACAATTCCCGGATCATCCCGGACGTCTACCAGGGCTCTGCCGGGATGTAAGTGAGACTGTAGCTTTAAGAATTTGTGATATTAAGCTAGGTACAAATTGCATTCAAATTATGCTAGTAATGATGCATCGTCTGATTACCACGGTGGAACCTTTAACATTTATGTTATGTTACATGTTAATCACACATGGGTATCCGACGATGGTAATTATGATATTGTATGGGATACCATATGAACTTTAAATTTCATATACATGAATAATGGCAGCAAACTAAAGGAACTGGAAAAAATACATCTAGTAATTCTTTGCATAAGTTATCTTCACGATAAGAGATCCATTTCTTCCAGAGTTAAAATTTCTTTTTTTTTTAAATAAAAGGTTAAAAATACTCATTGTAAAAAAAAAACATCAACCAACAAGCAACAAGGCGGTAAAAATTCTGTACTCATAATAAAACTGTGAGAAAAATAAGCTAAACTATAGTGATATATAAAGTTGTTTTTATTTTTTATCCTTTAGATGTTTCCTTGTTTTAAGATAATTGATTAGTTTTTATTAAAAATGTTAATCTATAAAAGATACATGTAATTATCATGATTATAAGACATACCACGTATCAGCAATACATATTTGAATAACAGTAAGAAAAAACCCAGACACAAATGGTTTCACTATTCCCTAACTTGAGTTGAGGGAGAAATCACTTCAATATAAAAGTTAACACAAATAAGAGCCCTGTTGTGTATTTTTGAATGAGCTATGAAAAATAACTTCACGACAGAATACCTACTAAAGAATACCTACTAACTTGCTCTCCTTAATTTATGATTAGATAAAAATATTGTATCTAAAATGTCTGTTTTCTTTAAAGGTTAATCATACATCTTTGTCATTAATTTTAAGCATACCTTTTTCTAAACTTGCAGTAAACTGATATAATAATAATTGACCACTTGACTTCTGGAAGGACCACCTTAATTTCAAATCTAGTGGTCCGGCTTACCACCTGATAAAAAAGTTAATGTCGAGGCCTGAACAGTATGAGGTATCGTAAGGTAAATAGAAATGGAAAATAAGACAGATACTTCTGAAGAAAATACGACAAGGTGTGATCCAAAGGCCACTTAATTGTAACATTAAGTTGTCTTAATTTGCAATAGATACAGGTAAAATGTACAAGCTGTCTTGACTACGAAAATGGCTTATAAACAGATATCCATTAAAAGGTGTAAATAAAAACATTACAATATTTACCATTTGTGTGGCCATTACTCTGCTGAACTCACTGTTCATTGCATAAGGTAATGCTGTCTGTGCCCTCACACCATACTGCATCTGGAATCTAAATTTTCAAAAAAATATTCTAATCTTACTTTTTTTCTCTTTACTAATATGACATTTCATTAAGTTGTGTTAATAAAAGTGTTAAATATTCAACAAATGTATACAAAAATAAAAACTGTTGATAGGATTCAACTTCTCTCACTGCTTGATAGCAAAACAAGAGCCCTGGATTATGAAGAATTTTCTAGGTTTAAAAAGGGCCATAATTCTGTCAAAATCCATGTTAGAGTTATATGCCTTTGACAGTGATCTCCAATGCTGTCAAATAAGTGTATACAGTTTCAACCAATTTCCTCTGGTAGCTTTGGAGATACCAACTTGCACATAAAAACTAAACCAACATGTGATGCCGACATCTGTGTGGGTACAATAGCTCTCCGTTTTCTTAGAATAGTCGAGCTAAAAAATTAAAATAAATTACTTGTGCGGTCTACCATACATCATTCTAAGTATATCTTGATGGCGATAAACAGAGATATTTCATTGAAAAGAGTGAAAGAAACTTACTTCCTCTTAATTTCTGTCAGGAATGTAAATGCCTTTGCCCTTTCATAATCCTGCAAGAAAAACATAAACAATAAAATACACATATAAATACAATAGACAAAATGTGTGTAACACTTATTCATTGTAACAGTTTACCATGGTGGGTTATCAAGTGACATTTGAGTAATATGCTCATCACTAATGATTATGCCAATGTATGTACCAATGGAATCTGCAAATATTTTTCTCCAACATGGTATATGTTGTTTATTCTTAATTATAATGAAAGATAAAACAAAAATATAGCTAAAATAATCTTGCAAGTTATGGGGGCAGCCATTAGCGGTGACCTTATGTTATTGTAAACAAATGTCATGAAATCAGGGATTTCATGTAAACCCTAAAAGATTTAGAGATTTCACATAGACTCTATACAAGTTTTACTGTATAATCCTATATGAATATCATTTAAACGCTTTAATCATCATCTGATAACTTATATGAAGTTTTATTAAAAAACAACCAAAAAAAACAACAACATAAAATGTTAATAAGGGATGCTCTATGCTACAAAACTTAATGCAAACAAATGTTTAAGTGTATGCAGTAGTTATACAGCACATGTAAAAATCATATGACATGGACATCTCACATGTGATATGCAAGGAGTTATGTTATCAAATGACACTGTAGGGATCATAGGTTTGAGCCCTACTTGGGTCATAAACATGATTTCACACCAGCACTGGTTAATGCTAGGAAGCAGATACAAATAAGCTACTGATTTTCATTATATAAATACATTGTAATGTTTGAACATATTGCATAAAACTTTAAAATTCTCTTAAAGATGCAAATTATACAAAATCTACTTACATCATCTGTTATACAAAGGTAAACAATTCGGTCCTCGCAGATATAATGAAATAAATAACTGAAAAGAAAGGAAAATACAAATTGTTGTCGGTATTCAGCTTCTTTCTGTATATATTTTCTAATCAACACGTCATGTTTGACATCGACATGGTGACAATGGTGATAAAGAACAACTCTCAACATAAGTGTCCAACTTTATTTGTCATCCAATGAAAACGCTGTATTTCTTCAAAATTCTGTGTGTTAATTTTCATAGAAGTACAAAAGTCAAAACTATATCGAATTCAGTCCATTGTCGACTTCTATTTTTCATAGTACTTCATAAAACTGTATAGTGGCGTAATAAAGTGAATGATAATGAGGCCAAATAAAGCTTGACACTAAATATGTTAGTATTCATCCGTGCTGTTCTACAGAAATTAGAAACATTCTCCTGTCGCTATCGCAACCGTCGAAGTTTCTAATTTCTGTAGAACATCACGGGTGAACACTAACATATACTTAATGTTGATTTATAAACATTTAAAAGAAGGTAAGCATAAAACTTTCACTTGAAATGTCTGATTAAGACAATAACATTAATATTGAAAATTTTGAACCAGTCTTATGAACACAGCAATACATGATATAAAACACATATCCAACTGTAAATCCTTTCTGTGAACAAAAAGATTGACTGAAAAATCAGAAAAAAAGAAATACATGTAGTTACTTTTAGCAAAGATTACTAATGTAACAGGAAAATAAAATCTAAATTACATTCTAAATAAAGTCAAAAGGAGAGATATGGTAAAACTTGAAAAATAAGGGTCAGAGTAATGAGGTGCCTCAAAGGTCAAGCATAAGTGGTTAAGGTCATTGACTTCTAAGCACTCCTTGATGTTGTGAGTTTGGATCATGCAAAGTATTTGGATTCTTCCATTTGTGGAAGATTATCCAGATGGCTTACAGAAGGTCGTGATTTTATTTGGGGGCATATTTGTGCCTGAAAGAATGCACAGTCAGGCACAGACAACTAAAGATAATCACCTTTAAACTGTCACCAAAACATCATCAGACCAAAGTTACCTTGTCATATAAAGAGGCTGGAAAATGAAGCTGGGACTAGTAGTTGGTAAAACATAACTATTGTACTCCCGAACAAACACTTAAATCTTAAAAAAATATATTCAGCAGCAATTACCTATATTAAAACAATTAATATATTATAATTTATGACAGTTATTCTAGGAAACTGCTGATTACCTTCCATGTGAGTATGTAAGCTTGGAATTATCAGGTGGTATTTTTGCAAGAATTTGTTCCGTTACTTCCGTGAAGTTTCCTGCACAACTGGCATATTTAGCCAGGACTGTTGTTCCCCGTGCCACAGTACAAAAAAGGATAGGCATCCTGTAAAAATAGTTAGTATGTCTTCAGACAGATAAAGTTTACACGTGACTTCAAGTGCATAATAAAAAAAAAAAACATGGTACTATAAACCATAGGCATAGATAATATCTTCACAGGACTTAAATTATCTTTCAGTATGAACAGTTCATTATTGTCATTCCATTTCTAAAACAGCGACAGGGTAACAGCAGTGAGCACTTGAAAAAAATTGAAAGGTAAAAAGAAAGAATCTTTTTGATGTTTCTCACACAGAACATTTAAAGGCCATTTTTTTTACCTTTTGGTATATTGATCTTTTTAAAAAAAAAAGGTAGGGTCGAGGCGGGAAAAAAGAAGAAAAAAATTCATATCTTTAATGTCTTAAAGGTGAGATGCTAGTTATTATAATCCTTTCTCTTATGATTAGACCATCCCGATTCTGATAAATGTGATGCGCACATTGAAATGACTGATTGCCTAAATTCAACAGTGCTTATAAATACAAAAAACATTGTTCACATGTGTGAATCCACAAATAAATAAGATAGCATGTTGCCATTATTCAACAACACACATGAAATCTACACACAAGATGACCTCTCTGACCCTTCAAAAGAATAAGTCAATCTTTGATGTTCACACACATGTAGTTCCAGTTGTTTAATCAAAAAACATCAAATGTACCGAAATTCAACTGACTTGCATTAATGTATTTACAGAACAGTAGATAAAAATATATCAAGTAAAATATTACGTGTTTAATTATTACCGAAATTGAAAAATATTTCTTGGATAATTAGCGGTTCAATTATTTACACATATAAATCATTAATCGTAAGTGCATTTTTTTTATTTTGTTTGAAAGGAAACACTTATTCAATCTCCTATTTAAGACAATTTTTAGTTGTTTTCTTTAGCATTTTAATGCAAATGAACCTTCAAAACATGATTTTATACATACATCTACATACCTGAAATGAATTTTAATGTTACGGGGAAGTCAAAGACCGGGCCCGCGAAGCGGGTCCCAGGGCTTTGGCTTGCCCGGCTATAGACTACACGTGTATATTTAAAAGAAAATCAAATACAAATTTTTTTAAAAATATGTGGAATTCTATACCTATCAATGAAATTTTCAGTGTCAGTTCTAGTCGGGCGCCGCCATTTACAATGTCACTCAATGATAAAAGGCGGGGTATTCCGATAACGGAACAAATCTCAACTTTTCCGATAAATAATAAACGTCAAGTGTTCCGAGTGAAAACGGAAGCGGTGCATGTAATACCCAATGACAATTTTAAAACGGAAAGAATGTAAGGAATTTTTTAACGACTTCCCCGTTCATAGGCTTTGCCTAATTTCATATTATATAGATACTTGTAAGAATGGTTTGACTCATTTTACAGCTTTTTTTTTCATGTTACATGCAAAATACATCGCCGTAAAAATTATCTCAATGTTTCTTTGAAAAATTTTAAACCAGACATCATTTTTAAATTGATCAGGATAATCATACATTGTAATTTTGAAAGAGGTAAAATGGGAGTAGGTCCTAGCTAAGTCATGTAAGTGACTGTCCAAACCTAGTCACTTGGCTATATTTGATATAAAGTGGTTGTCAGATTAAAAATAAAGTTTCTCAATCATAGATTGTATATAAACTTCATAAACTATACAGTACACATCAAAGTCATTGTCAAACCTGTTAATTTAAATGGCTTTCTTCCTACTTTCACTATTTGACAGCCTCTGTTTACTTGGGAAATGACATCACTAACACATGACTGACTGGTTTAATAAATGAGATTAAGAACCGCAAATTCATAAAGAGTAAACTAAATTAAAGTAACCATTCTATACGACAAGCTTTTTCGTACACAGACTAAATTTGCGCAACGTGAAAATATGTCATCTAACATCCAAAATAGTGGGTCCAAACAAAAAGTTTTAGAACCAGAGAAAGATAAAATGAAAATATATGTGGTATGATTCTCAACTTTTCTAAATAACTAGACGTATGTTAACATTATCTGTATAAATGTGAGAGTGGTTTTCGTGATATTGATCTTGATTAATAGGTGCTTGGTTATCGATGTTAGTGCGTACTCCAGTCAGCTCGTACCCAAAAAGTTTCTGACGATTTATACAGTGTTATAGACAAATTAAACTTAACATGTCACTTTTTTTTTGATGTAGCTAAAAAGACTTCAGCGAACAGGTTTTATAGCTCTGTTAGACCTGTTACAGTTGCACAGCGTCAAAATAAAAGCGACAAAGTTATGGAAGCAAGAACTAATTTTGATGTGCAACAGTGACGTTGTGGGTCAACCCTTTTTGCGAAAACTACCTGAATTTTGGCTGTTTGTGTACCATACATAAAAGCCTATTCAAAACAAACAAATAATTCATTAATCATCACTCAAAACAATATAAATCCGACAAGTTTTTGGTACAATGTCTGTTATTGAATAAATACACTGCTATTTATAATTGCAAAGTGATGTTTTCAATTAAAAATAGCATTTGGGTCATGTGTCACAAAATGTCATGCAAAGGTATCCAAACCTAAATTCTCGCTAGTCACGTGATAATATAAAGGGCAGCAATTGGGGCAAATTTTATGAAATACGAACCCACTGATAAACTTTGAGGTCTAGCAGTACTATAAAACCTGTTTGCTGAAGTCTCTTTAGCTAGGTCACAATATATTGTGGCAGTCATATTTGGTTTTATCTCATATATCGGACTATTTTTATGTTGGACTGTCTGCAGCTGCCTTTTAATGACAACCCTAACTTAAGTTTAGTTCTACTTAAATTATTTCTTGTATATATGTACATGTAGTTACTAGTAATTAGACAAAATATAGTGACATGCCAAAGCCAGATTCTGAGATATTTTTCATTCTGGGTCAGAATCTCGGTTTTAAAGAAGGTGATAACCTATTGGTTGTTGTCAGATTCTAATGTATAACGTTATTTAGAAGCTGATTTTAATCAGATTGGGCAAATAAGTTGTCTGAAAATAACAAAAATACTTCTTCAAAACAGTTGTGAAACTGCTATGTAGTTAGTAAAGCGAGATTCTGCCCCAGAACGAAAATATCTCGGAATCAATCAATATATTTTGACCATGCATAATGCTAGCTTTTTATAGAGAATACCATGCTAGTACATGTATCTGATGTTACAAAATTATTAGGCAAATTGATCAGTTTAATATTTCAAACTTTTAAGAGTTAAAATTTATAAATATTTCATTATTTTTATTTTATTACATTGTATATGGATTAGGTGTATGATAAAGCTGAAGGCAACTGATAATGCTAAATTTATTAGACATACACTTTATCAACAGTTATCAACATAATGACATGATATAATGTCTATTGTAAATATTAATGAGCCACGTCATGACAAAACCAACATAGTGCGTTTGCGACCAGCATGGATTAAGATCAGCCTGCGCATCCGGTCAGTCTGATCAAGATCAATGCTGTTTGCTATCTGAGTTTCTCTACTTGTTATAGGGTTTGTAAGCGACCAGCATGGATCCTGATCAGACTGCACTGATGCGCAGGCTGGTCTGGATCCACGCTGGACGCAAAAGCGCTATGTTGGTTTTGTCGTGATGCGGCTCAATTTTATTTTTTGAAAGATGCCTACTGAGGGAGCAGAGGAGGATGAAACATGTCAGACTTTTGTTCTGAACAACGAAGATCACACACTCGGAAATTCCTTGAGATACATGATCATGAAAAAGTAAAATGACTTTTTTTTTATTCATTCCTCATTTTGTATCTTGTGTTTCTATTTCATGTCTACATGTAATTAGTGTGACAGGGCGAGAAAAACTTGCAGCCTGACCAGGACTGGAACCCGGGACCCTCCAAATACCGTATCAAGGCTCTATCGACTGAGAAATCTGGCCGCTAACACATCTTCTCCCCTAAATAGTGAACAGTGACATACTCCAGTGCTATGTTGAAATTCGTCCTGGAATTTCACTGAGTTATAGAGCTATCCGGCAGCTTACACATCTACTCCCATTAATAGTGAACAGTTTTGAACCATGACATTAGTTTTAACTGTTTTGACCGTTACAAATTTTAAGCAAAACTTTATTGCAACTAATTGACAGTTTGTCCTTTACCTCTTTTTAATTTTGATAAGTTTGGTTATCTACCATACCTTTTTCCAGCTCATAAAACATTCAGGTATCCCCAAAAGCTTTATTTGAATATAGTTCTATATAGCCATTAGGAATTATTGAACACTTAAAGACTGTTTAGGGGTGTCCATGGCTGAGTAGTTTCTGTTTGTTCGAATCCTACCAGAGACTTTGTATTCTTTAATGTGAGGAACCTATCCAGATTTGAGTTAATATGCTATCTTGCAGAATGCTGGTGGTCAAACTCTGGTGCCTGTATGTGTCTGAAATTTGCATACAATGGCACATGAGATATTCCCCCACTAGAGAAGTTGGAAAGTTGCCATATTACCTTTAAATTTGCGATTGTGTGTTCAACAAAAAGCGAAAACAAAAGATGACTGTGACATGTTAGATTTAATGCCAAAGTGTTCATTTCAGCTTGTCTTTGATTATTATTTTATATTAGTATCAGACACATTCATAGGGTTCTTGATGTAGAATCACCCACAAGATCCTATCAAATCAAATAAATAAAGTTATATTTATCCATAGAATATTAATATAGATTAATATGAAATTTTTAATATGCAATAAATCACTATGGAAACTATCATCATCATCAACTATCTTCTTTGGCCTTTGGGTGCAGATTGTGTAAGGTGCAGAATTTGTCAGGCTAATTGAAACCTATTCATATTCAAAGATGGTTGATATAGTTCTACCAATATCCCTGCTTGTGCCTGAAAAAAAATGCAAAAGGGATACCCGTTGGTCTTTGTCTATTTGTACGGCAAAACATTATCAGTCTTAGTTTATTGAAAGACAAGAAAAGTGTTTGAAAGTATTTTGATGTAGGTGAATAATACAATAAATTATTAATAATTTATTTCCAGCCCAGATACACAGTTTTGTGGGTACAGTATCCCTCATCCATCTGAGGAAAAGATTAATTTTAGAATACAAACATATGGTAATGTACAATTTTACATTGATAATAATATGATGGGTTTTTTTTGTGTACCAATTTAAATAGCAACAGTTGCCAAATATAATTACAATGTAATTAACAAAAAAAATTGATTACATAAAATGTTTGAGGATATATTAAAAAAAATTTATTATTTTTTTGGCGATTTAGCTGTGTATTTTTTTTTTTTTTATAAATAGAAACATTTTATGTACATGTGTAAAGATATTTCTTTATTTTACTTCAGGAAAGCCATCAATAGATGTTTTAAGAAAAGGACTTAAGGATCTAAACACTGTATGTGAACATGTGCTAAGAACATTTGAGGTAAGTTTACACACTCGTGTTTGTAAAACTTAATTTTCTTAAGGGCATATAAATGTACAATTTAACTTAAAAGAGTAGATGATGATGTCCCTCATTCAGTGAGAATTACTTGTATTCTAGACTGCATTGTCACAATGTTTAATAATATATTGATCAGAAGTAATATTGACTGACCTGAAGTGGTGAGAGAAAACTTCAGTCTGTCCTTGAAAGACTTTTTCCCAGTTCTGTCTTATTTTATTCTTACTTTATTTTTAACAAGACATTGAGGATATTGTATGGGTGTTAGTTCAATATTGAATTTATTGAACAAGTTTAACTAAATTACAATATGCAAGCCTTTGGCAATCATAATATATTTTAATTCAACAAGTTCAATAAATTCAGTATTGAACCTACACAAATATAATCACATCATGATTATATGCATGTCTGTGCCATACCATTTTTAAGTAGTCACAAAAGAATATATTAAGTGATCATAATTTAAAATACTTCATATCTAGCATAAAGCATAACAACAACAATTCTGTAAAGGATATAAAATATGAAAATAGCCAATTCAGTGTAAAGGAACTGCTACTCAGCTATAAAAAATACTGGAATTAATTCCCTTCTTGTAGGGTTTTCGTCATGTATATTTATCACCCAAACTTTAGATTGATATGAAACTTGAATTATCAAAAGAAGTTGTGATATAAATACTTATATGTCTTCCCATTTAATAGTGTTGTAGAGTACAATGCAGGGGAAAAAATTGGTCTTTTCTTAAAAGAACCTATCATATTTTTACCTGATGGGATGAATTAGTGTGGTGGTGGTGGTGTTGGTAGTTTTCACTCTGGATCATGGTAGAAAGCCACATTAAATTTACTCAAGCACAGTTCAGCCACCTCATCTTTCCTGAGCATGATATCAAGCAGTTTACCAGTACTAGTTGCCTTCACTTCCGCAAGGAACTGATTAACTTCTGTGTATACCAGAGCAGAGGTACAGTGCGAATGACTGTATAAATTATTTCATAATCACTCCCAACAAAAGTGACCTGCGTTGTACGGGAATCGAACCCGGTTGCCTGATTCACAGTCCAACACACTACCTATTGAGCTATCCAGACTGCTTATGAACTAGTATTGTACTATATTAGAGCCATTAAATAATGTTTTAACCTTTTTCAGACTAGCATTAATGAACACAAAAGGAGAAACCAGTCGGATATTGAAGCTATGGACCAGTCAACCGGATGATCAGAACCCGTAAACCAGTCTAATAAAGGTTCCAGTCTACCAGAATATAAAAAAGGAACATTGAATTGAAAATGTGACCAGTCTTTGAAAAGAACACTTCCTGTCATTACAGGGGAAATGAGGAATTGCCTGATTTAAAAAAAAAACAGTTCTAAACTTCACACAGATGAATCTTGAATGTAAATGATAATAATCCATGCAGAGCATGTTGGTTAATCTGCATGACATCTTTATTATCATTGACTTAATGCTATATTCAAGTGTTGAGCCATTTTTAGCTCGACTTTTCTATGAAAAGGGGAGCTATCCTACTCGCGTCGGCGTCGGCGTTAGCGTTAGCGTTGGCGTCACACCTTGGTTAAGTTTTTC
This sequence comes from Ruditapes philippinarum, assembly GCF_026571515.1. Lineage (NCBI taxonomy): Eukaryota > Metazoa > Mollusca > Bivalvia > Venerida > Veneridae > Ruditapes > Ruditapes philippinarum. The sequence continues at coordinate 37,784 of NW_026854272.1, forward strand.
GTACCACCCCACTTTATTTCAGAAGTATTACAAGTATGGCTTTGAAACTTACCATACTTGTTCACCATCATAACCTCCATCTACAGACAAGAGTACATAACTCTGTCAAGGTTTTTGACAGAATTATGGCCCTTTTTTGACTTAGAAAGTGTATTGAGCTTGGTTAAGTTTTTTGTACCACCTCACTTTATTTCAAAACCATTGGAGGTATTGCTTTGAAACTGACCATACTTGTTTACCATCACGACCTTCATCAACAGACAAGAGGACATAACTCTGTCAAGGTTTTTGACAGAATTATGCCCCTTTTTGACTTAGAAAATACATTGAATATGGGTAAAATCCACTTATTGCCTTAACCCTTTGAGATATTGCTTTGAAACTTTTAATGCTATTTCACATCATTACCCCCATCTGTACGCAAGAGAAGGTAACTCTGTCAAGGATTTGTTTTAAAAATTAAGGCCTTTTATCGACTTAGAATCTTGGTTAAGTTTTTTGTACCACCTCACTTTATTTCAAAACCATTGGAGGTATTGCTTTGAAACTGACCATACTTGTTTACCATCACGACCTTCATCAACAGACAAGAGGACATAACTCTGTCAAGGTTTTTGACAGAATTATGCCCCTTTTTGACTTAGAAAATACATTGAATATGGGTAAAATCCACTTATTGCCTTAACCCTTTGAGATATTGCTTTGAAACTTTTAATGCTATTTCACATCATTACCCCCATCTGTACGCAAGAGAAGGTAACTCTGTCAAGGATTTGTTTTAAAAATTAAGGCCTTTTATCGACTTAGAATCTTGGTTAAGTTTTTAGTACCAGTCCACTTTTTGACTGAACTGTTTGAGATATTAATTTGAAAGTTGGAATACTTGTTTACAATCATGATTCCCAAACATGTCCAGGAGAAGGTAATTCTGTCAAAGATTTTATTTGAATTATGGCCCTTAACTGTCAATGTTTTGTATTATAGGCAAGCACTAAAAAAGTCGAGCGCGCTGTCTTACGGACAGCTCTTGTTCAAAACTTTCTTATAAGTATGAAAGCAAAAAAAAAACCAACTTTTACATAGCAAATGGCATATAGCTATATTATGAAGTCTCATTGCTTTATAAAAATTAAACGACTTCCAGGACATGTATAAATTAAACAGCTATTTTTCAGTGGTATCATTATATGACTGCTAATAGCTGAAGATGTAAATATGTATAAACCAACCTATCAGATTGTTAGGCCAAGGACATTACACTTGTTCTGTTGTTCTGAACTATTTACTTAAGTAAGATTTTATATCATAAGTAATTAATTTTCTTCAGGTAAAGGTTCCGATTTCTTTTTTAATTATGAAACTTGATAAGTAAGACAAACAGAATGATTTTTCTTAGGTTACAAAATGAAAATACATAAATATTTCTTTTTCTTTTTTTTTTTTTTTTTTTTTTTCTTTCTTTTTTTTTTTATGATATTTTTATTTTGTTACAAAATGAAAATTGAGAAATGATCTACACTATAATTAGTTCTAGTTGACTACATGTATTATAAATACAATTTTTTTTACGACGAGAGTAGAAAATATTAATCTTTACCATGCTAAATATCTTAAATGAAACTTGACCATCTTTCGATTTCATTATTTGGACAAAACCATTTATCATTTTAGGAAATATTTCAAAATAACTACTTATAGTGAACTGTGTAGACCATGATCACCATGGTGTTGCTGTCAAACTTTGGTAAGTGAGGCGTCCGTGGCCGAGTGGTTAAGGTCGTTGACTTCAAACCACTTGCGCCTCACCGCTGTAAGGTTAGAATCCCAACAGGGACTTTGGATCTTTCATGTGAGGAAGCTATCCAGCTAGCTTTTGGAATGTCAGTGGATCTACTCAGGTGCCTGTTCGTGCCTGAAATAATGCACGGAAGGGCATCTGAGGTCTTCTTCCACCAGTTAAGTTGAAATGTCCCCATATGACCTATACTGTGTCTGTGTGACATAAAACCCAATTAAACAAACAAACACTTTGGTAATTTAAAAGGTTTTTGCATGCAAGTTGGTATCTCTAAAACTACTGAAAGGAATGGGTTGAAATTTCACACACTTGTTCTCTGTTGTTATTTTCCATGATAGGCATAGGTCCCATGACTCTGAGTAACGTTTTGGTTTGCCCCTTCTCTTAAATGATCACTACCCCATTGTCTGTTTGTCTGTCTCATCAATGTAGTCTGTCTGTCTGTCTGTCTGTCTGTTTCATCAATGTACGGACTTTCTTATCAAAAATTACAGGTACAATTTCATCCAAAACTTTACAGGAATGATCATCACCAAGTTTTGCTAGTTGTGCATATCTTTGGCATTTTCCAGTTCGTTTGTTTTTGTCAGAGTTGTGGCCCTTTATCATCTTACTGACATTGTTGGTTTACAAGTGTTATTATTGGAAAATGATGACTTAAAAAGATAATTGTTAACACAAATTATTGATGTGTATTTATTACATCCTATCAATTTGATAGCTGAGTGTTATTACATCCTAATGTTTAGCAAAAAGTAAAATTTAATAAGATATACTGTAATTATATTATTGTTAACTGTATTATATGTAATAATGCTTTAAAGATGGATTTCAAATCTATATTTATTATCAAACACTGGTTTTGTTGAATATATTTAGCAATGTGTAACTTACTAGTATGTCTTGATAACTAATGGAAAATAAAATAGAAAGTTGAAAAGGAGTAAAATCTATATTATTTATACTCAAAAGTTTTTGTTCATCTTTAGACTCTTTATGTTCTGTCTTTTAGTATCTGAAATTATTTAATTATAAAATGGAGGTAAAAATGATTGTATGGTAACATTGCCTTGTATTCAAGGCAGAGTGCATTTTGTTTATTCAATTGTTTGTCTAAGCATGCGTCATAATTTTTGTTAAAATTTATATTTCCTTTCCTGCTGTTTTAATTCTAGCGGCTTTAAATTATGATGGTCATACTTTGATTAGTGGTAACGGTAGCGCTTTTAAACAAATGATTAGTAGAATCCCTGAAAATATTCACCATGGACCTCTACACACTAAATACCAGCCTTAGAATCCTTCCCGTAAAAGCATTTCTGCACTGTTCTTTGTGTATACTGTTTATACACTGGTAGAGGGCGCTTCCGATGGCACTACGGGTTTCGAACCGGCGATTGCGAATACAAGATTTGATGTGTGGATTTAACTAGAAGTCACAAGGTCAAGGCACAAAAAGCAGCTTACACTGTCGAGTACGGACCCGGACATGTCACCAGTCATGCCCATAAAGAGTTATTTTGAAGCACAAAGTGGTGATAATTTACCTCCATGCACGGAGTATTAAGCAAAGGTATGAATTTTGAACCAAAAGTAGGTCACTGTACGACGGTCAATGTATGAGAATTTAAATGTACAGTAACCTGAGACAATAAGAAAGGAGGTAGCCCTTAAAATGGCTGTTGGTGCCAGCAAAAGGGTCTGCCTTACAAGCCCTCTATCTGTGATAGGGGCTCGCGCATTATGGATATGTTACTATCTTTGCTGTCAGAAGCCAGCGTTTATTTATCCCATTTAAAGTCATTTATAAAGGACAGTGTTACCATTTAATATCGTTCATTATTCCAGGCATGAGCGGGCACGCCTTCCGTTAGCTTGGCTGGATTGCTTCTTCAATCATGCGAAAAAAATAACGTACCTTCCACAGAAGCGAGGGACAAGTGATTTGAAGTTAGCAATCTTTATAAGGCCTCAGCCCTCTTTGCACGTGCATGGGTGATGTCATTGATGTTCTCCGACGAAAACAAATTCGCGATGAACAGGATTTGATTGATTGTTAACGTGGTCATATTATACTGATGCAAGAATTTGTGCGATTTGAGAAAGAAGTATACTACGGAACACTATAATGTTTTATATTTTTCTTTTTTGTAATGCATCCATTATTCAACTGCAACACCCCAGTTTATGCTATTTTTACAATGTTTTGCCTCGCCCATTGCCTCAGCATGTCTTGTAGGCTTACATATAACATGGTATTGTACATATATAATTATTATCTTCAAAATTAATGGCAAAATATATGTTTAATTCATAAAAAAATATTACTTTTATTTTCCCAGTGGCACGGATTAACTATTTAATATCATACACAAGGAACATTAAGCGTGGGTACACTCTAAGCAATGTATTGTAATATTTTACTTTTGTTGATAAACACGAAAGAATAGCATTAATATTTAAAGATTTATATACGTAAGAATACGCCTGTTTACGCACTAAATATTAGTATACAACATGTAATATTTAAGAGTACAACAGGATTTAACTTGTTGTTATCCAAGTGTTATTGCATAAAATACTATAAAATTAAGAAGCCATTTAAAGTGGTCTTGAGCAATATAAAAGGAATACGTATATTCTCATTATCCCCATCCGGACTGTCTATACTTTGATGCGTTACTCTATAGAAGGTATACCTAGAAAAATATTTATAATATAATATAATATTTTATATGACATTATATAATATGAGGGTCTAACATAACTCCGTAAATTCACCAAATGATATTTGCACTCGTGCTCGGTATATTTGTTTTAAATAGATACCGAGCTGATACATTAATTACGGTTAAATTTTGTGTACAAAGTCTTATTCCTGATATTTTGCTGTCTTACTAATCTATCTATATCAGTATCTCTCAAATACAAAAGACCCTGTCTATATGTTCCGTGTTGTTTTTATATCTTTTTTTTTTCAAAGTAGGCCATACGTTTAGATGTAAACGTGGCATGACATGATAAACTTTTTTTATTGTAAGTCCGTTCGTAATGATTGCAGGATAAATTCATTTATCACATGCTCGAACCGTTTTTATGTTGGTTATGTTATAAATAGAATATTATATTCCTGTAGTTTCATTACTGTATTTATTGAACTCGTTGAATAAAATATCATGCGAGCCTCTGACAAATTTAATACAATTCGTATTAAATTTACATTCATTTAATATCCTGTATTGATGAAACTTACAAGTTTGTAGCAGTGTTGTTATGACGAACAATAGTCATATATATATACATGTATTAGCCTTGAATAATCACGGGGGAGGAAGTGTTACACGAAGGATGGAGTTCTTATGATAACTTGTTTGGAGTTCTTATGATAACTGTCACGGAGTTCCTGGAAAACGTTACGGATTTCTGTGGAAAACTTTTCTATTTACTTGGAGAAATCACGTGATAAATGGACTTTTTTACCTTTAAATGGGGAGTTTGAGGTGCTAAATAAAAATTTGATAATTAAGCTTGCCCTACATATTGTATAATGTTTCAGAAAAACCTTTTATTCCATTTTTCATCGCCTTTTTATAAAAATTTTTACTAGTTTTGTGTAAAATTTCCAAATTACTTGCTCATTCGTACATATTGACCTTTTCATTTGTGATCTTCTTCGTTGCTATACATAATTACATAATTATAATGCAGAGTTGCAAACATAAAGCCCAGGCTAATAACTTATACTCGATTTTTCAAATGTCACGGAGTTCTTGTGATAACTCAAAATATGTCCTGGAGTTCTTATGATAACTTTTGTTACTGCCAGTGTGTTTCTTGTGCTAAATTACGGCCCGTTTAAGCGTATTTTATTAGTCAATAAGTATGGAACGCCGTGACTGTCTTATGCTATAAATATTTTTGCTATCTTCTGAAATGATGGTATTATTTTGTCATTTAAGCATATTAACATGTGCAATTTACATCATATCTTGTCTAAAGACAATGCTGACTTATCCAAACAGCATGTTAACTTGTCAAATAATCATTATGACATGTGCAGGCAAAATGTTAACTTGTCAAAGTATCATGATGACTTGTGCAAACGACATGTTAACTTGTCAAAATAACATGATGACTTGTGCAAACGACATGTTAACTTGTCAAAATGTCATGATGACATGTGCAAACAGCATGTTAACTTGTCGAATTATCGTGATGACATGCTCAAAATACCTAAACAAGTTAACATGTGTTTTGCACAAGACATCACGATTCATTGACAAGTTCACATGTTGTTTGTACAAGTCATCATGATAATTTGACAAGATAACATGGCATTTGCACAAGTCATCACGATACCTTGACAAGTTAACATGCTGTTTGCACTTGTCATCATGAAATTTTGACAAGTTAACATGTCGCTTTCACAAGTCACCATGATACTTGGACAAGATAGCATGTTGTTTGCACATGTTATCACGATGGTTTGACAAGTTAACATACTGTTTGCACATGTCATCATGAAATTTTGACAAGTTAACATGGCATTTGCACAAGTCATCATTACACTTGGACAAGTTAACATGTCGTTTGCACAAGTCATTATGATACTTGGACAAGTTAACATGCTGTATGCACATGTCATAACGATAATTTGACAAGTTAACATGTTGTTTACACATGTCATCATGGAATTTTGACATGTTAGCATGGTATTTGCACACGTTATCATAATACTTTGACAAGTTAACAGTACGTTTTGACATGTCAGCATGATACAAGATAACATGTCATTTGCACAAGTCATCACGATTCTTTGACAAGTTCACATGTTGTCTTCACAAGTCATCATGGTAATTTGACATGTTAACATGCTGTTTGCACAAGTCACCATGATACTTTGACAAGTTAACGTGCTGTTTGCACATGTCATCACGATAATTCGACAAGTTAACATGTCGTTTGCACAAGTCATCATTATACTTTGACAAGTTAACATGGCGTTTGCACAAGTCATCACGATTCTTTGACAAGTTAACATGTCGTTTGCACAAGTCATCATTACATTTTGACAAGTTACCATGTCATTTGCACAAGTCATCATTATACTTTGACAAGTTAACATGTTGTTTGCACAAGTCATCACGATACTTTGACAAGTTAGGATGTTGTCTGCACATGTCATCACAATCATTTGACAAGTTAAAATGTTGTTTGTACAAGTCAGCATGTTCCTTTGACAAGACATGATGTAAATTGCACATGTTAACACGCTCAAAAGACAAAATAATATCATAGTTTCACAAAATAACAAAAACTTTGATTACATAAGACAGTCACGGCGTTCCATAAATAAGTGTGTAAATCATTATGAAGCATAGTACGCGTATCATTTGCACACACATTTGGTTATATAACGGTGGTTTAGAGTGTATTTCAGTTCAAGATATAGTTTTCTTACCTCCGTTTCTTGTGGGTTTTTTTTGTGTTTGGGTTTTTGGATTTGTTTGATTGTTGTTTTTTTCCATTTCATTGGAATGCCTGAAATATACTTGATGTAGAGCATTTACTTACAGGATAAAAATACGCTTTTAATTTAATATCTAAGCATGATTTCTTCAGTATACATTATTCCTGGCAGTTCTAGAGAACATAAAGTAATTATGCTATCGGTCTGCCGAAACAAATTACATGTAAATGGTTGCAGCAAAATAGGAAGTAGTATGCATTACCTTTATCTAAATTTAATGAGGTGGGTGTCATCTTTATATATTCAATGGATATCTTAATTTCTAAAAGGTATAAATTTTGTCATAGAAACGTATAAAGTTCTATGACAATGATATGACAATAGAAAGTAAGCCTTTAATGGTGACTCACATATATTATTAAATTCTTACTTTCTATTGTCATATCATTGTCATAGAACTTTATACGTTTCTATGACAAAATTTATACCTTTTAGAAATTAAGATATCCATTGAATATATAAAGATGACACCCACCTCATTAAATTTAGATAAAGGTAATGCATACTAATTCCTTTTTTTGCTGCAAACCATCCATTTACATGTAATTTGTTTCGGCAGACCGATAGCATAATTACTTTATGTTTTCTAGAACTGCCAGGAATAATGTATACATGAAGAAATCATGCTTAAATATTAAATTCAAAGCGTATTTTTTATCCTGTAACTAAATGCTCTACATCAAGTATGTTTTCAGTCATTCCAATGAAATGGAAAAAAACAACAATCAAACAAATCCAAAAACCCAAACAAACACAAAAAAACACAAGAAACGGAGGTAAGAAAAATATCTCTTGAACTGAAATACACTCTAAACCACCGTTATATAACCAAATGTGTGTGCAAATGAACTGAAATACACTCTAAACCACCGTTATATAACCAAATGTGTGTGCAAATGATACGCGTACTATGCTTCATAATGATTTACACACTTATTGACTAATAAAATACGCTTAAACGACCCATAATTTAGCACAAGAAACACACTGGCAGTAACAAAAGTTATCATAAGAACTCCAGGACATATTTTGAGTTATCACAAGAACTCCGTGACATTTGAAAAATCGGGTATAAATTTATTAGCCTGGGCTTTATGTCTGCAACTCTGCATTATAATTATGTAATTATGTATAGCAACGAAGAAGATCACAAATGAAGAGGTCAATATGTACGAATGAGCAAGTAATTTGGAAATTTTACTCAAAACTACCAAATTTTTTTTATAAAAAGGCGATGAAAAATGGAATAAAAGGTTTTTCTGAAACATTATACAATATGTAGGGCAAGCTTAATTATCAAAGTTTAATTTAGCACCTCAAACTCCCCATTTAAAGTTAAAATGACCATTTTTCACGTGATTTCTCCAAGTAAATAGAAAAGTTTTCCACAGAAATCCGTAACGTTTTCCAGGAACTCCGTGACAGTTATCATAAGAACTCCAAACAAGTTATCATAAGAACTCCATCCTTCGTGTAACACTTCCTCCCCCGTGATAATGTTAAATTGAAATGTCCTCAGATAGTTTCCTTGATAAGAAAGAACTTACTGAAGATCCGTGATGTAAAACTAAATAAAGTGTACATATACCGTTGTTAAATAATAAAAAAGAACTTCCATTTATGTGTTAGAATGTCTGGACAGCACCCGCTCCGAAAACAAACTCTTGTAATGCTAAGAAGCCGCTCATGCGACGCGCCATCACACACGGACTCGACAGTGTTGGGAAAGTGTAAAAAGTTATTCTAGAAAATTTATAGGCTACTTACATATAATTCAAGTAATTCTAGACTCTTTTCTAGAGTTATTTTAATTACACTATCCCAACACTGTGTTGAGTCCGTGTGCCAGTGCAGACAGTTAAAATTTAAAAAAGAAATGTCAACAGGGCCTCTCCAATAAGAACTATCCAAGTTACAAATATTATGACTGTTATAAAACGTGACATAATTTATTTGAACTTAAATAATCTTGACTTAATTTTTTTTTTCATTAGTTGTCAAGCTGTGTTTTAATTGAACAATCGCAGGTGAATGGCCGTAGCCAGGTCATTTATACATATTATAGTGCCTACAAATATTATGACTGTTATAAAACGTGACATAATTTATTTGAACTTAGATAATCTTGACTTAATTTTTTTTCATTAGTTATCAAGCTGTGTTTTAATTGAACAATCGCAGGTGAACGGCCGTAGCCAGGTCATTTATACATATTATAGTGCCTACAAACCAATTAACTATTTATGTCTTGTCTAGTCAAAAATATTTTGACATGCTGTAGCAAGATTTCGCGTGTCAATAGGCATGCACGTGGAGGAACTGTTACAGGGTGTGGGGATGGACTTCTTATGATAACTTGTCAACAGTACTTCTGATAACCATGATAACTGTCACGGATTTCGTCAGAAAACTTTTGTATATACCGAAGACACTTTTGTCAAAATTTTTAGAAAGAGAGTTTGGGGTGCTAAATTAAGAAATGATGATTAAGCTTGCTTATCATATTGTATTTTTGTCAGAAAAAAAAAACTTTACAGTATAGTTAATTTTTCATCCTGATCTGTTCTTTTGTGATCTTCTTCCTTGCCTTCTTCCTTGCCTTATTTCTTATAATTACCTAATTATAATGAAAATTGAAAACATAAAGCCCCAGGTAACAAATTTATGTCCAATTTTTCAAATGTCCTAGAATTTTTCTGATAACTCTGAAGATGTCCCAGAGATCTTCTGATAACATTGTTCCTGTCAGTGTGTTTCTTGTTACGGCGCCTTTTAGCGTTTTTGTTTTATTACTCAATAAGGGTGTAAATCGTAATCTAGTACACTCATCCTTTGCACCAAAATATGTTTATATAAAGTTGGCTTCGAGTGTATTTCAGGTCAATATATATATTTTATTCTCACCTCCGTTTCTTGTGCTTTTCTCATTTTAAAGCACCCTTTTCTAACGCAGAGCAGGTCAATAATGTGCGAGTCGAATGAGCAAATAATTTGCAAAATTTTACACAAAACTGCCAGATTTTAAACAAGAGGCAAGAAAAATGGACAATAAAATTTTTTTCTGACAATATTACATTATGTTCATCAACGTTTAATTAAGCACCCCATGATCAAACTCTGTTAGCATTTTTGACGAGTGTTTTTCTTTGGTAGCCTTAGATATCAGGGTCTTTCAAGACCCTGGGTACATAGTAATAGTATTATACACAAGTTTTCCGACCAACTCCGTTACAGTTATCGGAATAAATCATGACAATTTATCATAAGAAGGAATGTCAGTTCCTAATTTTGCGCCTACTGTAGTACACAAAATAGATCTAGCACATTAATTGATCTCCTGTACTTACTGTACTGTATGGTATTTGGTGCATCATCAGTGCATGTATTTGGTTTAATCTTGTCCCTACAGTATGGGGTACTAGTTGTTGACCTTGCTATGCGCTGTACTGCACACCTGTGTTAATTTCTTTTCAAACATACGATATCGCCTTTTAACACTGCAGAACCTAATTTATCATTTTTATGGCCTAATGGAAAAAACGCGGAAGTCCATGTCTCATGTGATCAGTCACATGATCATGGATGACGTCATGCTGTCAAAAGCTGTGATTAACAAATAAAACACAAACAAACCACTAGTGGCAGTTTAATAGCGATTCATTTTGTTGGTTTGTATTTTATATCATATTTAACCTCTGAAAAGCAACACTTCTTCCTATTTTCCTTCTCCATAAATCCACAATCACTTTGAAACTCGCTATTTGTTGTAGAAAAAAGTGGGTGGGGAAATGTTTTATTTTGATCAAAATCGATCCTACAATTATCTACTTAGACTGTGATATCTTTTTACATAGATTTCTTTTCTAAATCTCCTTTTATGTTTTGCTAGGTTAATTTCGATGCTTCTTCCGTATATTTTGGTATACAGGACTATAGGCCTCCAATATGAATTTGCTTCTCATTTCATAATTAAACTGTTAAAATTCATGATTTATATGGTCCTGTTATTTGCTATGGCTTTATAGTTCATTCTGGGACATAATATTACAAGCAACAACTGACTAGATTTAATATAAGCAGTCTTATGAGTTATATTGTTGACCATTTGATGCCTGTATATAAAGTGTCTTAAGGCATATCTACGTACACTACCGTATTATAAAAATATAATATATATGTATAAATTGTCATGAATAATTTAATGACCATTTAAATACTAAAAGATTAAAGTGGCCTAGTGGTTAAGGTGTCAGCCTCGCAACCCAGGGATGATGGGTTCAATCCCTAATTGGTCACAACCATGTTTCTTCATATGTCACCAGTAGCCTAGTGCTTGGTTCCAGGAAGCAGACTCGAAAGTGATTAATATAAGTTGCAAGAACTTGTTTCGCAATTGAGCTTTGATAAATATGTTGAAACCAAACCACTACTAAAAGACTGTCAAAATATTATGCTAGTTGACTTCTTTTCTTTTTATTTACATTGTTTTACCACACAAAAAAAGTGTACCCTTTCACAACGATCAATAAGACAAAAAATTGGTGCATAAGCATAATTAGACAAAAAGATACATATCACCAGTTGCTACTGTAGTTCCGTTGTTTATGTCTGATTTGACTTTCTTGATTTGTTAGGTGTGTCAAAGACAGAATAACAGAAGCAAAGCTTTTTTGCGAGTCATGCATGCATGACTAATGGTGCGTTTAATTTTCAATTTTTGACGCTAAGAAATGTAACATATTAATTTTTATAACATCTACTGCCTTTTTTTATATATATAGTTATATTTAAACTGATCGTTTTCACATACCTCTATCAAGGAAACAGTTTGATATCTCAATATAATTTCTTTCATATGTAAACAGTAAACAAAAATTGATATACAATGTATGCATAAAATGTAGAATAAAAATGGTGATGACCTCTACATTGTAAGAGATATTTGATTATTTCATTGAATAACGTCATTTAATTTGAAAAAAAAAAACACAAACAAACCGCAAGACATACATCCCAGAACAGAAATGAAAAGTAAGGTAATCACCTTATAATGAGCAATTAATTTCAAAAGTGGTCAGTATGAAAATTTATTTTACTATCAACATAATACTGTTGTAGATGATATAGACACCATGTATTTCATTTAATACAAAGTTAACTGATACACTTGCCTCGTGTCAATTTTATTTTCGATGTATTGATGTATCACTGTCATTGACAGTTGTGCCTGATTTGTCATTATAAAATGAACATCTTGATAGAAGATCTATGTACTAAATTGTAAGTTTTGATGAATACTAATTAGCTTTAGGCAAATCTCATTGTTAAAACATGCAGTATTGAAACAATGCCTCTTTTTGTCCTGATATAATTACTTATTGTATGTAACTATGAAATCCATTGTTGCAAAGCAAAGACTTTTTTCCCAATTTTCTTTTCATTCATCACACAGTATTTATTTTGCTTTCAGTTTACTGAAAATTAAAAGGCATATGCAAAGTTGAGGAAAAGTTAAATCATATATGTTTTTGGCAATTTGATTTTAGAAAATGTTTAGATAATCAAACATACATGCAAATTAAAAGCTGATAAGAAAAAAGTGGATTTAAATATATTCTTTTATTGAAAAGTAGAAGGAACAAATAAGAAATATCATGGAGAGAGATATTATTAAAGAATTTAAAATTAAGAAAAATGCTGGCAAAATGAGAAGTGGCAATCCCAATCTAAAGGTAAATGGTATAACTGGAAAGTTTAAAAATTTATTATATACATGTACTTATAAATGAAATATGGCACATATTGATGAAATAAAATGTGTATTTTCATTCTCTGTATTTTCACTGTATACATTTATTTTTTTCACTGCAGTGAAACATTATTTCCATCTTAAATAAATAAGATGTGTAGTTTCATTATAAAACTTCATTTTTCAATGCAGTGAAAAAAAATTCTGTATTTTCACTGGTGTCTTGCCAGACAACTGTCTTTCTAAATTCAGGCAATACACAAAAATTAAGAGAAAGACTTTTGAATTGTAAGATCAAAAAAGTAAATAATAAACAGTATATTCAAGTTTTTCTATAAATACAGGATTTATTTTCATCTTGTCGGTTTGAAATTATCATATTTAACTGGTGGCTACCACCAATCATGAAATATTTATTTTTCATACCACTCTATGGAAATAAAATCCTTTATTTGTATAGAAAACTTGAATATCCTCTATTTATTATATATAATCAGAAGTATTGATGAAGTAAATGTTTATTTTCATAATAAGGCTTTATTTTTCACTGGACTACTTTCTTCTAAATTCAGCCAATACACAAAATTTAAGGGGAAGTCTTTCTGATTGTAATGTCATAAAAAGAGAAAAATGTATATAATAAACAGAAAATTCAAGTTCTTTCTATAAATACAGGATTTATTTTCATCTTGTGTGTTTACACTATTAATAGGACAACTTTAAAACTGTTGTGTGAGCATTATTCTAATACATCAATTTTTTGTTTTGTTCTTTTATATTAAAAATCAATAAAAAAGAATAAAAAATTATGATTTTTTTTTTATCACAAACCAATGCCGCTTTAGCAACTCTGTAAAAATTGCACAGCCAATAAATTATGTTTTGATGTAACATGACGTCTTTTGTATTATACAAACATAGTATTCAAATGGGCTAAATGTTAATGATGGAAAAATGATTTGAGTCGCGTCACGACAAAACCAACATAATGTGTTTGCGACCAGCATGGATCCAGACCAGCCTGCGCATCCGCGCAGTCTGATCAGGATCCATGCTGTTCGCTTACAAACCGTATAGCATGTGGTGAAACTGATAGCGAACAGCATGGATCCTGATCAGACTGCGCGGATGCTCATATATTTTTACTGCAAACAGTTCATATTATTACAGATAAAGGATATTCAAGATTTTTCTATAAATACAGGATTTTATTTCATAGATTGGTATGAAAATAAATATTTCATGAATGGCGGGAGCCACAAGTTAAATATAATAATTTTCATATCACAAGATGAAAACAGATCTTGTATTTTTAGAAAAAAATTGAATTTTTCTGTTCATTATACTTTTTCTCTTTCTTGACATAACAATTCTTAAGACGTCTATTTTAATTTTTATGTATTGGCTGAATTAAGAAGAAAGTAGTCCGGCAAGACAACAGTGAAAATATGGAAAATATGTTTCACTGCACTGAAATATTAAATTTTTGCAGCTTCATTACTAAATTTATTGGACTTGGTGAATAAAATAATAATATTATGCTCCCCAGAGTCTTGAATAACATAATTTTATTCAATCTCTTTAATGATTTCAGTATTGAACTTGACTTTTTAGCTCACCTGTCAAAGTGACAGGGTGAGCTTTTGTGATCGCTTTTCGTCCGGCGTCCGTCCGTCCGTCGTCCGTCATCCGTAAACTTTTTCTTTAAATGACATCTCCTCATAAACCACTAAGCCAATTTCTTCCAAACTTCACAGGAATGTTCCTTTGGTGGTCACCTTTAAAAATTGTTCAAAGAATTTAATTCCATGCAGAACTCTGGTTGCCATGGCAACCGAAAGAAAAAACTTTAAATATCTTCTTTTAAAAAACCATAAGAGCTAGAGCTTAGATATTTGGCATGAAACATCTTCTAGTGAGTGTCTACCAAGTTTGTTCAAATAAAAGCCCTGGGGTCAAAATTGGCCCCGCCCCGGGGGGTCATTGATTTTCCCTATATGCATATAGTAAAAAGTTAAAAAATCTTCTTTTAAAGAACCCAAAGAGCTAGAGCTAAGATATTTAGCATGAAACATGTTCTAATGGGTGTCTATCAAGTTTGTTCAAATAAAAGCCCTGGGGTCAAAATTGGCCCCGCCCCGGGGGGTCATTGATTTTCCCTATATGCATATAGTAAAAACTTAAAAAATCTTCTTTTAAAGAACTCAAAGAGCTATGGCTAAGATATTGAGCATCAAACATGTTCTAATAGGTGTCTACCAAGTTTGTTCAAATAAAAGCCCTGGGGTCAAAATTGGCACCGCCCCAGGGGGTCATTGATTTTCCCTATATGCATATAGTAAAAACTTAAAAAATCTTCTTTTAAAGAACCAAAAGAGTTAGAGCTAAGATATTTAGCATGAAACATGTTCTAATAAGTGTCTACCAAGTTTGTTCAAATAAAAGCCCTGGGGTCAAAATTGGCCCGTCCGGGGGGTCATTGATTTTCCCTATATGCATATAGTAAAAACTTAAAAAATCTTCTTTTAAAGAACTCAAAGAGCTATGGCTAAGATATTTAGCATCAAACATGTTCTAATAGGTGTCTACCAAGTTTGTTCAAATAAAAGCCCTGGGGTCAAAATTGGCACCGCCCAGGGGTCATTGATTTTCCTTATATGTGTATAGCAAAAACTTAAAAAATCTTCTTTGAAAAAACCCAAATAGCTAGAGTTAAGATATTAAGCATGAAAAATCTTCTAGTTAGTGTGTACAAAGTTTGTTCAAATAAAAGCCCTGGGGTCAAAATTGGCCCCACCCCGGGGGTCAATTGATTTTCTTTATATGTGTATAGCAAAAACTTAAAATCTTCTTTGAAAAAACTCAAATAGCTAGAGTTTAGATATTAAGCATGAAACATCTTCTAGTAAGTGTCTACAAAGTTTGTTCAAATAAAAGCCCTGGGGTCAAAACTGGCCCGGCCCCAGGGGTGTCATTGTTTTTAACTAAATGTGTATAGTAAAAACTTTAAAAAAAAATCTTCTTTTAAAAAAGCCCAATGAGCTAGAGCTTAGATGTTTAGCATGAAACATCTTCTTATGGGTGTCTACCAAGTTTGTGCAAATAAAAGCCCTTGGGTTAAATTGGCCCTGCAACATTGGGGGGGGGGGGGTTGGGGGGCCTATATACAGGTGAGCGACCTCAGGGCCATCATGGCCCTCTTGTTTATTTCTTACTTCATGCAGACAAATAAAATCTGGTTCAGAATTTATTTCAATACATGATATACAAGATATCATATCTGAAAATTATCTTGCAATATGGCCATGTACCTAATCATTCATCATAAAATTAAAGTGCATTACATATACATGTATATTTTGACTACAATTGTATAATATATAATTATTCAAAGTAAACAAGTGTCCTCTATGAATTGTAGAAACCAATTGCCATTTGTATTGTTTGCGGTTTAATACAGTAGTATAATATAATTTGAATTTTCATTTATATACACTTGGCTACATTAAACTTCATTTGGTTATATCATCATAAGATAGGCAAATGTTTATGCCTATAACCTTTTGGCTGCTAGCAGGAACTGAATATAACCAGTGCATGTTGCTATTCTGTTGGTACTTACAGTAAACTTCGTTTATAACAATATTCAGGGGTCTGCCAATTTTATATTGTACAGTAAACTTCGTTTATAACAATATTCAGGGGTCTGCTAATTTTATATTGTACAGTAAACTTTGTTTATAACAATATTGTACAGTAAACTTTGTTTATAACAATATTCAGGGGTCTGCCAATTTTATATTGTACAGTAAACTTTGTTTATAACAATATTCAGGGGTCTGCCAATTTTACATTGTACAGTAAACTTTGTTTATAACAATATTCAGGGGTCTGCCAATTTTATATTGTACAGTAAACTTTGTTTATAACAATATTCAGGGGTCTGCCAATTTTATATTGTACAGTAAACTTCGTTTATAACAATATTCAGGGGTCTGCCAATTTTGTATTGTAATATCCAGAAATGGTTATATTTGAGAGGCAACCAGTTTGAAAATAGGAGTCGGGACTATGGCAACAGCATCAATATACGTGTCATAGCGTTAAAAGCGATATCGATATCGTTATATGTAGAGTTTACTGTATTTTGAAATTTTACGTAAAGTGATGAATGGTTTTGTCCAGATTTACAAGTCCATTAAAAATAGTATGATAATATGTAATAATTGCGGACAGACCTCTTAATTAAGGTCAAGTGATCTAGAGCATAGTCATACATTTAAGTCAATAAGATGCATCAATATTAAACTTAATAATACTCGATCAACAAGGAAGCATGCAGGGGAAACAGTATTTAATTGTTTATTACATTGCCATATAATATTTTCAAATTTTTTAGAGATTTTGCATGTTGGGTATGGGACCATTCCCTTAAATACATGTATCTGGGAAAATAACTAAGTATTTTGTAAAGAAGATAAAAAAATCTTAGTATTATTGTTTTAATGTCTAACAAAAGAAAATCATTCTGCAGAATTTGCGGGTCAGTCCCAGCTGTTTTAGTAAAATTAAGTGCATAAGCATTGAGCATTCTGAATTTGAGAGAGTTTAAGCTCAAAACCATGTATGGGTGTAGTGGTTTGAGTACAAACATATTTTAATGTTGTTGAAGAATTGCAAAATATGCGCCTAATGTTCCTAAGGATCATAATAATTTTTATCCTAATAACAGCTTATTTAGACATTAACATGTGATTGAATTTATCTTAAGGTAGTCTTAAGGTTTTCTTACTTTAATGCTTTCCCGCCACAAAATTCTAACATTGGTCAATATCGTAATAAAATCGGTTATTTCCAGAATGTTTTTTTTCACAATCTTCGGTATCAGTTTATAACACAAGTGAAATAATCAGGAAATAACAGATTTCCTATGATATTGGTTGATGTTAGATTTTTTTTGGCGGGAAAGCATTAGAGTAAGACTACCTTAAAAACTATATATAGCGTATTATATTCTAACAAATTAATAGGTTGTTAGTGACAGGGCAGTGTGTCCAAATGGTTAACATGTTAGACTGGTAATTTTAAGGATTGCAGGTCACATAACAGTAATGGAATAATATAAATTGGTATAAACTAAGAATGTTGTGGGATAAAATAATGGGGGTATAAAATTGATTTTAATAGTGCATAGTTAACAATTTATGGTTTCTGCGGATGTTTCAAAATTCAAAATTCTAACAGTTCATGTTTAACTGTTGAATTCTACTTAAGCCAGTGCTAGGGGGCATGGACAGTAGTTTGAACTTTCCAATACTGTGCATGAACAGGCTCAATCAAATCCAGCCGTCAACATTTCTAATTTTGCCGTTTTGGAGTCACTTTAGGGATTCAATTTCTCTCTGTTTTACTGATTTAAAGTTTTTCATTATTTGAACATCAGTCTTCACTATGTCAATTGTATGCTTTATTAATTACATTATAATTTAATAAATTCATATTTTTCGTGGATAGATGAAATGTTATGGGAAGTTCCAAGCTGCTAAAGTAGTTCCTTTCTTGGGGATGGCGGAGTCGGGAAAGTTCGTTGATGAACAGATTTTGTTAGCAACAAGTTTGTGCACATCATTCCCCATACAATAGGAGTCGAATTTCTGATAAAGATGTAACTGTGGACCACAGAAGACGTACACGATGCAGATATGGGACACAGCGGGCCAGGAACGTTTTTAAATCATTAAGGACCACCATTTTATCGTGGAGCAGATTGCTGTTTGCTGACTTTTGCTGTCGATGATATGCAGAGTTTTAAAAATTTATCTATGTGGAAGAAAGAATTTTTATATTACGCAGGATATACAAGATGGTAATAATTTTCCATTTGTGATAATAGGAAATAAAGTTGATGTTGAAAATAGGGCTGCGTAAATGAGGAAATGGTTCGGACGGACTGGTGTAACCAGAACGGCAATTGCCCCGTATTATGAGACAAGTGCAAAAGATTCCACAAATTGTAGAAACTGCTTTTAAGCTGCTGTTGAACGATTGAAAGAAATTGAAGAATTGTTGGATGAAAAACCCCAACATGGAAACACGGTAGATTTGAGTCGGAAACCTAAACAAAGTGGCGGTTGTTGTAATTAATTGAAAAAATCAAAACTGTTAATCAACTAGCCCAACATTCTGTTCTTCTTGATTCCAACAAATGGTTCTTTCATGTTTTAGAGACATATTGTTTTAACTTTCTGTAAAAATGGTGTACATGTTTTTCTTACTGATTTTACTGTTTAATATTTTGTTATAACATGACTGTATTGACTGATATTTTGCCTATAATTATACACTGGTACAAGATAACAGTTGAGGAGTGATAAATGAAAAAACACTGATAAAGGGACGAGCTTTATCAGCAGTTCAAATAATTAATTGTTACCAAGCGCTGATATTTATAATTGTCACCAAATTTTTAACATAACCAATCCTTGATCGAAAAAAAATTTACTGTTGTCGATTGTTCAGAAAAGCATCTGTCTTTTGTTGTTGTTTTGTTGTTGTGGGTTTTTTTATGTTATCTTCATGAACTTCAAACTGTCATCCTGTACCTGTATATTTTTAAAAAAAAAAACTCTTGATAAATTTGTTACTTTAGCTAATGTTAAATGAATGCCAGTGCCAATTGTTGTACATTGTTCAACTGATCTTTGAGAATGAAATTTGAATTTTTGACTCACTTTATTAGCTTGTGTAGGGAGGGTGGAGTTGAGTATGAAACCATAAGTCCTGAGTTAGAACAGTTCTGTGACTGTTTTGCTATGGGCAAGAAAAGTTTTTTAAATTTTAATTTTTTTGGATTTATAAGCTTCTTAATGAATAAAAGCAGGCTAAAAAAAAACTGGTACAGAATTTAACTCTTTAACTTGCAAACCAAACATGATTAACCTTTGCCAAACAGAATACAGCCAGGTCGGTGGGATCTGTACATCACTACATCACTGCCACATGGAACTTTTCAATCTTCAATTTTTAGCTCCACTATTAGCAGAATAATGACGCTTATGCAGTCCACCATGTCGGCGTCAGCGTCCCTGTGGTTACATAGCTCCCATAACTCTGATTTGCTTTTTTTTTCAAAATTATGCGGCACCTTTTTCGACTTAGAATTTCTTGGTTAATTTTTGCAATGTAAGCTGGGTATCTCCCATAAACTTACTGGAAGCGGAATGGATTGAAACTTCCACACACTTGTTTTCTCTGTGTATCTTACATGATTGGCACAAGTCCCACAACTCTTGATCATTTCTTTTTATAATTATGCCCCTTTTTTCGGCTTAGAAATTCTTGGTAAAGGTTTTGCTGTAAGTTGGTATCTCCATAACTACTGGAGGGTTTGTGCCTTTTTTGGGACAAATTTATGCATACATAATAATAGAGCAGTTTGATTTACCGATAAAACATCTTAATAAACAAGCCCTTTGTACCGTTTTGGACAATTTATGTATTCATATAGGTAAGCATTATTGTACACTTGATGCAAACATCCTTGTGACAACTTTACGAATAGTCGAGCGTTTACTGTCCTCGACAGTTCATGTTGTATTATGAAATCAAAATCCTTAAACCTGGATGGACTGTTTCAATTCCAAATTCAAAGCCTGACCGCAAGTCCATTACACAAATTTCAGCAGGGTATTTGCTGTTCTGGTTTTTTTTGCTAAGTACTGCTTTAAATTGATGCTAAAACCTAGGCTGGACAAAAATCATGAAATTTCATTAAATACAACACTCTTAAAAAACAATATATGTTCCTTTCTATGCTTCTGCTTTAAAAAAAATAAAGTAAAAAGATGTTGTTTGTGTTGTATTCATGGACATGTGTATATTTTTCTGATAGATACAGAAGAGAAGAGCTTCATAATACTAAGCAGGTTTTCCATATAAAACAGGTTTTCCGCTTTATCAAATTGAAATTGCTTTTTCCATACAAAATAGCTTTTCCATAAAAGATTTTTTTTAGACTTTAAATACAGTTTTAGTTTCTTTTATCAATAATGTATTTTAAGATACTAGCTGTTTTGGCTCTTGGCCCCGTTCTTTTTACCAAACACTGACTTATTAAGTCAACTTGAACATCAATAGAAGGTTGATGCACTCTAGCCTGGGATTCAGGCGGTTGATATTTTTTTGCATATTCATAAACAAATGCGCTATTTCATACTGGATCGTTTTTTGAAATGTCAATTTGCCGAACAAGAAGCACATGAAATAATTGATAGACAGAAACCAAAGCTTAGTGATCACTATGAATTTTGGTTACTCTAAACTCATCTGAGCACAACATAATCAAATATGAACTGTTGTTTGCGACATTATTTCAATATCTTCTCCAAACCACTGTTTTGATTTGACACCAAACTTTAGCAGAATGATTCTTTTTGGTGATCTCCTTCAAAAGATACAAAAAAATCCAGTCTGTATACAAGATATTTCTCTGATCTTCAGATTTTCACCATTGCGATTTTAAACTTAGAGTGTGTGAAGTTTTACTTTGGATGACCTTGACTGAAACCCAGTGATCTACATACTATTTTGAAAAGGTTATGGGTCTCTTTTCTTATGACCATTTTGATACATGTTTTTTTCTAGAGAGGCTGGTATCAGCTATAGGGCGTTCTTAAGTGATTCCAATATTAAGTTGGACTTTATAGAGGTATTGCATGTTCCTGTTCCTGTCGTTGATCAGAACTTCTATGTGTATTGTCTTCATAATTGGCCACAACAAACCATTTTGGGACAAGACCTTCAAGCAGACCAGACTAAACTTGATCTTCATTCATAAATGTCCTTGACCTTTCAAGGTGAAATTTCTAAATTTTCTTGATTTTTGCTTTTAGTGACTAGACCTTATTATTGTTATTTTAGAATGGATTATCTTGAAACTTTATCACAACAATCTTCTAGGATAGATCTTCAAGTAAACTAGACAGACCTTGAAGGTCAAATTATTGAAAAAAAAATATATTTTGCTGTAACTGTCTATAACTATATTTATTATGAATGGATTGACTTCATTTTAAGATACAACTATTATTTAAGATACGAACCTTCATGTGTACAGAACTCAAATTGGACCCTCTTGGAGTCATTTATAACCTTTTACTTGGAGGTTGAATAACTGAATCTTTCAATGATTTTTGACAGTAACTTGGGTAATTAAATAAATGGATTATCTTCATATTTGACTAAACAAAGTTTTTGAAAAAGGAGCCTTCTTAAAGATAACTGACATTGAGCTTCAAATGACCTTGACCATCAATGGCCAAATTATTAAATTTTGATTAAATTGTCATAATTTTTAGCTCGACTTTTCTATGGAAAAGGGGAGCTATCCTACTCGCCCCGGCGTCGGCATTGGCGTCACACCTTGGTTAAGTTTTTCGTACCACCCCACTTTATTTCAGAAGTATTACAAGTATGGCTTTGAAACTTACCATACTTGTTCACCATCATAACCTCCATCTACAGACAAGAGTACATAACTCTGTCAAGGTTTTTGACAAGAATTATGGCCCTTTTTTGACTTAGAAAGTGTATTGAGCTTGGTTAAGTTTTTTGTACCACCTCACTTTATTTCAAAACCATTGGAGGTATTGCTTTGAAACTGACCATACTTGTTTACCATCACGACCTTCATCAACAGACAAGAGGACATAACTCTCTGTCAAGGTTTTTGACAGAATTATGCCCCTTTTTGACTTAGAAAATACATTGAATATGGGTAAAATCCACTTATTGCCTTAACCCCCTTTGAGATATTGCTTTGAAACTTTTAATGCTTTATTTCACATCATTACCCCCATCTGTACGCAGAGAAGGTAACTCTGTCAAGGATTTGTTTTAAAAAATTAAGGCCTTTTATCGACTTAGTTTTTTTTTTCTTTCTTACCAGCCCTCTTTTGACTTAAACATTTCAAACTTTGCCTGCAGTGTTCAAGGGTATCACACAATTCAGTAAAATAATTCTTCACTAAATATCTTAATGCTCATGGCCATTGTTCACTTTAAAAATACAGAGATTCTTGTATTGCCTTTTACTGCAAAAACTTTTTTTATTGGCAAGCAATAAAAAAGTCGAGCGCGCTGTCTTACGGACAGCTCTTGTTTTATTTATGTACGGATCTGATTTAATCTTGGACAAAACAACTTCAACCAAACAAACATATTGAATAATAAAGATGTGAACCTTGACCTTTAATTGACCTTGACTTCAAGCGTCAAATTTATAAAAATTCTTTAATTTTATCCTAAAGCAATGAGATTTAGACCGTGTGCTTAGTTTTAGATATAAAATTGAACTTTGATATCAGCTGACCTAATTCTTGATGAAGTGACCTACATGTACTTTTAAAACTTGGATATCAGCTGACCTAGATAATTTGATCAAGTGACCTACTTTATTTTCCCTTTGATGTAAAGCTATCAAATTAGACCATATGCACATTTTTAGATGTAAAATTGAACTTTGATTTCAGCTGACCTAGATTTTGATGAAGTGACCTATTTTCTTGGCCTTTGATATACAGCTTTGAAATTTTGACCATGTGCAGTTTTAGATGTAAAATGGAACTTATGGAAATGATTTATATTTGGACAAAATAACAAGTGTGACTATAGACATATCTATTGATTTTTTTAAAAAGGAATAACTTTTTTTTTTAAACCCCGGAATATTTAGTTATTGAACTGTCCGTCCATCCTTTTGTCCGTACGAGGTTAACCTAAAAGGCCAAGTTGGATTTTTCTTGAGTTCATGGTTTCATAATATACACACTCACTTATCAATACAAAGTACATGAGCTGGGCAAGTTATATAACTGTGGCTTCCATATTTACCTATCCAGGACTTTGAAAATGAATATGGTTAACATAAACCGGCAAGTTAGATATATCTTTAGTACTATCTATACTAATGGCTTCATCACTTACTTATCAGTACAAAGTACATGATATTGCCAATTATATAACTGTGCCATCCATTTTTCGGTGTTTTTTTCCCATTTTATCAATTTGAAAATAGGGCTGTGTATGGTTTTAAGCTATTCCAGCAAGTTGATTTTTTTAAAATTCTCCTTATTACTTCATTAAACCAGGTTTTTAACAAAAACTTCTGGTATCTGCTCAATAACTCGAGTTTGCTTTGGCCTTTAACTCATAAATGACCTTGACCTTCAATGTTTTATACTTCTTTAAAAACAAGAGGGCCAAAATCGCTCACCTGACCAATCGACCTCGTCCGAGCAATTACCTAGACAAGCATTCTGACCAAGTTTCATGACAGTCGAGTCAAAAATGTGACCACAAGAGTGTTAACAAGGTTTTTCCATATTTTGACGGTGTGACCTAGTAATGACCCCAGGTGACCCATATTCGAACTTTTCTAAAAATCATCAAAACAAACTTTCAGACCAATATCCAGGATATTTGGATCAAAACTGTTGCCACTAGAGTGTGAATAAGATTTTCTATTTTTCGCTCCTGTGACCTAGATTCATCCAAGATGACCCATGTTCGAACTCATCCGAGCAATTACCTAGACAAGCATCCTGACAAAGTTTGATGATGATTTAGGCAAAATGTGACCACTAGAGTGTTAACGAACAAATGTGGACGGACATTCAACGATCCTAAAAGCTCACCCTGAACAAGCTCAGGTGAGCTAAAAAGCAGAACGGACTTCTACATAAATTAATTCATTATACGTATTTTTCTCTTTGCGTGCAACAGTTTCAATTTTTCCGTTCTAGATCTATGTTCTTCTCTCCAATTTTTTTCTGCACATCAGCGTGGTTTGTGCCGTTTGGAGGCTGTTAAAAGTTGCCTCGTACATACAGTCTGAGATGATATATATCCGATCCTTTAAGACCGTTCATCACGACATAAGGGTTGTGTTTGTGAAGTTTTAAGTTGTTTCTATTTGACTTTTTTTGTATTTTCTGATCGCAGATCAGGAAATACAATGCTGACATTTTATCTCTGGCACAGAATTTCACGACAAACCTAACAAGTACTTCTCAAAACAGGTTAAAACTAGCGATGTAAAAGAAAGAAATATTTTTATTTTGTTACAAGTATCAAACAAATTACAACGCATTCAAAGTTGAAAAGTAGCGTTGGCTTATAGAATTGTCAATAAAAGCGCAATCACAAATTACGCGGATGAAATAAAATGCTATTTTTAGCGATGTCGATTAGCGTAGAATACAAATAAATCTGACTGTCGAGTAGTGGAATATATACATGTCGGACTGTTTTGGCGAGAAGATTTTCGCTGAATTATTGACAACAGGTTTATCGTGAACAAAATACCTCGAAATTGATAAGGATTACAAACCCGAAATGGA
This sequence comes from Ruditapes philippinarum, assembly GCF_026571515.1. NCBI lineage: Eukaryota > Metazoa > Mollusca > Bivalvia > Venerida > Veneridae > Ruditapes > Ruditapes philippinarum. Next base: position 63,259 of record NW_026854272.1, read on the forward strand.
AATTCTAGATTTAGAATTGTTTGATTTTATTCAGGATTTCTTCTGTAAATTTCCCCGTATGGGGTAACGCCCTTTAGGGTGCGAGGGGTCGGGGGTTTTTTTTGTTTTTCAAGTTCTTTTTAAGGAAGTACCCCGGGATATGCAAGGATAATGTTTTTGTTTCCCATAAAAAATGAACATAAATGATTTTTTGATGCAACTCTTAGTCATGCAAAATTCCTTATGTATCAAACTCAAACTGTTGTAGTAAAAAATCTAAACGCATTCGCTGCATCTCGGTGCCCTGTAAGATGAATTATGGTATATAAAAATAAACACAGATATACAGTACGATTTAGATTGCTAAGATCAGAAAATACCAAAGAGCTTGCAGCCCTTTGATTTCTTTATGGATGGTATTGAGTAATGTTTAATCACCCGCTTGCTTATTTTTTTAAAATTGTCTCATGACAGCTTGTCTATGATATGCAGGCTTTATAATCTAGCTCTGATCTCCTTTCAAAATTCCTTTTGATTAAATTTTACTCATTTATTATCGTTTAGGACACACGCATCCTTTTAATTAGGGACCATATTCAGTAGGACACAGGCAGTCGGTGCGCTTCGATGTACATGACCACGCCCACTTATTTTTATACATAAAATATTATTTTCACTAATAAAATATTTTTTCACTCATAAAGTTTTTAAAACATCTTATTTTCAATAAAACAACAGAGGTAAGTTGTATTTTAAGATTTCATCCATATATACATGTACTATTGTACTATATAAATATAGTAAAGGTAGAAAGGTATACATGTCCACACGCACCGACTGCTTGTGATATAGGCCCGCTTTTCATTGAATGGCATTAACGTGTCACATGAAGTGTTCCATGATTACCGCCGTATGAATACATCTGCGGATGTTTCTAAATTCAAAATTTTACCATTGTCATGTGAAAATATTGAATTCTGCTCAAGACGGTGCCAGGGAGGGGGCGTAGACGGTAGCTTGCACTTGACAGTACCGACCATGAATAGGAGCCTGCAACATTTTCAATTTTGCTGTTTTGAACGTTCTTCATGGTTTCTTTCTGTCTATTTGAATACGGTTTACAAATATAAACCACATTTGTAACACTGCAATATAGAGGTAGCTGTGGAAGACACGACGTCTGTAAAAACTTCAATAGGTGTCACCCTGCCACCACTGGGAAAAATGGAACATTTAAGATGGCTTCCAAGAAGAACTCCAAAATTAATTATAAAAATTCATCATACTGAACACGACTATAAGTACATATTTAGATGAAATTCACGTATTTAGATGAAATTCACGTCCATTTGTGACATGAATTCTTTTTAAACACTATATATATCACGGTGCATATCCATATCGGTACCCTCTTTGCGAAATATGCTGAAACGGTACCCTATTTGCACATGCACAGGTCATTCTCTGCTAAAAACAAATCAGCGATGGATAACAATCCAGTTAAATTTCATTGTAATAAGGATAGGTTGGATGACACTTAGAAAACATTTATATCACGGAACACTAGAATGTTTTATTTATGTGCTGATTTGTCATGTGCCCGTTTTTCATGTACTGCAACTTCACAATAAGCTACAAAAATCGACATGTCTTGCCTCGTCCATCACCTCGACATACTTTTTGGGCTGCAATGAACCTGTGGCTTGATTATATATACATCATACATATTTAATATGTTCATTTACGTATCATCTTCGGTAAATGGCAGTATATTGTCAAAAATAAATGTAAAATTCATAAAAACACCCTACTTTCGGTTTTGCAGCGGCACGGGCTACCTCTCTTCATTTGAATTTTTATATCGCAGGTACCCACATAGGTACCCTCAAAGCACGACCTATGCTTTTATTTGCGTTAATGGTTCAGTATGTAATATTTACATAAAAGTAAGAAATACTTAACGATTAACGCAAATAACAGCATATGTCGTGCCTTGAGGGTACCTATATGTGTTAAAAAATGAGAGGGTACCTGTGATATAAAAATGAAGTTGCAGTACATGAAAAACGGGCACATGACAAATCAGCACATAAATAAAACATTCTAGTGTTCCGTGGTATACATGTTTTCAAAGTGTCATCCCTCCTTTCCTTATTACAATGAAATTTTACTGGATTGCTATCCATCGCTGGTTTGTTTTTAGCAGAGAATGACCTGTGCATGTGCAAATAGGGTACCATTTCAGCAGATTTCGCAAAGAGGGTACCGATATGGATATGCACCGTGTATATGGTAATTTCGGAAAATACGAAAGTCATCTCCTTTCTGATATGCAGGTCATTTTAAAATGACAGCGGTTTTGGTGGTACTAAACACACATAAACAAATTGTTAAACTTTACAATAATCCCAAAATTACATTACTGTTTCAATCATTCAAAATATAAATTGTCTCGTGCTGTAAACAAATTACATAAAATTACTCTTCTATCAGTTCATTTTCTAGTCTCAGGATTGCGCCCAAAATGGCCAAAATTGAATAAGGTCATTGCGGACTTTTTAATGTACATTTTTAAAGAAGTTTAATTACTTCTAGCAGCAGTTACTTTCATGGAATACTTGTTTGGTATCCGACAAATGTAAAAACAGAAATTGAAATGTTTGAAAGTAAAATGCAATAAGATACTATTAACTGCATTTTATTACATTCCAAGCCGTTATTGGGTCATATTCCCAATTGAAAATAGTATATCATTTCCCCAATCCTCAGAAAACAAGAGCCGGTTGAATCGGGTGATGCTCCCCGAATAGGATGGACACAGGAAGGTATACCTCTTGTAGTGTCAGAGTTATGTCACAGACAAAGTTCAAATTGTAAAAACAACCAAACTGTTGTGCACGACACATTGTCTCAATATGGTGATCATTTCTATGAAATAGTTGTAAAATCTGACTTTAAACAAGAGGGCCATGATGGCCCTGAGTCGCTCACAGGAAACAGCTGCTTTTCAGTGTTGGAATGTCAATATATTCTAATATTAAATTTGAGCATAGAATATATTTAAACAATAATTTGAAGAAATGTCATGACCTGGGGCATTTAAGCTTTAGTTTAAACGGGGCTAATCAAAGTAATATGAGCAAACTTGATAAAAGACTACCTAAGAATGCTACAAAGTTTGGTGATCATCTATCAATTATTTCAGTAGGAAATGATGTTCGAAGGTTTTTTCTATTTTTAGCTTTAGTGGCCCCTAAAAGGGGCTAATCAAATTAATATAAGCAAACCAGATAAAAGAGTACACAAGAATGCTACAGACAAAGTTTGGTGATCATTCATCAATTGGTTCTGAAGTATAAGATGTTTAAAGGTTTTTCTATTTTAAGCTTTAGCGGCCCCTAAAAGGGGCCAATCAAATTGATGTGAACAAACTTGATAAAAGATTACCCAAAAATGCTACAGACAAAGATTGGTGATCATCCATTAATAAGTTCTGTATGAGAAGATGTTTAAACATATTTCTATTTTTAATTATACCCCCGCACAACAAAGTTGTAAGGGGGGTATACTGGAATCAGCTTGTCCGTCCGTCCGGCTGTGTCCGTCCGGCCGTCCGTCCGTCCGGCCGTCCGTCCGTCGGTTTTTTCTTGTCCGCCCAATAACTTAAGATTCCTTTGACCCTTAGTCTTCATATTTGGCATGGAGGTTAGTCATGATTAGTAGATGACCCCTATTGATTTTGAGGTCACTAGGTCAAAGGTCAAGGTCACAGGGGCCTTGACTTCAAAAAGCTTGTCCGCCCAATAACTTAAGATTCCTTTGACCCTTAGTCTTCATATTTGGCATGGAGGTTAGTCATGATTAGTAGATGACCCCTATTGATTTTGAGGTCATTAGGTCAAAGGTCAAGGTCACAGGGGCCTTGACTTCAAAAAAAGCTTGTCCGCCAATAACTTAAGATTCCTTTGACCCTTAGTCTTCATATTTGGCATGGAGGTTAGTCATGATTAGTAGATGACCCCTATTGATTTTGAGGTCACTAGGTCAAAGGTCAAGGTCACAGGGGCCTTGACTTCAAAAAGCTTGTCTGCCCAATAACTTAAGATTCCTTTGACCCTTAGTTTCATATTTGGCATGGAGGTTAGTCATGATTAGTAGATGACCCCTTTGATTTGAGGTCACTAGGTCAAAAGGTCAAGGTCACAGGGGCCTTGACTTCAAAAAGCTTGTCTGCCCAATAACTTAAGATTCATTTGACCCTTAGTCTTCATATTTGGCATGGAGGTTAGTCATGATTAGTAGATGACCCCTATTGATTTTGAGGTCACTAGATCAAAGGTCAAGGTCACAGGGGCCTTGACTTCAAAAAGCTTGTCCGCCCAATAACTTAAGATTCCTTTGACCCTTAGTCTTCATATTTGGCATGGAGGTTAGTCATGATTAGTAGATGACCCCTATTGATTTTGAGGTCACTAGGTCAAAGGTCAAGGTCACAGGGGCCTTGACTTCAAAAAAGCTTGTCCGCCCAATAACTTAAGATTCCTTTGACCCTTAGTCTTCATATTTGGCATGGAGGTTAGTCATGATTAGTAGATGACCCTATTGATTTTGAGGTCACCAGGTCAAAGGTCAAGGTCACAGGGGCCTTGACTTCAAAAAGCTTGTCTGCCCAATAACTTAAGATTCCTTTGACCTACAGTCGTCATATTTGGCATGAGGTTAGTCATGATTAGTAGATGACCCCTATTGATTTTTGAGGTCACAGGTCAAAGGTCAAGGTCACAGGGGCCTTGACTTCAAAAAGCTTGTCTGCCCAATAACTTAAGATTCCTTTGACCTACAGTCGTCATATTTGGCATGGAGGTTAGTCATGATTAGTAGATGACCCCTATTGATTTTGAGGTCACCAGGTCAAAGGTCAAAGTCACAGGGACTTTGACTTCAAAAACTTTGTCTGCCCAATAACTTTAGATTCCTTTGACCCACAGTCTTCATATTTGACATGGATGTTGATCATGATTAGTAGATGACCCCTTTTGATTTTGAGGTCACTGGATCAAAGGTCAATGTCATAGGGACTTTGACTTCAAAAAGTTTGTCCACCCATTAACTTAAGATTCCTTTGACCCACAGTCTTCATATTTGGTATCGATGTTGATCATGACTATAAGGTGACCCCTATTGATTTTGAGGTCACTGGGTCAAAGATCAAGGTCACAGGGACCTTGACAAAAAATGCTTTTCTTCTCAATTGCTAAAGAATGTCCTGTCCGCAATGTATTGATTTTGACATTTTCACATTTGAAGCATGTAGAATACATAACTTAGCAATGCACTGGCTTAGTAACCTCAGATTTGGCAGGGAGGTTGTCCTTGAGCTCTAAATGGCCACTGTTGATTCTGATAAAGTGGTATGCGGGGGTATTCACGCCATGATAGTGGCAGTTCTAGTTTTAACGGCCCCTAAAAGGGGCTAACCAAATAAATATGAGCAAACTTGATAAAAGACTACCCAATAATGCTACAGACAAAGTTTGGTGATCATCAATCAATTGGTTCTGAAGTAGATGTTTAAAGGTTTTTCTATTTTTAGCTTTAGCGGCCCCTAAAAGGGGCCAATCAAATTAATGTGAGCAAACTTAATAAAAGACTACCCAAAAATGCTACAGACAAAGTTTGGTGATCATTCATCAATTAGTTCTGTAGAAGAAGATGTTTAAAGGTTTTTCTATTTTTAGCTCTGCTGACCCCTAAAAGGGGCCAATTGGAATGACATGAGCAAATTCTAGTGTGACTGTCACAAGAATGCTACAGACCAAATTTGAAGTAAATCTGCTTAGTAGTTTCAGAGAAAAAGACGATTGTTGACGCATGACGACGGACGCCGGACGCCGGAGCATCCCCCTTTGATACTAATAGCTCACCCTGAGCCTTCGGCTCTGGTGAGTTAATAACGAAGTTATGGGCCGGACAAGATTTTGCTGCAAGGTCCTGCTGTGACCGTGACCCAAATTTTGCATGCGACACGTCGATTCAATATGGTGATCAGGTCTGTGAAATAGTTGTTAAATCTGACTTAAAGTAACAAAGTTATGGGCCAGACACGATTTTGCTGCAAGGTCATGCTGTGACCTTGACCTCCAAGGTAGCGACCCAAATGTTGCGCACGACACTTCGTCTCAATAAAGTGATCATTTCTGTCATCATTTTCACGATCTAATGTTGAAAAATTGACTATCATAATCGCAATCGATCAATTTAGTAATAATGAAAATCGTTAAAGATGCATGCTTCCAGATGAAATAAAATATTTCAATAAAGTCAAGCATGAGAAAAATGTACTACATTTTTAGGAAAAAGTAAAAAAAAAGATTCAAGCTTCAAGAAATAATTTACATTTTATGTGCGATTAATGGCTGATTTTTCAGTAATAATGTACAGGTATATATTTCTACTGCATACTAACGCAGTAAAGACTTTTTTTGCATAATTTGACCTCTTTTTGTAATTAACATGGGATGTAAGTGCCGTTGATAATGTGCAAATTGTTCCGTTTGCATGGTAACTTCACAATTTTATACTTTATAATTAATTTTGAACTTTTTCATGAAAATCAACATGAATCTGAAGGCGTGCTGCTTTAATGATACCGAATAAAAACGACTTAAATCATAAAGACAGCCCCATTCTCTTTTATCAATACGGTAATGAAAGATTTCGAAATTATGGCTGATTTGCAGTTTCGGCATGTGGTGCCATTTGTTCATAAAATTTGTTTGTTTGTTTTGGGGTTTGTTTGTTTGTTTGTTTGTTTGTTTGTTTTAGTGGCATTTCTTTGACACTGACTAGGTCATATGGCGTCTTTCCAGCTTTACTTGTGAAGGATAGCCTCAGGTGCCCTTTCATACATTTTTTGAATTTATTTCAGGCACAAACAGACACCCGAGTAGAACCTCCGCTGTTACATAAAATAGCTGGATAGCTTCTTCACATAAGAGAATCCCTGGTGGGATTTGAACCCAAAGCGGCAAAGGGCAAGTGGTTCAACGGTTATCATCTAGTCAATGACAATTCTGGTATGACAGAATCCATTCAGAGTAAATTGTAAACCTGTTGTACCATTGGTAAACAAGTTAAATGTTGATGCTGCATATCAAAGACGCCGCCAAATGATGTGAACAGTCAATCAGCATTGAAAATCGTTCTCTATATTAGTTAAATATCCGAAGCACAAATCAATTGTTTCTCCATGTTCTTGGCATGTGCTCGTTGTTTAATAATAAAGTTGTATATTTTGTGAAAAAGTAGAACCTAATGCATAAATTCACAAAATAATGCCAGTTTTGAAATTCTTACATGTTTGTCTGTTGAGACAAAGACTGAAACGTCTGGTCGATTCAAAATAAATTGAATAACAAATAAAATTGAAATGATTGGTATACTTAAAATAAATTCAAGACAATATGTGCCGAGAATATAACCATTTAAATATTGGTACGAATTGCATAATGTTCGAATGATTTTTAGGACAAACTTTTCTGCAATGATCTTCCCTTACATGCAGGCGTTTGTTGTACTTCTTAACGGTTAAGTGAGAACCGCCTCTCTGATAGTGGGCGTGGTTTAGGCTTTGTAACTTGTAATTTAATGATTCGACAAGTGATATTGATCAAAGTTTCTATCCCGTCAACGAAGACTAAATGCTAGCATATGGAGCATAATAACAAATTTAATATGACAATTTAAGGCGGAGCCGAATTTCAACACAGGCGAAGCAAATGAAGTAAGTGACACTGCCTCAGTTGTCACCTCATTCAACGGTTATGTTTTAGAACGATCGACTATAGATTGGCTCATTGACACGTTATTTATTATGTAGATGATAAAAATAATATGATTTTCAAACATGGCACTATATCACTTCAGTTAAACGTTCATTCTAATCTCGTTAAACAAAGTCTTTATTAGTATTATTATTATTAATCCATTAAAGCTCTGTGACATGTTGTACATCATAAAAGCCATTTTTATTAGAAAATTTAAAAACAGTGTAATGTTGTTAAAACAAAAATAAATTACACAAAATCAAGTCTAAAATTTTCCCATTGCTTTATGGACAAATGCATATCTTTCAAGCGGCGTCTAATAATATTACGAATGGAATGTTGGTACTTTTACTATTGGACTCGCCCAGCAATGTTATTAGTTTTAACACCGCGTGTCCCTGTGATGATATAAATTAACACAACGATGTATTGTTAATTTTTGTTTACGTGTTTAAAGGGGGTACCAAAATCATATCCTTTATATTTGTACTTACTGTTGTGCTCATATTAACAAAGAAGTTATATATCCAGCACATGTTTACTATACTGTAGAGGTACATATATAATCTATGAGTACATAGATCATATTTTGTAATTGATCATCAAATGGGAGATTATTGCAACTAATTATATAGAGGATATTTGTTTAGTTCGGTGTAAGATCGGAATATATTTCACCGAGTGAGCACCAAAAGGTATATTTCACGAGTGGCGCAGCCACGAGTGAAATATGAATTTTTGGTGTTCACAAGGTGAAATATATTTCGATCTTACACTAAACTAAACAAATTTCCTTTTTATTACATGCAAAGAAACGTTTTAAAAAGACATAAAACCTAATACTGAATGAAAAGCGCGCCAAATAATAATACAACGTGACGTCATTTACGACGTCAAGTCATTAAGTTGGTACCCAGTACTGTGCACGCTGGTATTTCACTGAAACAACATAAGGGGCTTAAATTCAAAACGGTGAAATTATCAAACTGGTAATTTCACTGTTTCAAACAGTGAAATTACCAGTTTTTTAATCACTGATATATTTCTATAAACCACCGAAAAGCATGTAATAAAATATAACACTATTGAAAACGACAGAAAAAAGCCGAAATGCCTGTTGCTTTTCAGAAAACGGTATACTGTCTCTATTCCGATTTTGTATGATTCATTTGGAGAAAGGCATACGTTACTTTGTAAAGTAGGATTAGCAATATGAAAACGATATGCACATTGCTTGCATTTATTACATAGATAAGTGACAACATGCTTGCGGATGAACATTGGAATGCTTTGTTTTGTTGTTGTTGTTGTTGTTTTCCTTTGTTCTAAAATATTGTGATAAGATTGTGAAGATTTCTGTCGCCCAGTAATTACCAAATGTGCTAAAATTCGGGATATCTGACAAAACAGTCAAAACACGAAAAAAGTTTTCATTGATTTATTCTTTAATTCACCAGGGATAAAGGTTATTGTACTACATCAAGGTTAAGTCTAAAAACCTATCATAAAAACAAACCTTTATGCATAATGAAAAGAAAAAATAAGTACTCAAATGTCTTTTTTGCTAATAGGTCACAATAACTTGCCATATCGCCCAGTCTGTTTATTTTCAAGGCAGTGAATAATTCTGTACGCTGCATTATTTTGACCACATAGCAAACAAAAGACATTTCGGTAAAATTTTGAATAAACTTTAACCTTACATTTCGAACAATCAATAAGTTTGTCAAAAAATACAAATATCATAACGCCATTTAGGATTGCCGGTGACCTGTTAAATCTAAATCGTGTAAGGCCGTTGATATTCTGTCTCAAGTTTTGTTTCTTTTATTTTTAAAGAATTATTTTCTTTTTAAGAACAAATATTAAAAGTAAAACTTATTTCACCAAACTTTCGTTTTTATCTTGACAGACAGATAAGTTTTTCGTTTTACTGTTTATATACGGAGGCATTATTCAGTTGCGTAAACCAGTTAATGTTATAAACATTTATTTCTATGATAACCGGCAAAATCATAAACAAACTAGATCAGTCAGGATTCTAATTATTAATAGGTTTTTATTATTGAAATATACTGTTTTATAAAATATATACTTGCAAACTCCTTCCATGACGTAAGAATGATTTCTTATTTTGAAGATATCAATGAAGCTCATAGCCAATTTGAATAAATTTTACAAGAGGTACAGTTACAATAAAACAGATATTTATACAAATCATTTGCTTTCTTGTGGAATTTAGACTATTTGAATACCAAAACATGTTTGAAATACATATATTATTGTTTTTTACATATATTGTGCGGTCGAAAAAACAACAACCGTGAACTAAACCTATACATATGTGGTTGTGGAAGGCATGCATGATACATGCGCAGTTGGTGTGATTGAAATTGTCCACGTGACTGGCCGATAATGATAAAGGCGCGCAGCGGGTACGACAGCAGCAGCAGCAACCGCCATAAGATCCATGCAAATGATGTCAGCATTCGGATACATACCCGCAGGAACTGTCATCAGTGCATCATAAGTTTTACTTGTCGTAGAGATAGCAGTAGCTGCAGAGGAGGTGGCTATGTATGGAACGATGGCTGTCAGTTTTCTAGACGATGTAGACATTGTTGTCATAGTTGAGGCAACTGTCGTCGTAGTGGATGTTGTTGTAGTTGTTGTTGTTGTGGATGTGGATGTTGTTGTTCTTGTTGAAGTTCGGGTACTAAATACGGTCCGAATGGCATTGGCGCCACCTTCTATAAACAGAAATGCATTACAACTTGTATTGATTTCTCAACGATTAGTTCAGGAACAACATACACGTGAAAAGGACTCCACAGATTTTTTTTAACATGTCGATACTGGAAATTATTTTCCGAGATAAATGTTCATGTTTCATGTAGGAATAGACCCAAAAAATTAGATCACTTGCTCCTATAATTATTCTAATTATGAAAACTGAAAAGCGTTGCAACGCTTTTCACCTTATCTTGCTAAGAACAGCACATAAAAGAAATCAATTTTCAATTTATTTCAGGGTAATTTTTTTTATTCTTTTTTTTCACATCTTTCTGCTATAAGTGTCTCAGCTGATCTATGTAAGAAATTCAAATTTTATGTTTTCAAACTTTTGGACCTCAGTGGAGTTCCTTTAAAGTGTAGACTATAAAACAATTCAAAGAGTTGTTGTTTTAAATATTTTCCCGATAATAATTAAAATAATCATGACAATGGAAAGTTACAGGTTTTTATCCACATAAAAATGCGTAACTTTCAAGATCTCCTTTCATGTTAACGTTGTATTTTTTATTATTATAATGCCAGTAAACAAAAACATGCTCAAAACGATGTTACACATTAAAAAGTGCATAACATATTTTCTCAGAGTCTTTTAATATTTAATATATTAATTTAATATTTTTATATTGTATGAGAATAGAACCACCTTCATTGGAATATTAACATACTGGACGCGACAAAACAGTATTTAAGTCTTTGTCTTCGACCTGCTACGGTTTGCTTCAGAATCTTTAGCTACTTGGTTCCTCTCAAATCAAATCCTTAATAACCATTTCTAGTCTTAAAATTTGTTAAGGTTGTGGTGTTGTAGCTGACCCGGATCACGACAGTAAGCCACTTTGAATTAACAACAGCACAGTTCAGATACCGCATCGTTCCTGGGCAAGTTGTCAAGTAGTTTACCAGTACTAGCTGCCTTCAGTTTTGCAATGAATTTACAACTTCTGTACTTGATAGAGCAGAGGTACAGTAACCGTAGAAATGATTTCATAATCAATCACAATGAAAGTGACCTGCTCTGTTCGAGAATCGAACCCTAGTCTCTCGATTCACAGTCCAACGATTTACCTATTGAGCTAACCAGTCGGCTAAATATGTTTAGAGTACTGTATTATATGTAATAGGAAGAGCATCGAAACACGAGGCTATCTGATTTGTGCGAGGGGTTGTAGCCTCCGAGTATAAATCAGATTGCCGAGTGTTTTGATGTTCTTTCTCTTTTCTAGCTGTTGTCACAATATGAAACCTCAGAAACAGTAATAACCAATGAACGATTATCTGAATGTGATTCTTTTCTCTGTCGTCACAAAAAGTAACCCCCAGAAAAAAATGAGCCAATCAATGGGCGGGTAACTTATACCTGGACTCCAGCACTGTGCATGTATGTGTATATGATTTAATTCTGACACATTTTCAACAGAAAGGTCCCCCAACTATGATACATGACTACTCATACTCACGACAATTCATTTCATCATCACCCATTGGGCAGTCGGGTCGTCCGTTACATTGATCACGAGGGTTGTAACAGTGGATAGCATTCGCAATTCCATAACAAGGTCGTGCCCCTCGGCTGTAGCAATTGGCTGAGAAATATGAAAGGCATAATGAGACATTTTTAACAAAAAAGTATAGTCGGTTAATTAGATAGTAAGGTTGTTTTTAAATCTGATTAAAGTTTGCGAATCACAGTCAAGTTATTTCATTTTTTACAAAGGTAGGTACAATTTACATTTATTAAATATTTATAATAATAATTATAATAATTATAATAATAAACTCTCGGAAATTGTGATGGTAAAAAAATCTCGGAAATTATTACGGTAAAAATCACTCGTTAGCTGTTCAGTATCTGTCAAATACTGTTTAAAAAAGACATTTGACAGAAATAAGAAGAAAGAAAAAACTAGAAAATGTGAGCGTGTTTATCAACTCACACAATCCACGCAAATTTCCTCGACCACGTCCCAAGGTGTTACCATATTGGATATCATTATAGCCATAACCATAACCACCTCTCTTGTTGCTGCTACTGCCCTTGTGACTACCGCCGGATGATTTATGTGCTGAACATGTTCCCAGTATTAAAAGGGCTATGACTAGAAGGTTAGATACGTGCTAAAATATAAACGCATTAATATAAAAAGTATGAAATATAGCATAATATAATATAACATAATATAATAAGTATGTGATTTTGGCCTCTTTTAGAAAGAAAATATTCCCGTTCTTGTAAGATTTTATAGCTTTCGGACCGCAATCGTCATTTCATTTTTAATTTGTCATAATGATAAAAGTATTTCTCTTTTTAAAGACCCATTAAACCACCAAAAGTGTTGTTTTTATTTCATTTAAGTTTACATAAAACTTTAACAGTTCAAAAGTGGTACTAATTAACCATAATTGACGGACCATCTTTTGCTTCTTTGACCATTTCTTAAGTTAAAATGTTCAAATATTTTGCAAGGAAGACAAAATACAATTGTTCACATTTCACTACGTCAATATGACAAATTTATTTCAATTTCAGGACCACTTTTTTCACGTGATAATCATCTACCTTTCTCAAAATCCATTGTAATAATTAAATAAAGCATAAATTATGCTGTCATTTCTTAAGAAGAATATCTGAGGCATGCGCGCCTTTAATGGCGTTATTCAAGTTTAAAGGAAATTGCGACTGTTGAGAGCCTCGAACAAAGATTGATTTATAAATTAATACAAAGCAAATAAAATTCATTACGTACCTTCAACATAGCAGCAGAGCCCATTTTGACATACACTAGTTGCTGTGAAATAGTTTGAAAATTTCCTTCTTTATATAGTGGTTTATATAGACACATGTTTATTTATGGATTTGGTTTTTATTTCCTATCGCCTGTAGGGTAGTAGTTTGCCAGTATTACGTTTGACAAGTAACTGTGGAACTGTTGAAGGAAGTCAGCGGCTAAAATATACTGTTTTATGAAGTTGCGTTAAATATTTTATAGCATTTAATGTGGTTTGTGTTTTGAATAAGATACAAAATATTTGAAAGGATAGCTCAAATGAGCTTCAAATTGGATATTTGAACAAATGTAATATCATGACCATCATTTTTCGAAACATTCTAGTTCTACATATTATACAAGCATCGAAACATTCTAGTTCTACATATTATACAAGCATCGAAACATTCTAGTTCTACATATGATACAAGCATCGAAACATTCTAGTTCTACATATTATACAAGCATCGAAACATTCTAGTTCTACATATGATACAAGCATCGAAACATTATAGTTCTACATGTTATACAAGCATCGAAACATTATAGTTCTACATATAATACAAGCATCGAAACATTATAGTTCTACATGTTATACAAGCATCGAAACATTATAGTTCTACATGTTATACAAGCATTGAAACATTCTAGTTCTACATATTATACAAGCATCGAAACATTCTAGTTCTACATATTATACAAGCATCGAAACATTCTAGTTCTACATATGATACAAGCATCGAAACATTCTAGTTCTACATATTATACAAGCATCGAAACATTCTAGTTCTACATATGATACAAGCATCGAAACATTCTAGTTCTACATATGATATACAAGCATCGAAACATTCTAGTTCTACATGTTATACAAGCATCGAAACATTCTAGTTCTACATATAATACAAGTATCGAAACATTATAGTTCTACATATTATACAAGCATCGAAACATTCTAGTTCTACATATAATACAAGCATCGAAACATTCTAGTTCTACATATTATACAAGCATCGAAACATTCTAGGTCTACAGTTTATAAAAGCATTACATTTTCCTGCTTTATTTTAATTTATATCAGAAAAAAGTTTGTGGAAATATAGCAGAATAGTAATCCAAGGATCACTAGTCGCGTGGGTTCAACCCTGGTCAGGGACAAGCTGTTGTTTCATTGAGCAAGAAACTTTTCAACTCATGGCTCCGTACTGGTTGCTACCCGCAACGGATTCTTGAACTGTTTTTAAGCTACCAGCTTCCTACACAATCGAACTTAAAACATATGTACGAGCTTAAACAGTTATACAAACAAGTGTATTTTAGTAGACGCTTTTCAGTAATAAACCGATTGTAATATTTTTTTTATAAAGTGTCACCAAATTATTTCAATCATTATTTGTTATTCCGTTCTTTTTTCATCAAATGCCTATCACGCCTTAAAATGCTTATTTTGTCATACACCAACAACCGCACAACTAAATTTCTTGCATATCAGACTGGCGTTTCCGTGAGTTTTACCCATGCCGGAAATTTCATCTGGCATGGGGGGTGCCAGATGAGTCGCGTGCTTTACAATAGCACGCTTAGGATGACATCATTTTACCGTTATGAATGAAGTTGTAATTCATTCGCTGTTGTAAGAAAGTAGTTACCACACCGTATTATCTGAAAATTACCGATCGATACAGGTAGGTTATAAATTTGGTTGGTTTAATTATATTACACAAATACGGCCCATTTCATTGCTATAAAACTATTGTCTATTGAATGGAGATACTGTAAGGTAATTTTGGACTCGTTTTTTTCCTGTTTTAAGACTATTTTGAGCAGGTTAAAATTAAGTGACAGCCTCGAAAAAATCCGTGAAAATGTCTGTTTTCTGTTCAAAATATCTCAAGTTATAAGAAAATGGCAGGATTTCCTGTTATCAATATAGACGTTCATCCATTGGGGTCACGCAAGCCAGATATCTACCCCGTGAGTCTTTTCTTGAAAGTTTTACAGACGCTCAATCTTGTCCGGTCGAAGAAAAAATGCTGCCGTTGTAGGCAGATACATATAATAAATGCTGCCGTCGATGGCAGAAATACCATGAAAGTGGCTAACATTCTGACAGAAAATCAAGTTCAATCTTTTATCAATTCCTCTTTTCTTTGCGTCCTTTTAGTCGGAATTGACACGTTAAACTATCATTTCTTATATTTTCTCAAGATAGAAAAGTTATTAATGCGGTATGTGCATCGAAACAAGCTTTTAAGCAACATGCAGTTCCAATAAAAAAGTGATGATTTATTACGACAAAATTGCACTATAAATAGAGAAATGAACATGAAAAACTTCATTTTTCTATATTCATACATGTGTGCTTGATCTGTTGCATGCATACAATACTATATGTATCTTAAGTTTAGCAGCGCACTCCCTTTTTAAGACATAACGCCAATTGCATATTACAGCAAGTAACTTCTGTAAGTGGATATTCATTTGCTAGCATATGCCATTATTTTCTCGAGGTAATAATGTTCATCGCTTTATGACAAATAAAGGCTGAAATATACTTAATCGGCGCAGATTATAAGGTATTAAATTGATGTAATAAAGGGGAGACTATTAACCTCGCAACTGGCATCAGTGTATCATAAAACAATGTATGTTAATGTAAAATGGAAAGATAATATTATTGACAGTTCAAATATTTTCCTATATTATCAAGTTCTTGAAAAACACGACAACGTGGATTCATTTCTTTAAATTTTCATGTTTGTAATAGCGTTTTAGTTTGCCTTTGAATTACATTTACTATGCTAAACTATTAACAACAGTTCTAACATCACGTGCTCCCATTTAACTATAATTTTTTTCATTCATTTTAGTTGTAACCATGACAACTTATAAAGATGAACCTTTCGATGATTCAGACGAGGCAATGGCTCCATTAGATGGCTCGTTTCTTGATGTATCTTTAATAGTGAGATATTAGACTGTGACATTTGTGGAGGTTGCAAGACCAAAGTCTTACTGAAAAGACATCTAAGAAAACATTCCAGCGAGGAAACATTTGAATGCACAAGATGTACACAGTATTGGAGCCATTGCCTCGTCTGAATCATCGTTGAAATGTCAATAATATTATCTTTCCATTTTACATTAACATACATTGTTTTATGAAACACTGATGCCAGTTGCGAGGTTAATAGTCTCCCCTTTATTACATCAATTTAATAACTTAAAATCTGCGCCGATTAAGTAAATTTCAGCCTTTATTTGTCATAAAGCGATGAACATTATTACCTCGAGAAAATAATGTCATATGCTAGCACATGAATATCCACTTACAGAAGTTACTTGTAATTGGCGTTATGTCTTAAAAAGGGAGTGCGCTGCTAAACTTAAGATACATATAGTTTTGTATGCATGTAACTGACAGACACAACAGATCAAGCACACATGCATGAATATAGAAAAATGAAGTTTTTCATGTTCATTTCTCTATTTATAGTGCAATTTTGTCGTACTAAATCATCACTTTTTGTATTGTAACTGCATGTTGTTAAAAAGCTTTTTTCGATGCACATACCGCATTAATAACTTTTCTATCTTGAGAAAATATTAGAAATGATAGTTTAACGTGCCAATTCCGACTAAAAGGACGCAAAGAAAAGAGGAATTGATAAAAGATTGAACTTGATTTTCTGTCAGAATTTTAGCCACTTTCATGGTATTTCTGCCATCGACGGCAGCATTTATAATATGTATCTGCCTACAACGGCAGCATTTTTTCTTCGACCGGACAAGATTGAGCGTCTGTAAAACTTTCAAGAAAAGACTCACGGGGTAGATATCTGGCTTGCGTGACCCCAATGGATGAACGTCTATATTGATAACAGGAAATCCTGCCATTTTCTTAAAACTTGAGATATTTTGAACAGAAAACAGACATTTTCACGGATTTTTCCGAGACTGTCACTTTTAACCTGCTCAAAATAGTCCTAAAACAGGAAAAACGAGTCCAAAATTACCTTACAGTATCTCCATTCAATGGACAATAGTTTTATAGCAATGAAATGGGCCGTATTTGTGTAATATAATTAAACCAACCAAATTAATAACCTACCTGTATCGATCGGTAATTTTCAGATATCTGCCATCACTGCAGTGATCTGCCATCACTGCCGCCGGTAATACGGTGTGACGGTTGTAATGATATAAATTTCCATTGAAATTAAAGATAAAGAATTTAAAATATAACGGAATATGGTAGAATATGCAAGAAAAAATATCTGACATGTGTTTGCGGTTTGGATCGGAATCTCCTTCCCTCGGATATAACACTGGCTGGGCGACATCTCTGGATGTTTCTGCAAAAAAAATGTTTCGGCCTAAAGGCCTCGCCTTTTTTTTAGCACGAACATCCCTTGATGTCGCCCCAGCCAGTGCTATATCCTCTTAATTAACTCGTTTCATGTACTATAACTATTACATATTTTGATAAATTATCTATATAAGATCTATATAAGCGTGACCAAGTGTATTTTAACAATAAGGAATATGCATGCAACTTTGTATGGTAACTATTAAAGACATCACGCGACTCGTATCTACATGTTAACTCGAGGATCATTTTAAACCCAATATGTCCTCCCACCCAATGATCCTTAACAGAGACGTATACACCTTTGAAGTCATTTTCATAACTTTTAATTAAACTAATTGGTCTCAAACGTGAAAGAATGGTCCACCTCTGTAGAATTTCGTGTGCAATAACTTGGCTAAACAATCGACAATCAATGTCTAGCTAGACAATCGACATTCAGCTCAACATTCGATCTGTAATGATAATCAAAGTATTCTTAAATTGAATGTTGAGCTAGACAATCAACAATCAGCTAGACAATAAAAATATGCTTATGTCGAGCTAGACAATCGACATTCAGCCAACATTCTATCTGTAATAATAATCAAAGTATTTTCAAAGTGAATGTTTAGCTAGACAATCAATATTCAGCTAGACATTCAAATTTACTTATTTATATGTCGAGCTAGACGATCTATACTAATGATCGATGTTTTCACTAAGTGAATGTTGAGCTAGACAATCAACAATCAGCTAGACATTCGAAAAGTTCTTATGTCGAGCTAGACAATCAACACTCAGCTCAACATTCGATCTGTAATAATAAAAAAAGAATTATTCAATTGAATGTTGAGCTAGACAATCAACAATCAGCTAGACATTCAAAAATTTTTATGTCGAGCTAGACAATCGACATTCAGCTCAACATTCAATCTATAATAATGATCGAGGTTTATTAAAGTGAATGTTAAGCTAGACAAGCAACAATCAGCTAGATATTCGTCGAGCTAGACAATCGACATTCAGCTCAACATTCGATCTATAATAATGATTGAGGTTTTCTTAAAGTGAATGTTGAGCTAGACAGTCAACAATCAGTTTGACATTCAAAAATTGCTTATAAGAAATTTCTGAATGTCTAGCTGATTGATGATTGTCTTGCGCAACATTCACTTTGAGAAAACTTCGATCATTAGTATAGATTGTCTAGCTCGACATATAAATAAGTAATTTTTGAATGTCTAGCTGAATGTTGATTGTCTAGCTAAACATTCACTTTGAAAATACTTTGAATATTATTACAGATAGAATGTTGGCTGAATGTCGATTGTCTAGCTGATTGTTGATTGTCTTGCGCAACATTCACTTTGAGAAAACTTCGGAATGTTGATTGTCTAGCTAGACATTGAATGTCGTTTGTTGATTGTTCAGCCAAGTTATTGCACATTAGAATTTCAGCTGTTGTAAAAATGTATACACTTGAGTCGTACACCCTTAGGCGTTCGCATATTTCGTTATTTTAGGTTTAACATTACCGATATGATTTACATGTGAATATCAGAAAATATTTCTTTAATAGTCTTCCGTGTGTTTATACAATATTTTTTAGCAAATTATACATCAAGAAAAGTTTCCTCTGGGCCAAAAGGAAATGGTTAACCAAGGATAAAAATAGCAATCAAACCTCCCCTGTCTATATAAAACAACACTTAAGCGTTTTCTTTGCTCACATCTCTGAAGACAGAAAATATGGCGGGGTCGGTGCTACTAAAGGTAAGTCATATTATTAAATGTAACTTTAGTCAAGAAATGTGTAAAACAAGTTTGATGTTTTTCCCAAATTTAACTTTAGAATCTTATTCAAGGTATAAAAATGTAATAAATTTTGGACAAGTAAAAACAATGCTGAAATTAGACAATTATATATTGTTAAATCACTATCAAAAGCATAAGTTTCAATGATCAATTTATTTTCTTACTTCATTTGACTATGTCAAGTGTATCTAAAACATATTTATATCTTGATTTTTTTTCCAGTTATTCAAATACCTTTTCATTCTTTCTTGCTGTTTTTGATTATTTTTTTCTTAATTTCAATTAAGTGATTGTACATACCAATAAAAATCAAGAATTACTTTCGTTTCAGGGAAGTATATTTCTTGTACTAGTACTTCTTATTGTAAGTGGATCACTCGCTAAAGAAAGGAGCAAAAGCAGAAGCAGTAAAAGCGGTAGAGACAAGTGTCGACAAGAACTATGTAAGAGTTACAATTTCACCATTTTCAGATATAAATGTTAGGTCGGTTTAAAAAATGTTTTAGCTCGATTGTAATGAAAGCTGTACCACCTTCGAGTCCCCTCCCTCGAATAAACCATTACTGGTGCCATTTGAAGATACAGGGTCGCAGATAGATAACGACTCCAACAAATGATCCCTTGATGGAGGCACATACACCTCAATAAGGGGTGTAAATGATAGCCATCCAAAGTCAGCGACTCTATGGCATTTCCAATCTAGCCATGTTGGATGTTTTCAGGTGTTCCACTTTATCTAGCTTCATGTCTGTAAAGATTACTTTTTTTTAATTCAACATTCCAAAACATTTATATGAACATGGTTTTAACGACATCATATTTGAATGCATTCGATCTTTTTAACTATTGACAATAATTGTTAAAACTTAAAGCATATCTTAAGTTAAATGGTTAATTAGTATTTTGTAAATATTTAAAAATATTGGAGATTTTGGAAGAATAATGAACGTTTGATGAGAAACACTTAGACTATTTGTTGATTTCATAACCTATGTCCAGCTATTTATAATACTTACTGAATTGAATTGAATTGAATTGCATTGCTCTGAACCTGGATGGGACCGAATAATCAACTAGTATTGTCAAATATATTAGTGCTGTATTTTCAATATTCAGTAAAACATTTTAGCCCAAGTAGGGAAGGAAATTATGATCATGATTGAGGGTTGCCATGCAATTTCTGTTAAAACACGGTTTCTTTTACGCTTTTCCAGCTAACTGTGTGCGAGGCGGAGTCGCCTGCCAAGGTGGAGGATATGATATAAAGTGCATCCCATTTGAGAGACTATGTGACGGAATTGCGGACTGCAGTTGGGGCGAAGATGAGATCTACTGTGGTAAATATTTATCAATAACTTTTGGCACCCAAAATGCTTATATTTACGTTTTGCATAAACGTTTTTGATGGCACGTCATAACTTTCCAAATACATGTAGTATTCATTGTCCATACAGGGGACCCATATTTTACTTCTTTTTCGTTTTTGCAATTAGTGAAGTTTTAGTTATTAAGTAATTTGTATGAAAGTTGAAATACCATTATGTTTATGTTTTCATATCTTAATGACAAATAGTTCCATATTCAGCGCAACGCATTTCCGGTGATGCGCATCTATCAGATTGAAATGCTATCTAAACATTATTAAGCACGTTTTTTTTAAGAATATACATTTTAGAGGCTTTTAAACAAATTCATTAATAAACATGTTGATGTATTAATCACTTTATTTGCCGGAATGACCGTTGTCTCTAGTTTCGACATATATCCGTAGCTTTATAAAAGAATAAAATCCACTACAGTGCGACAAAGACAGGCGGTTTTCGCTTCACCTAAAATGCACGGTGGACATATAGAAAATTTTAATTTTCTTACGAAGTTATAAGATAAAAAAAAAATGCTGGTTCAGAGACCAATTGTTGTAAGCAAACGTTTACAATATTACATTTTTTTTAACGTTTAACGTTTGTAACGTCGCTTTTCATTGGCTAATCGTGACGTTTATGTTATTAGTTATAAAGATTGTTGACGGGTTATATGGCCTTATATAAACGGCTGTTTATAAATATATTGCAAATAGCCGTTTATATACGGCCATATAACCTGTCAACAATCTTTATAACGAATTTATAATACAGCAAGCATCATTATTAGAGAAAAAAAGTAAAATTTCTTCATGAATCGACAGCAGCCGTGTATATAAATATTTATTACCCTTCCAGATTTTCTAGCCCTTTTTGATTGGATATTGATCCGGGGGGTAATATACGCACTAAATTTCCCCGTTGGGGACCCAACGTTGTAAACAACATGCGCTGTGGCGATGCGCGTACAGTTCGATTATCCGCGGTGTAAATTCCAATATACAAGAACGTTTTAACTGCCAAATAAATAATATTTACCCAAATAGAATAATGTTAAATATTCTCATTAATATTGAAAACAAATATGACCTCGTCAAAGCTTGATTTAAATTACCAAAAACAGTCTTCAACAGACTAGTCCTTTTATCTTGTTTCCATTCGTTAGGTACCAAAGAAAATACGTAATGTATTTATGTGACGTCATGTTGTGGTGAAGGGGTACCCTAAAGGGAATCTTATTTAGACGTTTCATTTGAAACAGCAATAATTTATATTGTCATCGTCTTACTAGGCAGGGAAAGGGTAATAAAAGCATTATTTTGGTTTTAGAGTGATATATGTGGATATATTACCTGCCAAGATAAAATATCACCCTCGACTAACGGCTCGGGTGATATTTTATCTTGGCAGGTAATATATTCACATATATCACTCAAAAACCAAAATAACATATAATATAAACGTCACGATTATCCAATGAAAAGCGACGTTACGAACGTGCAGTATTATAAAGTTTTATATACACCGCTTCTGTCATTCTTTAAAGAAATCTCACTTTTAACACATGTACATGCATAGCAATAAATATGTATTCTTTATTTTCCAACAATTGCAATAAATTAAATACTAATTCATTTGTTTCTTACCGTTTCAGCGCCCCCTATTCCACCTGTACCATCAAGATTCAGCACTAGGACTGTAATAAGAACAACCACTACAACAAGAACAAGCACAACGACATCAACTCGTACTTCAACTTCAACTAGCACACTAACTTCAACTTCAATGAGTTCTTCAACAAGCACAATGTCCACTACCTTCACCCCTACATTTACATTGGCTCCCAGCAGCGTCTGGGCCACAAGTGTTGTAGTTACAACACTTCCGGCTAAAATGGTAGCAACAAGGGCGAATCCGAATGGTATTGTAGTGGGTGGATTTACTTGCTCTTTGGGGGCTGTCGCTCCCGCTGATCCTATATTGGCGGCTGATCGCTTTATTGTAAGCGTGTCGTCTACCGTTACTTTTTCTGGGTCCGTCACAGCGTCATGTTCTCCTACTACTACAACAATTTGGTAAATGCATGACCCGTTTGTGTACTGCAGCCAACCACTTTCCGATTCTTAAATATATGCAATTATATTTCCAACAACATATTTCCTTTTCGATTAGAAGATGTAAAAAGATGATAATAAGTTTGTTCTAATGTAAATTTAGTTACTACTTTAAAAATGTTGTGTACATGGTCTAACTTTTAAAATGAAATTAATATAAAATATATCAGTTACAAGTAACCATACATAAGTACATGTATTCGGTAAAAAACTGTTGTTTTTTTTTCTTCATATCTTCTGTTTGCGTTATTTTGGACAAGTACATTGGGTCAGTGTGACATACTAAAACATAATGAATATTGTTGACAAATAAACAAAGAAAATGTAACAAAGTCTTTTTATACGAATGCTTGTTTGCTGTAAACCACATTGAGTGTTTCAATTCATGATATACTGATACATAAATGAGCCGCGTCATGACAAAACCAACATAGTGGGTTTGCGACCAGCATGGATCCAGACCAGCCTGCGCATCCGCGTAGTCTGATCAAGATCCATGCTGTTCGCTATCAGTTTCTCTACTTGTAATAGGGTGTGTAAGCGAACAGGATTGATCCTGATCAGACTGCGCGGATGCGCAGGCTGGTCTGGATCCATGCTGGTCGCAAAACCATTATGTTGGTTTTGTCGTGACACGGCTCATACTAATTTTCAAGCTAAGAAAATCTCTAAACTTCAAACCATTCTATTACTGTAAAAAGACTGAGCATTTACTGCCATTTTCTGTTAAAATGTATTCAAATATGATATGTTATTTTTTTCACAGAAAGAATTGTCATATATATATAATCTTTGATTTTAGAGAGCGACAAAGAAATGTAATATTGTACACTTCAATTGCAGTTGCATATCTGACTTTACTTATTACTAAAGTTATCATGACAAGCCTTATTCTGGGTTACCAGCCATTTTATTATTCGAAGCGTATATTCCGGGAGTACATGTAAATTACACGTGCAATAGCAAAGATTATGTAATGTCCAACTCCATTGTATATCATGTTAAACAACAATTTTATTAAATTTTTCAAAACGAACGGAAACAGGTTTTTTTCTCTCGCTGTTTTTTTTTTAATTGTGTCTGAAAAGATCTGTTCAACGAATTCGAAAGAAAAATACCATTTCTTGACCGTATTGAATACATTATTCACAACATTTCTTTTTAGACCTAAATTAAGTTACAATGCAATGATCGCGACAGGTACACAGCGAGAAATAAAAACATATCTAAACATCATGAACTTATCATAAATCTGAGTCGATATATTAATGAGGTTTTCGTTGGATTTCATGATTTCTTACTTGGTCCCTCATAAAGGTTTGGGCAGAAAGGACAAATACGTTCTACACCACAAACTTGTCTTCTTCGGGCATACTTGTACTTTCCTTGACACAAAATTAACGAATAATATACATAATATACGCGTTTTATGATGATATGATGCAAGTCGTATACCGAATAAATTCAAGCTTCTGGTTGAACTGATAAACAAAATATCTGTAAACGTGTTTTTATATATTTTCAACATGTGTAAAGGGGTATACCTATGAAAGGATAGTTCCTCGATGTTTTATAACTTCCTTTATACTTGATGAATAAAGAGAAAATTAAACGTGCTTGAGTTTTCTTGGTCATTTGACACATAAATCCGCATAATGCCGCAGACAATATTCCATTTTCTTTTGCTTTGTCAAACCAAATTACAACAGTATTCTGTAGAAATATAATTGCTGTAAAATAATTCTGGCGATCAAAGAAAGTGCGAAATAGCTCAGCAGTGTCTGGGTAAATGAAATGCTATAATTTAAGGTTTTTATACGTAAGAAAAATATAAAGACAATGACGAGGCCATTTGGAATGTCTCGACTATTATTTATAATAACCTCGGACATAATCTATACCACGTGGTTGGAGATGTTAACGCCACAATGGCAATTACAGCAGCGTTTTACTGTCTTGTGAACTGGTTAAGGCCTTTTTCAGTTGCGAGAATTAGCGCCGCAAAAAGACTAGACTACAAAAGTAATTTGAAACAAAACACATTTTTTTTTACAAATGATTGCCAAATTTTGATAATTTAACTGATAATCTGCTGTCAGTATCATTAAGTATAAAATTTTTCACAGCGTTATGTCTCTTGAAAATAAAATCTCTGAATTTATAAATTATAAATATATTTTGTTCAGTTATCGTTAAAGGCCCATTATGCCTCAGATCGAAATGCCATCATTTTTATAACTCAGTTTCCAAACAATTACTCTTTTTGCCACATAGTAGAACTATTTGTTGCTACTTTGGCTCTGTCTGTAGGTTGTATAATTATAATGAATAAGTATTTTGTATGGAAGTCAAACTACTACTTTGTTTACATTTTGCTACCTTTATGACACATTACCGCACTTTCAGAGCGACTTATATGCTCTACATCCATTTATAAAACATTATTAAACACATGTTTGACATTCCAAGAGAATTGAAACAAGAAGTATCTTTTACCAAAGTAAAAATGGTTAATTTGCATGTTTTCCATGCCAAGTCATATAGAAATGTTAGCATAGCTTGCATAACAATGACGTTCTAATTTCTTGTATGGTTATTAATCTTGAAAAATTGAACACTTTAAGGTGTATTTGTTTCTAAATAAATCTGTAGTGCTCCGGATAGTGAACTCAATTTCTAACATCTACATCTACACAGTCGGTAAGGCATGTAAATACTTGATTAATATGCAAAAATATATTTGAGCCGCGTCACGACAAAACCAACATAATGGGTTTGCGACCAGCATGGATCCAGACCAGCCTGCGCTTCCGCGCAGTCTGACCAGGATCCATGCTGTTCGCTATCAGTTTCTCTATTTGTATTTTGTAATAGAGTTTTTTAGCGAACAGCGTGGATCCTGATCAGACTGCGCTAGAAAGTTAAAAAAGTTGCTTGTACATTTTACTTTAGAACTATCCTTTACATTTTAGTTTAGAACTACCTTATCATGACAAGAACTATCCCTTGAATTTCATTTTAGAATGACCAATGTGAATCCCATATGTCATTTTTTAATTTTAAGATAACCAATGAAAACTCTTCTTATATTCAGTTCTTCCATGCAAATTTTACCTGAAGTCAAACTGAAAAAAAGACCGGACTTGGGCCGGAAAAATATGGATTTCTGTAGCATATAACATGCCTTTAAAGTACGAGGGGTTCTCCAAAAATCCGTGGACTTTTTAAATATCTTTTGAACGTCAACATGTATTGTAATGAAATTTTATCAGCATACATTGTGGAATATAATCAACACGTTTTGAAACGAACAGTTAACATCGTCAATAAATACTGATTTTATTAAGCACATACACGGCACCCGGCGCACGGTTGAAAAGCGCTGTTAGTAATCGTATATTTTTTTAATTAACGTAGTATCGCATATTTATTGACGTCATTTCCGTTAATTTTTGTTAAAATCGCCAGAAACGCCAGACGACGATATTGTTTACAACGGGAAAACATTTGAAAAAATAACAAAAAAAAAACTAGAACTGTGTCCAAAAGGACACGAATGCCCCTACTGACAACAACTATATTGTATATATAGAGGATATTTGTTTAGTTCAGTGTAAGATCGGAATATATTTCACCGAGTGAGCACCAAAAGGAATATTTCACGAGTGGCGCAGCCACGAGTGAAATATGAACTTTTGGTGTTCACAAGGTGAAATATATTTCAATCTTACACTAAACTAAACAAATTTTCTTTTTATTATATGCAAAGAAACGTTTTAAAAAGACATTTAACCTAATACTGAATGAAAAGCGCGCCAAATAATAATACAACGTGACGTCATTTACGACGTCACGTCATTAAGTTGGTACCCAGTACTGTGCACGCTGGTATTACACTGAAACAACGTAAGGGGCTTAAATTCAAAACAGTGAAATTATCAAAGTGGTAATTTCACTGTTTCAAACAGTGAAATTACCAGTTTTATATCACTGATATATTTCTATAAACCACCGAAAAGCATGTAATAAAGTGAAAAAATCAACAAAGGGCCATAATTCTGTTAAATTTGGTCACAGCGAAAATTCCTTCCTTACTACACATTAAGGTTGTTCATCCCTGGAAGTTTTAGCAAAATCTGCCATCCGGTTTAAGAGGAGTTGCGTTCACAAGATTTCCGGACGTACGGACAGACGTACGTACGTGCCACAAGATTTCGGGACGTACGGACAGACGTACGAACGGACGTACGTGCCACTTAAATGGACTAAGGGGCCATTTCTTTTGTTATTTTCTTGGCATAAAAAAATATTGATGGACATTACTTTCCGATGTTACTTAAAAAAATAAGGTTTTAGAAAAGAGACATCTACGTTAAAAAAATCGTTACAGTCAATTATATTTGAGTTCTTCAAACCCCTCAAAGGGTTTTTATTATCTCGAAACCAAGTGCCTATGATTTTATGGGATTATACTAAACTAACGATGGGAGCAAACTCCTTGACAATCATTAATGAGAGCAATGATGAATTGTTTCCCTTTAATAGCTGCACATGAGACCTTTTGCACTGTACATTAGAAAAATTATCTAACGTAGGATATTATATTTTCAGATGTGTCAACATCGACATATTTTTCGCATTTATACATGTATATATACATATATAATTATTTATAATTAACATCGATTTTCGTTGGATAATCGTGACGTTTATATCAACTATATACAGCTTTTTCATATTGACAGGTTTTTATATCCCAAAATCGACAGGTTTTTTTTATAGGCCTACAGTACCTAAATTGACAGTGAAGTTACAAAAATAGATTTTGGAAAAAATTGGATCCATTTTAGAATAACGGCAGGTAAAAAGGCAAAGATATAAAATGCATGGCTGTTAAGGGTATAAGGGGTAAATACATTGTCGCACAGAACAAAAATTGAAGGTGCATGCAAACTCTATGATGTTCTTAGTTTATAAGTATACCGTACAACCGAAAAAGAAAACATAAGTTCAGAACAAAATCAACAATAACAACAGTAGCAATAGCCATTGAAAGAAGAATTTATAAGACTTAGTCTTCCGTTCTAATCTTTTTCTTGAATATAAAAAAAAATGTTTGATTTGTTTTGTATATGTGTATAATTATGTATATTTTCGGGAAATAGATATGTTTTAACTAAACTAAACTAATAGCAGACGATCAATTTGAGCCGTTCTAAAAAGTAAGTTTAGTGATTTAGTAAATACTTATAAATGAAATATCGAGAAATATTGATGAAATAAAGTGCGTTTTTTCATTTTCCGTATTTTCATAGTAAAATTTTTTTTTCACTGCAGTTAAACATATTTTCCAAATTTAGCAGACGATCAATTTGAGCCGTTCTAAAAAGTAAGTTTAGTGATTTAGTAAATACTTATAAATGAAATATCGAGATATATTGATGAAATAAAGTGCGTTTTTTCATTTTCCGTATTTTCATAGTAAATTTTTTTTTTCACTGCAGTTAAACATATTTTCCAAATTTTCACTGGTGTCTTGCCGGACTACTTTTTTTCTAAATTCTGTCAGTACACAAAATTTAACGGAAATCTGTCAAATTGCATTCTCAAACTCTCTTTTTCAAAGGACCAAAAGACGTCATGATGAAATATGAGAAAAGCTACTTGAAGACTTTAATTTATTGAAATCATGTGAGAAAGACTTCTTCTGAAAAAAGTGGTTGTTGCTGCTATTAAAGTGGTGTGTGGAATGCTGCTATTGAAATGATATATGAAATGCTGCTATTAAAGAAGATAAATGTATATAGCTACAGTCTGTCCAAATAAAAATGGAAATGAACTTTAGCCTGGTATGAATCAACAAACCGAGATCTAATAAAAGAATAAACAATTTTTGTAAATAAAAAAAGTCACCCTCGAGATTTATAATGATACTACTACTGAAATGATGCAAGCAATACTGCTATTGAAATGAGGCAAGCAATACTGCTATTGAAATGAGGCAAGCAAAACTTGCACTGCAATGATGCAAGCAATACCACTACTGAAATGATGCAAGCAATATAACTACTGAAATGATACAACCATTACTGCTACTGAAATGATGCAATCAATACTGCTATTGAAATGATGCAAGCAATACTGCTACTGAAATGATGCAAGCAATACTGCTACTGAAATGATGCAAGCAATACTGCTACTGCAATGATGCAAGCAATACTGCTACTGAAATGATGCAAGCAATGCCACTACTGAAATATTACAAGCAATATAACTACTGAAATGATACAAGCAATACTGCTACTGAAATGATGCAAGCAAAACTTCCACTGCAATGATGCAAGCAATACCACTACTGAAATGATGCAAGCAATATAACTACTGAAATGATACAACCAATACTGCTACTGAAATGATGCAATCAATACTGCTATTGAAATGATGCAAGCAATACTGCTACTGAAATGATGCAAGCAATACTGCTACTGAAATGATGCAAGTAATACTGCTACTGCAATGATGCAAGCAATACTGCTACTGAAATGATGCAAGCAATACTGCTACTGAAATGATGCAAGCAATACTGCTACTGAAATGATGCAAGCAATACTGCTACTGCAATGATGCAAGCAATACTGCTACTGAAATGATGCAAGCAATGCCACTACTGAAATATTACAAGCAATATAACTACTGAAATGATACAAGCAATACTGCTACTGAAATGATGCAATCAATACTGCTATTGAAATGACTCAAGCAATACTGCTACTGCAATGTTGCAAGCAATACTGCCACTGAAATGATGCAAGCAATACTGCTACTGAAATGATGCAAGCAATACTGCTAATGCAATGATGCAAGCAAAACTGCTACTGAAATGATGCAAGCAATACTGCTACTGAAATTATGCAAGCAATACTGTTATTGAATTGATGCAAGCAATACTATTACTAAAATGATGGCAAGCAAAACTTCCACTGCAATGATGCAAGCAATACCACTACTGAAATGATGCAAGCAATATAACTACTGAAATGATACAAGCAATACTGCTACTGAAATGATGCAATCAATACTGCTATTGAAATGATGCAAGCAATACTGCTACTGAAATGATGCAAGCAATACTGCTACTGACATAATGCAAGCAATACTGCTACTGAAATGATGCAAGCAATACTGCTACTGAAATTATGCAAGCAATATAACTACTGAAATGATACAAGCAATACTGCTACTGAAATGATGCAAGCAATATAACTACTGAAATGATGCAAGCAATACTGCTACTGAAATGATGCAAGCAAAACTATTACTTAAATAATGACAAGCAAAACTATTACTAAAATGATGGCAAGCAAAACTTCAACTGCAATGATGCAAGCAATACCACTACTGAAATGATGCAAGCAATATAACTACTGAAATTATACAAGCAATACTGCTACTGAAATGATGCAATCAAAACTGCTATTGAAATGATGCAAGCAATACTGCTTCTGAAATCATGCAAGCAATACTGCTTTTGAAATGATACAAGCAATATTGCTACTGAAATGATGCAATCAAAACTGCTATTGAAATGATGCAAGCAATACTGCTACTGAAATTATGCAAGCAATACTGCTATTGAAGTGATTCAAGCAATACTATTACTAAAATGATGGCAAGCAAAACTTCCACTGCAATGATGCAAGCAATATAACTACTGAAATGATACAACCATTACTGCTACTGAAATGATGCAATCAATACTGCTATTGAAATGATGCAAGCAATACTGCTACTGAAATGATGCAAGCAATACTGCTACTGAAATGATGCAAGTAATACTGCTACTGCAATGATGCAAGCAATACTGCTACTGAAATGATGCAAGCAATGCCACTACTGAAATATTACAAGCAATATAACTACTGAAATGATACAAGCAATACTGCTACTGAAATGATGCAATCAATACTGCTATTGAAATGATGCAAGCAATACTGCTACTGCAATGTTGCAAGCAATACTGCCACTGAAATGATGCAAGCAATACTGCTACTGAAATGATGCCAGCAATACTGCTAATGCAATGATGCAAGCAAAACTGCTACTGAAATGATGCAAGCAATACTGCTACTGAAATTATGCAAGCAATACTGCTATTGAATTGATGCAAGCAATACTATTACTAAAATGATGGCAAGCAAAACTTCCACTGCAATGATGCAAGCAATACCACTATTGAAATGATGCAAGCAATATAACTACTGAAATGATACAAGCAATACTGCTACTGAAATGATGCAATCAATACTGCTATTGAAATGATGCAAGCAATACTGCTACTGAAATGATGCAAGCAATACTGCTACTGAAATAATGCAAGCAATACTGCTACTGAAATGATGCAAGCAATACTGCTACTGAAATTATGCAAGCAATATAACTACTGAAATGATACAAGCAATACTGCTACTGAAATGATGCAATCAAAACTGCTATTGAAATGATGCAAGCAATACTGCTTCTGAAATCATGCAAGCAATACTGCTTTTGAAATGATACAAGCAATATTGCTACTGAAATGATGCAATCAAAACTGCTATTGAAATGATGCAAGCAATACTGCTACTGAAATTATGCAAGCAATACTGCTATTGAAGTGATGCAAGCAATACTATTACTAAAATGATGGCAAGCAAAACTTCCACTGCAATGATGCAAGCAATATAACTACTGAAATGATACAAGCAATACTGCTACTGAAATGATGCAATCAATACTGCAATTGAAATGATGCAAGCAATACTGCTTTTGATATGATACAAGCAATATTGTAACTGAAAGGATGCAAGCAATACTGCTACTGAAATGATGCAAGCAATACTGCTACTGAAATGATGCAGGCAATACTGCCACTGAAATGATGCAATCAATACTGCTACTGAAATGATGCAAGCAATACTGCTACTGAAATGATGCAGGCAATACTGCCACTGAAATGATGCAATCAATACTGCTATTGAAATGATGCAAGCAATACTGCTACTGAAATTATGCAAGCAATACTGCTATTGAAGTGATGTAAGCAATACTATTACTAAAATGATGGCAAGCAAAACTTCCACTGCAATGATGCAAGCAATACCACTACTGAAATGATGCAAGCAATATAACTACTGAAATGATACAAGCAATACTGCTTTTGAAATGATACAAGCAATATTGCTATTGAAAGGATGCAAGCAATACTGCTACTGAAATGATGAAAGCAATACTGCTACTGAAATGATGCAGGCAATACTGTCGCTGAAATGATGCAAGCAATACTGCTAATGAAATTATGCAAGCAATAATGCTAATGGGATGATGCAAGCAATACTGCTTCTGAAATCATGCAAGCAATACTGCTTTTGAAAAGATACAAGCAATATTGCTACTGAAAAGGATGCAAGCAATACTGCTACTAAAATGATGCAAGCAATACTGCTACTGAAATGATGCAGGCAATACTGCCACTGAAATGATGCAAGCAATACTGCTAATGAAATTCTGCAAGCAATAATGCTAATGCGATGATGCAAGCAATACTGCTTCTGAAATCATGCAAGCAATATTGCTGCTGAAAGGATGCAAGCAATGCTGCTATTGAAATGATGCAAGCAATTACTGCTACTGAAATGATGCAAGTAATACTGCTACTGAAATGATGCAAGCAATTCTGCCACTGAAATGATGCAAGCAATAATGCTAATGCGATGATGCAAGCAATACTGCTTCTGAAATCATGCAAGCAATATTGCTGCTGAAAGGATGCAAGCAATGCTGCTATTGAAATGATGCAAGCAAGTACTGCTACTGAAATGATGCAAATAATACTGCTATTGAAATGACGCAAGCACTACTGCTACTTAAATGATGCAAGCAATACTGCTATTGAAATGATGCATTTGTTTGTTTGTTTTATTTTACGCCTTTTCCAACAGTATTTCAGTCATATAGGCGGGTAGTTTCCTAACCATCATTCCTGGAGAGTTATACCAGTACTAGACTACCTTCCTCTTCGCTAAACTACCAAAGCATCTCCCGGGAATCAAACCCACGCCAGAGAGGTAACTGGATTAGAAGTCATCGACTCTAACCCCTCAACCATGAAGGCGGTTTGAAATGATGCAAGCAATACTGCTACTGAAATGATGCAAGCAATACTGCTACTGAAATGATGCAAGCAACACTGCTACTGAAATGATGCAAGCAATACTGCTTCTGAAATGATAGCTGTAAAAATGCTACTGAGATAGAATGATGTTACTGTTTAACTATAAATGTGAAAGCTGCATGCTTCCAGATGAGCCAAAATATTTCAAGAAAATCAAACTTGAAAAAAAATTCCCAAAGATTTTAACGTTAAAAAGAATCAAGACTCAAGTAATAATTTACATGTAATCTGCGATTAAAGACTAATTTTGCAATATTTATCACCATTTTACTGAGTTACTAACGTAGTAAGGGCTATTTTCGCAAATTTTGACCTCTTTTTGGTATTTTATGTAGATTGTATCAGCCGTTTGCAATTGTAAATTACCTTCTTTGTTCACTTTATAAAATATTACTTTTAAATAATTTTTCAGAATTTTCATGATAAAATTTGCATAAATCTGGAGGCATGGTGCTTTAAGCATAATTTGAATGATCAGCTATGAAAATGATTATTTTTATTTCTTTTATCACATTCTATTTATCATGTTATTGGTTTATGTTCTCTAATTAAGAGCCTACCGCAACGTTTCAGCTTTACTGGTGGAGGAAGACCTCAGGTGCCTCTCCGTGCATCATTTCAGGCACAAACAAGCACCTGAGTAGAACCACCAATGTTACGTAGGCTAGCTGGATAGCTTCCTCACATGAAAGAATCCAAAGTCCCTATCAGGATTCCAACCCACAGAGGTGAGGGGCAAGTGGTTTGAAGTCAACAACTGTAACCACTTGGTCACGGACGCCCCTTGAAAGTGAAAGTGTGAAAAATAATATTCCAAGAATTGACTGATTAATAACTATATTGCCGGACGTTAGAATTTTTTTGGAGGGAAAGCATTGCAGTAAGACTACATTAAGACATCACTATCTTAATAATCAATTTCTATAACACAAGACGGTTCGAAACAAACCAAATAAACTGTCAAAAGTCCCCTTTGTAACATCTAATAATCTTAAGGACTCTTCATTCACTAGTAAATATGGAAATACTATGGCGGTTTGACTTTAATCAAAAGATCTTCCTTTACAAGCAAATTTGGGAACACTATGGTAATTTGACTTTTATCCAAATGTTTTCCTTAAGGTTGTTGCCTTCAAACCACTTGACCTTCACTGCTGTGAGTTCCAATCGTGACAGGGAATTTGGATTCATTCATGTAAGGAAGCCATCCAGCTAGCTTACAGAACGCCTTTTGCACAACTCAGGTGTCCGTTCACGTCTGAAATAATGCACGGATGGGGGACTAGAGGTCTTCCTTTACCAGTAAATTTGGAAATACTTTGCTGGTTTGACTAAAACCCAAAGTTCTTACTTAACCAGTAAATTTGGAAATAAAATGCTGGTTTGACTAAAATCTAAAGTTCTTCCTTAACCAGTAAATTCGGAAATACTATTCTGGTTTGACTGAAATCTAAAGTTCTTCCTTTACCAGAAAATGTGATTATGCAATGCTGGTTTGATTTTATCATGATAACCTCAAAAGGTTTAAATGTAACAATCAATTGTATAATACATAGAATATAAAACCAAACTTTTGGGTGGCTTATTTGAATCTATTTATTCAATATTCTGAGATCATTGAAATATTTTCATGGCTTGCAAATCAGACAAATACAATAACAAATAAAATATACAATAAACTATACATTAAGCACCAATAGGCATGTCATAACATAGCATTTCTTTAAAGACATATCTCAATATATTGTCTTATTCTAGAACACCAGGTCTAGAAACAGTACAGTCACACCTGGGTTAAAAACTCTGAATAAAGACCATCCTGTAAATAAAGACCACTCTTTGACAAAGTTTCACTCATAAAAATACAGCTAAGTAAACCTCAAATAAAGACCACCTGTCTTTAAAGGTCAAATATTGTCACTCCTTTGGATGGCCTTTTTTCACAGGTTTGTCTGTACAAGATAATTACAAATCAATATCTTTGATACAGATTAACATAGTTTAAATAAGGATCCTAATATTTTCCTCATAATGTATAATTATACAAAGCTATACATGTTATTTATAATTAGTAGTATCAGGCAAATTTTAGTCAAGTTCACATAAAAGTAAGCATTGTTTAGTCTTTAATCTTTTTTTAAAAAAAACTTGAGGATTAAAATATATTTTTTTAATAAATCATCACATAATTTTATGTCATTAAAAAAATAAATAAAACAAAAACAATTATGTCAAATAAGACTCTCATACAAGCACATGCTATAACAGTATGATAATTTGTATCAATTTCATATACAAGTAACATATACAAGTAACATAATATTATACAAGTAACATATACAAGTAACTCCAGAAATTAAGAAATCTTTCAAAAAAAGAAAATGTCATCCAGAAAATTATGACAATTAAAACAAAATGTATAAACACATGTAATTAGCACTATAATATATTCTAATATTTTTTGCATATTTTGCCATTTCTAACACATTTTACATATGGCAATCCGGTTCCTTGATAAATAATGTATAAAGAAAATGTTAATTTTACAAGTGAAATATTGTCTTTCTATATATTACATCAAATAAACTGGTATTCTTCCTTCAACATTCTAATTTGTTCTATAATATTATCTCTTGTGTTTTTGATAGTTTTCTGTCCATACAGTTTCCATTTATCGCTTCTGTTAAAACATAGCAGCAACTTCAAGTTTCTCCTAGATGGCTTACAGGTAAGACCTAGAAATGAAAAAAAATACAATAAACTGAAAATGTTGAAAGTATATATAAGATAAATCTGTTCAAAAGATTTATTTTTCTTTCTGTGCAAGCTTTACTATTATCTTTATAGGCATATGTAATTTTTACAATTTAAAACCTTTATTTGTGCACTTAAAGAAAATGGCGATTTTCCAGAATGTTTAAAAAATTATCTCTAAAAAATGACATAAATTATTCAAAACATTGTACATATAAAAAAATTTCCACTGGGTATAATAATCAGTTACCTGCAGTATATGTCTGGTTTAATAGCAGTTTTATTTCTGAAGGTATTGATTAGTCTCCCCTTTGTTTAATTAAATTGCAAATACATAGGATTTTAATTAGAAATACTATGCCATTCCCTTTCTCTTTTTTCTTTATCAAGATAAAGCTGTAACTAAGGGAGATGATGGGAAATGGGAAACCAGAAGAAGAAAAAATCAATCCACTGTCAAATAAAATAAAGATAAGTTTTTTTTTAAAACATCTCCAGACAGACTTCATTTTGAGACTAGAATTGCTAACATGTGATTAAAAAAAACTGATTTTTTTTCAGATTATGTTTCCTAAGTTTCCCTTTTTTTTCTTGTCTTGATATATAATACATGTACGTTCTTTATTTCAAAACAATTTGGGTGGCAAAATAAGTTTTGTATAGAATGCACATCTTCATTCACATTTTTATACACTTGAAGTGGTTTGAATTTTTATCATAAAACAATAAAAAAACCAAGTTTGCATACCTGACTTGGTGTCCCTGTCAACCAACTCACTGTTAGTATGGGAGCCTACTAGGAGGTCAATTGGTGTCATTCTCCACTAAAAGCCCCACTGAAAATAAAAAGAAAATAAACATAAAATTTTAGATCAAGTATTCTGAAACTTCAGAAATTTATAAAATTGATATTCTTCTTCTGAAAAATTGAATTGTCAGACTATTGTCAGATTATTGCCAGTTTATTGTCGGTTTATGACTGACAAAATTCACGATAAATTTTTACTCCTTTACTATGATATTAAAAAGAGTTTCTTTAAAATTAATTTCTAAACTTTCAAATTTCAATGTCAGGGGGTCAAACTGCTGAACTTACGATGTTGGTCAAAGTTTGTCTTTAATTATAAATTATAAAATTAATGACAACAGGATTTAAGAAAATATTTAAATTCCGGTTAAACAGCAGGTAGACAGTGATAAGGCACATCAATATGTAATTAGTCAAGATATATAGTTATCCTCGACTTATTATCAGCTTTTGAAATAGAGAGGAATTTCCTCAAAACTGAGATATCGCAGTTGCAGGTATGAGTCAAATTCACCTAGCTGTATATACAAGAAGTTTATGGCAATGTTGCAGTAATCGCTGCTGAAACTGCTTAAAATCCATAATCATAGTATTCCAGACACAAATTATCATCAAAAATGAAGGAAAAACATAAAATTGTGTGTTTATAATTTGCGTAAAATTTATCTTATCTGTAAAGTATTGAATATATCACATGGGACAACTCATTTGTAAATATACATGACTGATTTACATTCTTGTTACCTTTTGCGACTGTGATCTTCCCGCGACCCTCTGCTGGTTCCAGTCATATTGCATATCCCTGTGTCCCGGCAATGTTGAGGTGCTCATGGAATGGCTTTGTAATGACACATTTTAGCGTACTAACTTGAACAAGTCACTGATTTTTTCAACAGCTTTGACCTTTTTGTGTTTATTTGCCATGTCAATTGACAAACAATTTCTTTTTTAATCTTGTAACATTCAAGTTTTTTATAACAAGATCAATATGACATCTGATATGTTGTCATTAATATAAAACATGTTTTAACACTTTGGTACATTTTGCGGAGAAATATTCTGATAAATTATTATCACAGATTATTAGCTAGATTTACGTGCAATATCGTCACAAAATTTCCTCGGACTGTATCGTGTAGCTTCCAGAAGTCGTAGTAGAGCAATTATCATCATCGTCTCTATGTAACATTACTACTGGTGTTTTGTCGAAAAATGAATGAAGAGCCGAATCTCCCGTATAATCCATCGGTCCTAACCCACCGTAATAAGCACTGCCAAATGATGATCGATTCTGACTCATATTGTTGTACAGACTCGGAATTTGGTCTAAATTTACCGAGCGTTGAATGTTTAAATTTCTGTTTAAAGCAAGGTGACTGTGACTAGATTTGTAGTCTTTGTGTGCTAAGTGGGGTTTACGAGTCCATGGCTGTTTAATATATGAACTGGCGGGCTGGTTGTATGAATCCAGCTGTACATTGTGGTAACTGTGCTGTGACTCGGGACTAGATATTTCAAATAATTTTGGATCATCTGAAAAAGAAATTGAAGAAAATGATTATAAAAGATTTAAAGTTTAAAGTATATAAATTTGAAAACTGTCAATTTTTTTTATTTATAAGATTTTTAGCTTTATTCTTGTTCTTATAAAAAAAGAAATTATATAAAAAAGAAATATCTAAGAAAATAAAAACCAAAGGTTTATATTAAAACAACATGGTGACACTATTTTACATGTTATCAAATCTTTGAAAAGGAAGTAGGTAAAAAATAACTCACCAGCAGATGGAGTACTGAACACATCATCTTCTTCACTACATCCTCGACCACTGTCGCTACCAATTGTCTCCCCTGAACCATCGCTATGGTGATCTTCGTGAACTATGGCTCCATACTGCAAATATTCAAATGGTTACAATATTACAATTATGCTTAAAAATATATTCTCTTTCTCTTGTTTTAAGAATGAAAATGTATTAATATAAAACTGAAAGATGATCTTAATTTATGAATAATTCAACGGAAACTTTTATATTATTACCATAATGTCAAAACTTAATGATTAATAATAAAAAAACCACAAATTTTAAGTTTACCTGTTGCTGTTGCTGCACCCATTGTTTTGCTCGACTCTGAAGCATTATTTGTTGTAACTTGATTGTTTGTAACTGGGCATTAGCCTCGTTTTGGAGTTCTCTAGTGTCAAGGACATTTTGCTGCATTTTCATTGGCTGTTGTTGAGTGCCAGCCTCACTTTGAAAGTCTTGTGAATGAAAGGTACCATGAGACAAGTCAGTGTGGGTAGAGTATCGTAAGGATGACTGAAAACAAAAAGTACATTTGTATTATATATTTGAAAAAAAAATACAAGAAAAAAACCCTAGTATACAAGTACAACATGTACATATAATATAAAGATCTTAAGTTACCTGGTTAGCATGGCGTATGATACAATTTCTCTGTATCAAATGCTAAACTTTCAATTTATTTATCTTCCTATGCTTTAAGATAAAGCACTTTAATTTCATCTCTATCTTTTGTTTACATATGATTCAGTATACATGTTTTTGACAGATCCTTTCAAATTATAAAATTACAAAACCTAAAAATTTGAATGTTCATGTGAGAAAATTGCTGTACATTATTAAGAAATGTATGACAAACTATACAGTATATTTGGGGTAGGGAGTCTGGCTGCCGTAATCACACAATACCAAGCTTATCAGATCATTCAACGGTCTATAAATTTTCTTTTCAGTTTGCGTATCGCTAAATAAAATTAAAAAAATCAAAGGGAAAAAAATTATTGCCTAAATTTTTTTTTCTGTAGATATAATCGAAAAGAATTTATCTCACGAGATCAGAGATTTCTGTTTAAATGTCTTAATTTTCCCTTTGTATTGGCGGGTATAATGTATAAAATATACTCCTGAATTATGAAACCAAATATTTTTACACTGATTACAAAGATTATGAACTATTAAAACCATGCACATTTCACTCCATTATACCTTTAGAAACTCATCTGCTAATTG
The DNA here is from genome assembly GCF_026571515.1 of Ruditapes philippinarum. NCBI lineage: Eukaryota > Metazoa > Mollusca > Bivalvia > Venerida > Veneridae > Ruditapes > Ruditapes philippinarum. The sequence continues at coordinate 103,073 of NW_026854272.1, forward strand.
GACCAAATTATGGCCAATTTAGAAAGAATGGTACAAGTTAATACACCAAATTTCATTCATCATGATTAAGTGCCAGCCCGAGTTAGTATCAGCAAAGAAAGAAAAGTGAGAGTAGCGTCAAAATGACCCTTTATGTGCTTTATTCAAAATTAAAACAGCACAATTATCGGGTTCATCAAAACTGAGCCTCCATTTTTTTTTCACCATTATAAACCTCCATTTCATTTCGAGATATTTCACGAAATAAAATTCGATATTCAACTGCAATTTGAAAACAGCGTGAAATGTATAACTCCTATTGTGAGACGTACTTGATTGTAATTTTAGACACCACATTATCTAAAGTTTGTTGGATAACACTCCTATTCATATATGCTTTTTTCAGGTGCAATTCATATGCTAATAATTAACTATTTAATATGGAAAGCTTCCCAACAAAAAAATTAATGCAAGCTTTTATCATTCTGTAATATGTTTTGTCGGTCCTTTTGAAAACGCTGCATAAATTAAGATTTAAATTACCATTTCTTGTACTGATATCCTGGTATATTTATTAGTTAGGCGTTATTTTTTTTTTCTTCAACTTTTAATTAAGTCCAGAATTGGTTACAAGCATTGAAACTAAACAAATAAGATAAGTTTATTGCTTGACACATAATCTTACACCCATTTACATTTGTACAATAAAAACCTGTTATTCAGGGAATTGATTTTCAGTAAGTAAATACAAAAGATGTACTCAAGAAATGAAAGCTATTATTCAATGTAAATATTATTAAGAGTTACTGACATTATTTGAATTTGTTTCCAAATTGTAGTTTCTAAAAATATTTACATTTATGTAGAAATTATTGTATAATTGTCAAATAGTCAAACTCTTTATACAAGTTAAGTTTACTTATTACAATTGTTGATTGTTTTGTTTAAACTTGCAATTTATTTTATTCAAATTATATGTCTTGAAAATTTTTGGACAATTCAGATATCAATTTAATGTTAATGAATAAGATCTTGTTCACATGATACTCAATAGGTGGCATGGCCAAGTGGTTAACATGTTGGACTAGTAATAAAATGATCGCAAGCTACATGGGTTCAAACACTGTCTGGGGCAAGTTGTTGTTTCCTTGAGCAAGAAACTTTATTCTCATTCCTCAGTACTGGTTGGTTCCAGAAACAGATTCGAAAGTGTGTTTATAAGTGTGTCAATCAAGCTAAAATTAATTTTGTATAAACCAAATGATACTCATTTATGTGTAGTGTAATATACAGAAAAAAATATATACATACCTTTGATGGTTTATCATTTGATGACATTGAAGTATTCCCCATTTGATACTGCTGATGGTAACTGAACGAATCATTGTTGTCGAGGACGAAGCTCACTTCCTTCTTTTTGATAAGGTCTTGACCTTCACCAGAACCGGATGATAGGGTATCGGCAGACAGAATAGTATGGTTTTGTGTAACTTGGCTGAATCCAAAATCAGAATCAATAGTATTTGTTGAATCGTCTGCTTCTTTCATTTTACGCTTTCTGTCCAAGGTACGCAGGACAAGGATTACTGCAATTATGGCACCGGATATCACCAAGGTCACAATCACCACGGCAACAGAAATTATGATGTATTTAGAATTGCTTGAAGCATCGTCAGGTCCGAGGAAAGTAGCATTAGTGTACTGTAGATTGATTTCAAGATTGGTAACAGTCTCAAGTGGAGGCTCCCCTTTGTCAGATACAGCGATGTCAAGACGCATTTCTCTGTTGGAACCGATATCAATTTGATCGGCAAAATGTAAAGCACCAGTATCTTTGTTGATTTTGAAGATACCAAGTTCATTTCCAGCCCTTATTGAATACTGAAGATCCTTGTTAATCCCATCATCAAGATCGTAAGCTTCAATGGTTGTTATATATTCGCTAATGAAATCGGGATACATTGCCGTTACGCTTTTATTTGTAGGTTTCGGAAATGTAACAATTGGGCGATTGTCATTTGTATCTTCAACAACAATAGTTACATGAGCCATACTGCTTTGCTGAACTTCACCGTGATCTGTCACAACAACAACAAAATCATATCTACTCTTTTCTTCTCTATCAAGCTGTTTGTTTGCTTTTAAGAGTCCATCAGAAAAGAGAACAAACGGGACATTGTCAAGGTATTCAGATTCAATGGAAAAGTCAAATTCTGCATTCACACCATCATCTAAATCAAAGGCTTTCAACATTGCTACATCAGTTCCAGTCGGCTGGTTTTCAGGAATTTTAAATCCATGAACTGTCTTGTTGAACATTGGGGGGTTATCATTCATATCTGTCAAGGTAAGAGTAACTGTAGCAGTGCCAGTAAGGGAAGTTGGAACTCCGTCATCAATAGCTAGAACTCGGAATATAACTATTGGTTCCTTTTCTCTGTCAAATATAGCATTGACCTTAACAACACCAGTGTTGCTATCCACAATGAATCGTCCCATAGCATCCTCATGCATGGTGTAATGAATAATGGCGTTTCTTCCTTCATCAGGATCAGTGGCAGAAACTTTCATCAATTCTTCATTGCCTTTGTTGTTTTCAGTTAACTTTGCATTATATTTTGGCTGAACGAAACTTGGTCTATTGTCGTTATAGTCTGAGATACGGACAATGAAATGAGTGCTTCCACTCATGACTGGTGTACCCTTATCGTAGCAAATTACTGTCAGATTGTATGCGTTTAGTACTTCTCTGTCTAAAATAGCATTCACCACAACTTTAAATCCTTTGTCCATGGGAACAACTGAGAAGTGACTGTTTGATATTTCACAGTTTACTTCTCCATTTAAACCACTGTCTTGATCTTCAACATTAACGTGAGCAACGAAACTTGTATTTTTAGCATTTTCCGAAATATTAACAAAGCCCGTATTTCCCGGTGAGATAAAACTAATGCTGACCATTGGAGCATTGTTTCCGTAGTCTTCAATATGAATTTCTACCTCAGCTTGAGAAAATAATGGCACTGCACCATGGTCCACAGCCTCCACGATAAATCTGTATGTCTGCCCAGCAACTGTTGATAGGTCGGATTTCACTTTAAGTTCACCACTTGTTTCATCAATTATAAAATATTCATCAAGAACATCTCTGTCTTTCTGGAACTCACCAATTCTATATGTTACCCTTCCATTTTCTCCAAGGTCACTGTCATTTGCTTGAAGGGTAAGAACCGTTTCCATCACGGCTAAATTTTCTTTGATAGAAACATTGTAAACAGTTTTTGTAAATTCTGGTGTATTGTCATTAATATCTAAGACATGAACAACCACTTTTAAAGTTCCTGTATTTGGGGTACTTCCACCATCTTTGGCGACAATTTCCAGTGTGTAAGTTTCTTTCTGTTCTCTGTCGAGGACCTTTTGCAAGACAAGCTTAAGCATAAAAGTTCCAACGTGATTTTTACTCACGATGAGTTCAAAGTAACCTTGAGATTCTTGACTAAGAAGGAGATGGTAGGATTGGATAGAGTTATTCCCGCCTAAATCTTTATCCACGGCTGGAAGAATATTGTATGATCCGGAACTGGTGCCTTCAGTAATATTTAAATGGTAAACGTCCATGGAAAACATTGGAGAATTATCATTTTTGTCTTCAATGAATACCTGAACGGTAACAATTTGAAAGTAATCATTATCCTTAGATTTCACCGCCACATCAAACACGATCTTGCAGATGACGTCATATTCACAAACACTTTCCCTATCAATCACAACCGAGGTAAATATATCTCCACTATCATCGTTAATACTAAATAACATGCTGGCATCGGTGGGCGGCAAAAAGGTATACAGTAAAATCGAGGTCGTGTGGTTAATGAATGACTTGCTTTCATCTGCGATATTTCCAACCCGTCTTCCACTTGGCAGTTCCTCTTCAATGGTGAACTTTATCATTGGGTTCTCGGCAGCATTCACTATGATGAAACTTGGTATGATGAATGTGATGAAGATTATGGCAAAACAAGCCATGGTTATGATGATTCTCCGCAACTGTCGCTGTTATTTCATGAGCAAATCGGGTTCACAACTCTTCTGAAAAAAATACAAGAAAAAGAAACAACATTAAAAACAGTGTTTTATAACTATTTTTCTCCTAAAAATTTTAAATACTCATGTAAGCATTAAATGTATGGTACAGTAGGCAACAATGCTTCAATAATTCCATACTAGTAAGTGTTATTTCTTTTCCACTTAAAACATGCTCTAAAATCATCTTAAAATACCATATAAACTTTATTGTAAACTTGAAACTACTCTAAAATTCAACCCTCTTTCTTTAAAACTTTAAAATATAATTAAGAAATTTGTGAGTTGATTTGAATGGTTTGTTTATACCAATTTGTTTAATTTAAAATCATCGAAACACATGCAAAATCTCGAACAATCAATATAAACCATTTACACTGCTTTTAGTTTCCCGTCAAAACTCATCACTTGTACTCGATTAGCATTCACTTCAGGTTTTACTAACTTTGTATTCAGAACCCAATTTCAATGTTTTAATAAAATCCATTACCACAAAATCACTAATGGTAAAAAATTCTTTTACCTCTTTTTTTTTTCTTTTCAAATAGATTTACTCCTTAAAAGTTAATTCATTTTTTTTTCTTCATTTCTGTACTGAAGTATTTTGTTTAATCCACTGAACAAATGCACCAATGAATTTATTTTGAATGTAACTGATGACTTAATCGGATGAAAATTTATAACAAAGTTTATAGCATAGTGTGTCTTACAAAGCACGTGTTTTTGAGACCAACATCTAAATCAGTGAATAAATACAGAAGTTTATTTAAACAGTTTCTCAGTTGGTCCTTACCTAATATTTTTATTCAATAAACACTATCCCTATTCTTAAATCCCCTTAAGTGTTTCTTGCAAAGTACACATACTATATTGTAATGGAATTAATTGTCCGCTGTGTCAAGTTTAAAATGCATATTTACAGAATTTGTATCCACTTTTATTCTCATTTTCACCAAACAATTCCCGCTGATGGTTTCATTAAAGCATACAGGCTTGAGTATATTTAAACAAGAATTTGTTCCTGTCTTGTTCAAAGAGCCCTCAGGGTAAAATGATAAATGCCGAACCTGATTCTTCAGTTAGAGAACTAAACCAAAAGGATCCAAACGAAAATCCAGATTATGCAATATGAGACAATATTTTCAAAGTGTGGCTTAAGGAACAAAGATTTAGTGCAAGCTCTCTGTAAAGAGGGTATTTCAATAGGTAAAACATTATTTCTAGACATAAAGATAGTAGAGGGATAAATATATTGATACCCATAATCCTGAATTCAATTTACACCTTGTGCGATGAAAGAATTTTACAATTTACTGATAAAAACATTGAAAATTTTCAGATAACATGTCGAAATCATTGAATGCTTGCTATTGCATAATATTAACATTATTTCTAAAGAAAGATTTTCATCATAAATGATTTAGACTGTCAAATTAAATAGATAAAAATAAAAGTAAATAACATATACAAATAAATGAATTTAAAAAAAAGTGAATATTTACCATTATCTAGAAAGAATTCCAAAGTTCATTAATTTTATTAAAATCATTAACTCCAAAATTAACTTAATTTCATGTTAACTAAACACCTTTAACCACTGGTTGTATTTAAGAACACGTTCCATTATATAATGACGCTGATAAAATTAATCAAGTGCACTTCAATCCCCACTTATGGTAATGTGACTCAAAATAAATTTAAACCATAGCGTGTGTGAGCAAAAGCTATATTATCCTCCAATGGTAGATTTTCTGTGGATGCGATGAAGCGTATCGCACGAAAACCAATACAGTCTCTAAAACCCCTTATGATTTGGAATAAAGAGAAATATTATTGACTTCTATAAATTGAACCACCTCCTTCCTTTTCAATTCTTCGTTGCTCCAAAAGGATTTTCTTAAATACCTGCGTAAATTTAGTTTTTGGATCAAAGACAGGTGTTTTCAGCGTCACTCTATCTTACACTACCTAATATCATTTTGTCATAAAAACTCAAAACAGCATGTAATTTATTACCAGTATTTACTGAAGGAAAAGACACAATCTTTATAAACTTGATGAATATTTAATTACTGAATATATTCAAGGACTATCACTGCAAAATAAAAAAAAACTTTCAAAAAGTTTAAACTAGGTTCCGTTATTGACAAAAAATCTTTAGAATTTAGTACATGTACACACACCAAATATTGTGTAAAAAAAAAAAATAAATAAATAAAATAAAGAAGCAGCAGTTATTATATAGTAATACATATTTACATTTTTTCAATTATTTTTCTATATATAAAATTATACAGTAAAAAATAGTGACATTTTTTTAAATCAATTTTTTTATAACATAAATTGAGTAAAAATGACTTACCAATAATTTTATCATGAAAATTTATTATACTATTTTATAAACAGTTTTTTCCAAATAAGTATAATAGTATACAATAAAATATAATATTTATTTTATCCAACAGAAATTTTAATTTTCTATCTATACATTTATTTGTTTTCAATTTATTGTACATCCAAACAGATGACTTGTTGTAAAGTACAATGTTTTAAAACTATCAAAACGTTTTTATTTATACTAAGCAAGAAAGACACAGGAAATTAACAAAAAGGTCATGCTTTAACACTTTTCCTTATCATGGGAAATCAATTGTTTTTCAATAATTATACCACCTTATCTACATGTTGTTTTACAAATTGATTTCCTGCATAGACTACTGTTGTTATATCTAATTAAGAATTATACACTGTGCTAATTAAATTAAATTGAATTACAAACATGTGACCAAAATTAGCAACATCCTGATTTTCATATCATAATTATAAAATCATTCAAGCTACCAAAAAAAACCTTTTTAATATTTAATAAATGACTAAGCATTTTTTTTTTGAAAAATTATCATATTAGTTCATATTTGAACATATAAATACAAGAATAAAGATAATAAAATTTAAAATATGCTATAATATTATTTTTTGGGGTTAAATTCAAATATTTTTTTTATTGTGTAGTATAAATCAATATATAAAAATAATAGAAATAAAGCAAAAATCATACAAAATACAATACATGTACATACCATAAATTATATTCCAATATACTTCAACTACTAGATATATTAAGTACTTTCAAACAGTCTCTCATTTGAATCAAAATAATTTCCACAATATTGCCTTAATTGTTGTAATGTTCCTTTTTCACACACTTAAGTTTTTATTCTTAATCAAAATAAGAATAACTGATCATCAAAGTCAAAGCAACAACTTTATATCTAGCATCATTCTTTAATCACTTTAATTATGTTAATATTGATTGACTTTAATCAAACAATCATGAACAATTTCAGCAAAATCTTTCAACATTTGCTCATCAGTGTCACAAAATCTTTTATGAGTCAAAATGTTCAACAACATTGATTAATATAGCATCGTTTTTTTATTTTTCAACATTATTTCTTTAAAATCTTTTTTGAGTGAATAAAATTTGATAGTATCTCCATTGATCTTGATCATTTGAGTGATTAAAATCTATGAACATGCTTCTGAATGATCCAGATGATTATCATAATTGTTCTTTTGAAATTGTTTGTTTATTTATCCACATCTGTTGACAATAGGTCTTAATCCTAAGACTTGATTTGTTTGTTTACGGAAATTATTCTTTGATGTTTATAAAACTATAACAGTTTGTCTTTGATTGGTGGTATTTATATCAAAAGACTTTATGGTTAATATCTTCATTAGTAATCAAGAGGACTTTATTTATTGTTATACCCTTTTTATATATATTTAGAAATTAGGGACCTAATAAAAAATAATCTTATTTAGTACTTAACCCACCAAAAGTATATTCTAATTGACCAAAGAAATCTAAAAATCAAATTATTAATGAATTGAAAGGTTTTTGTATAAAGATAAACCATTATAATTATGCTATTAGTTAAAAAGCATAAATAATGGATTTTAAGCAATACACTAAGTATTGAAAACTTCAAAGAAAATCAGATTAGGTAAATTGCAATTAAGGATATGTCTGGGGATAATTCATTCAAAGATTATAATAAATCTTAACAAGAAATTAAGTAAATATTTAGAATATACATACAAGGCCATGGATTCTCACCAAAACCTGTATGTTTGACAATGCATTTCAATGCAAAATAAATACAGGAATATGTAAAAAAAATCTATTTTCAGCATTGGTGACCTTGACCCAAGTGATTGCAGTCCATCCAAGGTATAACCTGCTAAATATGGAAGAGTTTGGTCTATAATATGAGTTACCTTAGAGGAACTATAGGAAAACACAATCAAACACCGAACTACGCAAAGACAGAGCCGCTACTTTATGTGTTTGGAAATCTATTTGGGGGAATGGGGGGTAAAAACTTAAAATTATCGTAAATCTAGTACTTTTGTAATATTCATACCGTAATAAATATTTCATTTCTTTTTGATAAAGCATTAAGAAACGTCAAAAAGAAAGATACAACAATCATGCCCCATGAATTTTTGTATTGTTTACTTGTGAAATTGTATTAATTTTGTCTCTTTCATAAGATTTGAAAATTACATATAAATTACATCAAAACGTTATTTCCATCTGCATACCTTATTATTTTCCTATCAATTTCTAAGACGAAGCAACAATTTTCTGTTTACTCAGGGAATTAGCATTGATCAATGAAATCAAAATTATTAATTTTCTTATCACCATATTGTACATGATGAAAGGTAAAGTATAGGGATGTACTTAATCTACCAGCAAGATAAAGTGACATTATGAAGGTCAAAGAACAACCAAAGAAAAAGAACTTCAAAGTTTGCAAATTTACCGTTGCATTTACCCCAATTTACCCAAATGTCTGGCAAATTTTGTTCAACACCTTGGACCTGGCCACGAAAATGAGAAATATCATTGTTACGTGGGTATATTAAAAACTGTAACGTAAATCATCAATTTGCAAATATGAAAAACTGTTATAAAAAATAAAACAGTTGATTTACCTTGTAACATGTTCAACATCAGGTTTTATCACTAATTCCTTTAATACAATACAGTCGCAACGCAAAGAATAACAAGCCGAGTGTTCCAAACTAACTCTCGATTTGTTACAATACGAACCAAACAGTTTGCCCTCTTAACCGAAATTCTGTATTAACGTTTGACAAAAATCCCTTACGCTGACATAAAAGTCACTTGAGACTTATCTTAATGCAAAGAAAACACAACTTTAAACAGATGTTTTGAAAAAAACATTTCGTAACGTAACACTCTCGTTAATATGGAAGACTGCAGTATCACATTATCATCGACATTAAGCGAAAAAAATCTTCAACAATAGATATCGGTAATATCATTTTCAAAATTTATTCAGGAGATAATTAAATCTGTCATCAATTCACGTAACACTTCCATTTGTAAGGAGACTCCCCCACTGCGGTACAGTGTAAACGATGACACTGTAGGCATTGTAAACGATATTTGTTTTCTGTTATTTGATGCGCTGCTGTTCACGTAATTTTTCTATAGGTAATATGGTAAACTAAAAATAACGTTTTTATAAAGCCGAAAATTATATTCTTCTGAATAAACAAAAACGGTAAACCAAAAAACTGTTATTGAATAAAAGTTCCTCTTATAGTATCAGTTCACACTATTATACTAATATTATAATCAGATAAAAGTATTTTTTATATTTGAAACATGTAACTGAGAAACTGCTTTGAAAAATAAATTTAAAGAAAATCTACTAGAAAAGTAAAGAGAAATACTGAAATAATAAAATATCTGTTTAAAATTGTTAACTTAAATGTACACATTAAATATCTAGTTATTCATATTATAATTAAATTATTACCTTCATCTAAAATCCATTATATTTATTCCAATAAGTATATTACTTTTGTTACCCTTTTTTTTAAAAAAATTCAGAATAAATTAACCTATGAAATGAATGATCTTTACACTTTAACTAAGACTTACAAACCTTCATACATTTTATATATATAGCTTTAAAAATACAAAATTCAAAACAAATTGATTACCTCAAAACAAAGTCTATATTTCCCCTGTCAATTTCTATATGCACATGTATTTCACACTTCAAATCTGTTTGTTGACAATTCTTAATTTAAGAATGACTGCCAATAAAATTGTCAAAGTTTGCCAAGGACGGACGTGTGAACGACAGTATCACAGCCAGACAAGATACAGTCCTGTCATCCGATGTACAGCTGATGGAACTGATTGTATGCTTTTAAAGTAAGACATAAACATCCAATGGTCTATTATATCAACAAACTGGAAATCAGGTACTATTCTGTATTCTCTAAAACTGCCAATGGACAATGAATTTCTGGCATCAAGATTAACCGTATAATAACAGACAAAAATATTAGTGTCAATTTGATTATAATATCTAATTTTATAGAGATTGATACCTAATTTTCACTTATTAAAGGTTTGCTTTATGTAATATACATATGACTTAGGCAATATTACATCCATTTTCACAAGCAATGCATCCTGCCCCTTTGATATCAATTGCAATTGTGCCCCAATTTTATCCTCATTAACACACCATGGCTTTCCTGCTAGAATCTAATATTGATGTCAACCAATACTGGAACAGTGTTATTATGATGTAACTAAAGTTGTAACACCATTATCACTTTTTCGCAAGCGCAAAGAAGAAAAAGGCGGGAAGGAAAAATCCACTAAGCGTCAAAATTTTCAAATTGGTTGAGCATGATGTGACAATATTATGATAGGCCTGCTGTGACAGTGATAGAAACCTGTTACAATAAAACTTCCTTTTCCTTTTTTAATATCTGGGTAATAATAAAATTCAAAATATAAATACGTTTAAACTTTTGGAGACATTCAGTGCGAAAAGAAAAACTGTTGAGATAAGTGTGTGCCAGAGCAAATCGTAATTCAAAACACTAATGTTTAACTTTAATTTAATAATCATTAAAATAATATATACATATTCAGTAACAAATTTACACATGTGACTGAAATCTACACCAAACGGGAGATACAGCAGACGCATAAATAATTTGCGGAACCCTGGCTTCAAATTATCAACAAGGAAACAATTCCTTCCGCTAAAATGCACAATAAGTTCTGGTTTACGCAGATGCATGGATAGAACTACAATTTCTTTCTTTGATTACATCATAAATTATCCTTTTAATATTTAGCGGTCACTTAAACCTACCACTTTCTGTCAAGCAAGCAGATGTTTAAATATATCATTATTATATAATATTTCATAACATAATATGTCAGTGGATATGAAAGTTGACAATTTTCAAATAAGTAGCTGAAAATGATCTGTTTATTAACGTTTTATATGAAATAAAAATCTTTAATTATCAGTTATTGTGTAGTGCTGAAATTTTAGCTTGCATGGGAAAAGCTTGGTAAATTTCTGGAAAATTAAATAACGAAGTAATAAAAGAATAATACTAAAATTATAGTATTCCATACTGAATAAAATTGAATTCCAATAAAATAACATGATGATGTTTTCCCAGGTCTTTTTTTAACTTACTCGAGACGTTCTCAAAATATTTGATAAGATTAAAAAAATTATAAATTTCATTATGTGATTTAGAAAATTAAAGATTTTGATAAAAAAAGTTACAAAAAAATGATAAAACCTCTAAACCAATTGTCAAACCATACCTTAATCAGTCATTACTTTGATAAATGCCCACATTAAAGGGTTCTGAGGTGGTTATTTTCCACCTAGGCCCCATCCTGCCCATTGCCAAAAGGAGCAAATAAATCAAGCCAAAAGTCACCGACGTGTGACAAATTTTTGCACATTTTGACCATTAACTAACCACAGGGCCCAATTCTAACAGTAGTTATTATTTAAGCATTAAATACTATGATTAACAATAACAGTCAAGAATTGAAGGCCCAAAGGGTTTCAGAGTTAGGTACAAGAATGAAAGATGTTTCAGTCATAACAAGGCTATGGGAAGAACTCTAACATTCTTGTTAAATGATGCAAAATGAACAGAATCGTAACCTGTCCATAACCTGTCCCAAGACTCGTCCACATCCTTCTACACGATTCAATTGAGCTGCTTTATATATTTGAGCTGTTTCACAGCAAAACCAACATAGTGTGTTTGTGACCAGCATGGATCCAGACCAGCCTGCGCATCCACGCAGTCTGATCAGGATCCATGCTGTACGCTTACCAACTTTATTACAAGTAGAGAAACTCAGATAGCGAACAGCAATATTAGACCCTGATGTGACTGCGCGGATGCGCAGGCTGGTCTGGATCCATGCTGGTCGCAAACCTACTATGTTGGTTTTGTCGTGAGGCGGCTCATATTTAGTTTTAACAGGAGACAAACAGAAGAACAGAACATTCCTTATCATCAACACAACTAGAACAGTTTTCTGTCATTTGAACATTACGATTATAACAGTTTCAGCTTAAACTTTAAAAGTATTTTTTGTCGGCATAACTGACTAGCAAAGCAGTTGATTGGCTTATTTTGCTCAACAACTCAGAACACACCAATAACAGATTCATACTTAAATAACTTTTGTCATTCTAATAAAGTAAATAATAATCTAAGAAAAATATGATTCACAAGCATAAATTTGGTTCCAGAGATCAGCATAAAGTCAAAAACTTGTTCATACTCATTACTAACTTCTACAAGTCACACTTTCCATACACATGCAATATTCATTTTATATTTTCATAATTTGTTTTGTAAATTATTACTTCTTTTTTTTCAGTCATACGTCACTCATAAATAATCCGTCTTTATAATAGAAACTGACATTCCCGTAACCATGCAAAACTTTCGTTGGTGATTTATAGATCACTTTTATTACCAAATCATAATTATTTTTGGTATAATTTAGAATTTTTTATATAATTAATTTTAGCATAAATCAAAATACTTTCAAGAAAGAAAACAAATATTATTAAGATATCATTACCAATTTCCCCTATCAAAACAATGAATTTTGCCATCAATATTCCATCTTCCAAATTTAGTACGACTAAAATTAAGCCCTACATGAATATTTAATTCCCTTGCCTTTTGTTAACAAGAAAGGACTGACAGAGAAAAAACACAACAACTTTATGACTATGTTATCTTAACAAAGGCAATTAAAAAAAAAATCCTTGTTACAGAATTAGAATCAGGGTATATTGACAATATCATTCCCCTAAATCAGTAATATTTTGGTGACAACTCCATTATTACTGACATAATGAAAGGTGATGAAAGAGTTATGGCCCTTAATATTGCTGGGGACAATAGATATTGACAGTTATCTTTATGCTCTATGGGTAACATCAGATAACCTGTGCCCATTAAGGGCTGTAAGATTGACAGCTTCCAAAAAAAGGGCTGACAGTTTATGTCCTGTGAACATGTGTACAGAATAGAGATGTGAACATCATTAAAATATTAGCTGTCAGAATTAAAATTGCAATGTTGCAATAGAATGAATTAATAACATAAGTTTAATCATATACATGTATAGAGAGATATTCAACTTTTCACAAATATAAGAGATAATTTTACTCATTGCAATTAGGGGTTATAAACCTGTCACTTCTAGTTGTTGTTTTTATTGTTGTTGTTTTTTCTTCAATTTGATTTGATTGAAATAATTATATATACATGTACATGATTGTATATACTGGTTATAAATATATTGGAATGCAAACATCATTGTTTAAATCAAGGCATGAATTTCATATTTGTAAAAAGAGTATGGAAACCCCGAAATAGCAACACTGAAAACATTTTATAAACATAAAAAATAGGGGAAAAATACTTTCAATAATGCAACCAACGTTATGCAGATCAACACTCGGAGAAAAAAATATCATTACAAAAAATGTTGTCAAATATCACATTAGGATAATGGTAATGGGCCTTTAATGAACATTGAAACATTAACACATTAACACATCATGTACTCTAAACATGCTATTCTTACATTCTTTGACCATTAACAATGACCACAGCTGGCCTTTTTTGTACAGTACAGAATGGCAACATTTACATATTGAGTATTATAGAAAATTACTAAAAAACATGGTTTGCTCTTCACATGTCCATTAGCTTAAGTAGATTCTGTTTTTGCCTTAATTTGTTTTCGTTCATAAAGACAAATGGAAATGCAAATTAGTTTTCCCACAATTTATTGCTTTGCTTTTTGTACAAAAAAAAACAAAAAAACACAAAAAACTGATACCTAATAATTATAATAGTCTGCATTGAAGCAATTTGAAACAATTTCAATGCAGATAAAATATTGTGTATGCAACATATCAAAACAGAAAAAAAACTTTTCAGTTTATATATATTCTTATTTTCTTCTTCAAATTTCTTTTAAAGTGAATATTGTCTTTGATATCTATCCAGATAAAACCCACTGAAGTTAAAATTTTGTACTTAATTGTAACATGATCTGTCCACGGAGAGCACGCTCAACTTTTCTCAGCACAGAATAGTTAAATAAAGGCAATCGAAAAAGGGGCATAACTTTCCAAAAAAAATTTCTTATGATTAGCTATACCTTTTTGAAATGTTTTTCTTTTATGACAATAAACATTTATAAAACGTTTGAAGTGAATAGCTTTATAAGTTTTTTGAGAAAAAGGACCTTCATAAAAAGATTTACGATTGCCGCCACCGACAAGAGAAGGTCATGACAATCACTCCACTTATTGTTTTTTCAAAAAGTGGAGCTAAAAAGAAATGGAACACTATTTCTGTCACCAACTATGTTTTTTACCTCCTCAGTGAAAATTTCCTCAAATATACATCATAATTAAGCCCCTTTAGATTAATTAATATTGAAACTAACATTATTCTGTCACACAGATGCCAATATCATTAATTCCCTTTACCTACCACTTTCCCTAATCCCTGTATTACCTAATCCAAACACAGCAGTGAAGAGCACTTGACAGAAACAACACAAACGGCCCACGATGCCCTATCTAACCATTGTTTACTCTGAGGAAAGCCCTTGTCGAAATTAAAGCCATGTTTCACTGATATATCACAAACTTCTTAATAAATAATCATGTTTGTTTAACCATTATACGGTAGCTAAGGTTTAGGTGGTGAGCCAACTGTTCTTTATCTAAATCTTCGGATGTAGAAAGCTAAATAGAAAACAGTGTGTTCACCATCATTTATCATACAAGTCAACATTTTTCACCTTACATTTTTCTTTATGGGAAGTGGACACATTAAAATTGAAAGAATGGAATGTAGAAAATTTTTGCACAGTATTATTTTAGTCTGAATACTATTTGATGCATTAAAACGTTATTTTCTCTCTTTAAAGTACTGTGAAAATCATATTAAATTATTTTGACTTCCTAATCTTTTCTTAAAAAATAAACAACAACATTTTTTTCAAGAAAAAACAAAAACAAAATAAAAACAACATCTTAACATTTTAAATTACAACAATATTCCATTTCTTCTTCTGTTTCATCTTCAAATTCATGACATTTCTTAAAAAAAAAATTTTTTTTCTATCTAAAAATCATGCCCATAAAGAAACAATCAGCAACTAATTTACAGTAGATACTTCTAAAACTACTCCGCAATTTATAAAAAAAATCAAACTTACCATAAAAGTGTAAATTATTCCCTATCAACTTTGGAACAAATATATGACTATTACACACCAACATGTAAAAGTATCCTTTCTGTCTATATTTCAGATATATATATATTACAAATGTCACATTTTCCGAATACAAAATCTTTAAATGACTTTTCCTTGTAGTACAATGTTACAGTATGAATGTCGGACAATTCAGTGTGTCCATCTACGACATTGGCTCATTTATAACCCTTTACTCCAGCTGTCCAAAAAATAATCACTTTCGCTTTAATACCAGACACTGTGACTATACACCAGTGGACCAACTTTTTAAATACAAGTTTACATCTATCTCTTACATTCATTTATCTGTAAAATCTCATTTCTTGATCTTTTTCACTTGATTTCTCATTTTTCTCATTTATCTTTTAAACTTTCTAGATCAGTGTTACATAAGAGGGAGCCTAAATCTTTTCAAAGATTACATCACCATTATTCCACCCCCTAATTGATTTCTGTCCACAGTGAAATTAAATCTACAATTGAACAATTTTGACTTAAAAGACCGCCTCTCTTTGATCTAGATCAGAATCATCTGTATCTTAAATGTAATCAAGGTTACATCTTCAACAAATTTATGGTTATCAACTATAAACACCTTATCTTTTATATCTTGAACTTTTAATTGCCTAAAGCAGTAACTTAAGTTAAGCTTTAAAAGTCAATTTAATTCTTAAATACAACTTAACAACTGACTTTTCACTCATGTACAGTTTTTATTTCTTCAAAGTAAAGTGTATAATTTTTTAAAATTTTGAATTTGAAAATTATTGCCATTTTCACTGGGTTTTGTAATTTTCGGCCAAAAAAAAAACCCCTGAAAAAATGTCAAATATTAAAGGGCTCAGATATTAAAAGGAAAGGTTAAATTTGATGACACTCAATTGCATCATTAAATAGTTAAAACAATTTCAATAATCCATGACAAAATTTAACCTGTAACCGTCCGCCTACTTGGTGTCACCAAATGTACTAAAGCCACTAGTGTCGACATATTAGTGCCATCTGATCAAAAACTGCACTGTTTAGCATTCTGTCCTATATATTTTCCCCCTCAAAATGATAAATGCTTTTTGATTAAAAGACTTAAATTCATTTTAGATATTTAGCTCTTTTTATAAATAAAATTTTATTGTCTTTGTATAATATGGTAGTCTGTCATTTTTGGGACAATCTGATACAAAAGATTCAAGTTTTCAACTAAAGATATCATACTTTTAAGATTCATCTATAAAGTTTAGTGGCGGCGTGGCCAAATGGTCAAAACCTTGGACTAGTAATCTTATGATTGCTGGCAGCATAGGTTCAAACCCTTGTCAGGAGCAAGCCATTGTTTCCAAGAGCATGAAACTTTACATTCATTGCTAAGTACTCCAATTGGTTCCAGGAACAGATCTGAGAGTGTATCAAAAAGCTTATCACAATCAAACTAAAATAATTCAGTAAAAACAATAAAGCTGTTTTTGAGCTATAGCTATTTAAGGCAAAGTATTTTTTCTAAGTTGAAAAGTTACTGAAATAATACTAATCAATAATTATATAAAGTAATATCCATGTATCAAGAAATCTTATTTTTGCAGTTTGTACAAAAATGGACTGTATAAAGAAAATGTGCAGTCTATGAAATTTGTAAAATTGTTAAAAACGTTTCTTATTTTGCTCTATATTGCATTTCCAGTATTATAACAATCATGTTAAATATTTCACTAAATTTCAAACAGGAGAGAAAAAAAACTACATGGCACCTTACTTTTACTTGTGTATTTTTTCTTTAAATATTAAGGGTATTTCAATAAACTTTTATAGACTAAAACTTTTTATCAAAAACAAAATTTACACACAATATATTTTGTGAGCGTAAGCAAACATTGGGCAATTTTCTCATATAAAATCATTTAAATTTATAATTGGTGAGAAAAAAAAAATCTTTAAACATTATGGGAATAATAAAATTATCATAAATTATATCATAGATGTATATGTGAGATAACATAGATAATAAAATATAGATGATAGGTGAAAACATTTATATAGCCTATAGCCAGTTACTGTTCTCACATTTTTTCTTTTCAAAGTTTGAAAAATATGTTCCTTAAACTCCATGGCAACAATATTTCTAGACAGCATTTTTGCAGAATTATGGAAATTTTAACATTTTTGACATTCTTCATCATTATTTCTGCAATTTTGACTTTTTTTTATTAAAATAACTTCCCCAGTCTCTAATGTCTTTCTTGACAGAGTATAGCACAGAACTATATTTTATATGAGCCGCGTCATGACAAAACCAACATAATGCGTTTGCGACCAGCATGGATCCAGACCAGCCTGCACATCCATGCAGTCTGATCAGGATCCATGCTGTTCGCTTACAAACCCTATTACAAGTAGAGAAACTGATAGCGAACAGCATGGATCCTGATCAGACTGCGCGAATGCGCAGGCTGGTCTGGATCCATGCTGGTCGCAAACCCATTATGTTGGTTTTGTCGTGACGCGGCTCATATCTACTTGTGCAAAGCCGGCAGTCCAAGAGGAGCTGATCAAAATAAGTGATGAACATGGACAGTGTAATCCCCATCAATGTATAAAAGGGGTGTGGTGAGATAATTTTAAGGGGCCAATCTGATGAAATCAAGAATCAAGAAACTTCCCTATCTCAATCTCCTGTCATCATATAAGATGCCCCTCACAAAAAAAATCTTGGTATTGTTCATCCTGATCCCTATCTAGCAAAGATGGGGTGTGGTAGGATGAAAATTAAGGGTCAAAATGATAGACTGATATATCAACATTACATTATCTGCATCTATACTGATGAAAATCTTATTTTTTGGGGGAAGTGATAATTTCTGGGGGACATTAGAATGACTGGAGCCAAAATTATGGATACATTGTGATAATGTTAGAAGTTTTGACAGAATTTTGCCTTAATGGTGTTAGATAAGTTGAGTAATTAATTTTGCACTGTTGTAAGAGTAGAGTCATAGTGTCTTAATAAGTTTAAGATAATCATCACAAAATAATTATGGTAAGTATATTACCATAATGTACCATCTGAATGCAAATCAGGTATTTCCTGCTGTATTTAATATAACTATCCACACAAAAAAACATTTGAGCCACCATTTGAACGACAAAACCAACATAGTACGTTTGCGACCAGCATGGATCCAGACCAGCCTGAGCATCCGTGCAGTCTGATCAGGATCCATGCTGTTCGCTATCAGTTTCTCTACTTGTAAAAAGGTTGGTAAGCGAACAGCATGGATCCTGATCAGACTGCACAGATGCGCAGACTGGTCTGGATCTATGCTGGTCGCAAACGCACTATGTTGGTTTTGTCGTGACGCAGCTCATTTTTCATTTAAGAGTGAACTAATATTATAAAGGAGATTATACAATGAGTACAGAATATCAACTTCTCACGAATATGAATATTACTTCTCATGAATATTTCAATGAAAAAAAAATTCTCTATTTCATCATAGACAATAAAGTAGCAATTTGTACAATTCACATTTGAAGCTCTTGTGAAACAGTCAAATATGACAACTTTTGTTTAAAGAAAGTTCACTAACTTACCATGTGGACAAAAAGGCCAAAAAAACCCCACTATTCCTTAAATCATACAAAGTTCATTTCCCTCCCTTATAAAGAAATATTCAAAACCGAAACATTAACAATACACAATGTTTATACCTTAATGACTTTTTTATTGACTTTAGTCTATTACTAAATATCTAAAACAATTACCCTGTCACAGGATTCAATTAGCCAATTAAGAAGGAAAGTGTCACAAAACGTTTTAACTGACAGAAATCGTGTTTTCCTTAAACCAGATCAGTTTGTTGGGTAAGTGACACGTACATTATAGAAAGTAAAAGAAAATGGTTAAGTAGATAATTGTAGTCATGATTGAATACAATTCATTCATCATATCAGGCAGCCATGAAATATGGGTATTTATTTACGCTAGTAATAAGTATCATTTTTATGTTTACGCAAAATTATACAAGTTTATTAATAAGTAAAAAAGTAAATTAGGTCAACATTAACATTCAATCCCTTCTTTTTTGAAGTTTTAAGTACAGTTTGTAAACCAGTCTAAAAATGCAGCAGTTTCATTGGTTAAGTTTGAATAGAATCATTGAATTAGCCAATCAGATGCAAGAATTAAGGACTGGTTCCTTCAATACCAACAGCTGCAAAAGATAGCTGGAATGAAGTAGTATACTGTATACAACAACTTCTCAGTAACATTTCAATTAAAATTTTCAACAACAGACCTTTTTAAAACACAGACAAAGTTTATAAAAACGTTTTGTCTTCATCAACTTAAATTGACAATTGATGAAATAAGAAATCAATATATCTTTTGTAACAGCACTTCAACCCCAACCAAAGAAAATCTTATCAACTGAAAATATAATTATGTGAATGCGCAAATTTCATAAATCACGAATTTATTAACACTATAAATAAACAATGATTTGTATTCACACCTAACAGCCAGGAGACTCAAATAAATAAATTCAAAAGGATGCACAATTTTTTTTTAAATGATGATCACCTGCTTGTGTTTTAATTGGCTTTTTACTGTACATTTGGAGCTGTTTGTGATATATTTTATTTATCTTAACACTGATGTGGGGAAAAAAGAGTACACCAAACTGGCAGTGACGGTCCTAGGAAGTATCAAAGACATTGCAATCTCTTATTAGAGGTGGTCTTTTAGTACCAGTTATATAGATTATAGCTTAAATGAGAAAAAATTAAAAGGCACAAAAAATTTACATAATTTACAGTAATGCTTCAATATTTTGCACCTGGCTTATTATTATTGGTATTAAAGCAAAAACGTTTTTGCCGTCTGTCTTCAAAAACAGCAAAAAATGGCAGAGCATGTACCATTAAACATGTATTCAGCAATTAAATTTTAATTATTGTCAATGCCATGTTTATCTGAAGTAAGAAACAATAACCCATTTACACAGTTCGTCAAAGTCCCGTTTTTGTATATAACCCATTTCATTTGGACTGAATACTTCCTATTATATTACAGAAAAAACCCCAAAACGTTAGGTCTTCAGTTACGTTTGTTTCATTTATACGAATTAAATTTTATCTTTGATTAATCTATGAGTCAGTGAGCAATTACTAACAATACAGTCTGTGACAGGTGATGTCAGTGCATGTATTTTAATCCCCGATATGTTTCGTCATGACCGCCAAAAAAAATAAAAAAATCACAATCATTAAAACATAATCAATCGACACTGGGACCAAAAATTGACCAATGTATAATTTTATAATCCATTTTGATTTTTGATACATAAAATATATTTGAATATAAAAAGTCATTAAAAGCATCCCATGAGTTTTATTAACCCCAAATGATTTAACAGATATAGAATCATACTTTTCCTAATGAAATGTTCTTTATATGTACAAAAAGCTCATATTAAAATGTCACATAATTTATAAGACTCACATTCAGTTAATCCAGCAAAATTCATTTCCACAGTTTTTTAATTAAATGTGAAAATGTTTCATGGGAGTGGCTAAGTGGTCAAGGTATCTGTATTGTCCTCAATCTAGAGATCATGGGCTTGAGCCCAACTTTGACCACCACCTCCTTTTATTGGTTTGATATGTAATAGACCCTTATACTATTTAATTTAATTTGAAAGAGCATGTTTCATATATATTGTTTAATCTCAAATGTTTTATCATGATAAATTTTCAATAGGATTGAAGGTTCAATTGAATGAAATAAAATGTTTTTCAGTATATTTATAATACAAATCAGGAAACAGGTAGCTTTACAGATTTGGCTATAAGCCGATGATTTCTAGACATACTGACTTTAGCTAATATATAACTTCCAGGCTGTCGGAAACCTTAACCGAAAACTGGCAAACCCAGGTCAGGCTATGACGCTATATTCTACACTGTAACTCTTAAAAACCATTAACTTCAAATATAAAGTCCGCCAAAATTAGATATCTTATACACCAGTGGGTGGGACATAAGATACCATACTTTACCCACAACATCGGTTTAAAACGCAATCCCTAATTAAACACAACGGAAGACACATTGTTTATCTATTGATAACTCGAGACAAATAACAATTTTTCTGGTCATGATTTTAAAAAGAACATCGGAGATGACTTTTAAAAGGAGACGAATGGACTTGACTGATAATGTACACCGTAGTTTGGGCATATGATAGTTTTATTTGTCATGGGGTGATGACTAAATAAAGAGACGTTTATATGGTGTATGAAAAATTAAGATTTAATCGACTGATATTAACTCCCAAGACAAAGATCTTGTTCAGATAGTCATCATAACCTGCTTGAGTAGTAATTTGAAAACAATTTTACAAGAACAATTCTTAAATGTAATGATAAATCATTTTGAAATAAATCAAACAAAGAATAATAGGCCTACAACTTTGATATTATTGACTGTTTTAACATAGTGAACAAATGAAAATGGTCATTAAAGAAATAACATCTTTTATGCTTTTCATCAAAACACTGCCTGTTACATAAGTCAGTGTTCAATTATTCAAATAAAAAAATAAGTTGTGAATAAATGTCAATCAATTTATAATTTGAAAAGTTCACTATAAAGAAGTCAAATAAGCTAAATTTATGTACAATTGACAGGCTCCAAAGAATACGACTAAAATATTGGTATACATAGTATAAAATCCATATTAAACACAAATTATTAATTCCCAAGAAAGAAAAATGACCTCTGATAATATTTAAACATGATCATATTATAACTTAATGTGAAAACCCATTTTTTGTGTAATTGTATGGTTTTTTGTGATGTTTTTTTTAGTCTCATTTATAATCATTAATAACTTATCCAATCTAATAAAATTTACACAGAAATCCATTATGGAAATCCTACTACAACAAACATCAACAACAACAATAACAACAACATCATCATACTAGATTAAACAAGAAAATCACTTACAAATATTTCTACATTTAAGTCCACTTGTTGTTAAAGTTCTAATACATTTAAAAAGTTGTCTCTTCAAACAGTTTCATAACAATGATTTGAAATATATTCTTAAATCTGGTATATAAATAAAACAAAAATTGCCCATTTCTACCATTTAAGGTCATATAACTGCCACCTTGATGTAATGGCAAACTTGAAAACCTTAATTAGACAGATAAGGGGCAAAGATCTCTTTCAGGTTAATGCAAAGAAAATTGATGACTTTATGGCATTTTGGCCCATTACACTGATTTTATATAAGATACAATTGTAATTTAAAAAACATTTAAGTGTAAGAATGATGTCATTTGACAGGGATTTGAAAGCATATATTAAAGATTAAAGTAATAAAACATCTCATTACAACACCGTAAAATTGTCACAGAAGTGTTAATATGGTAATCAGTTTCTATCCTTGGAAAAAGTGTTTTATGGGAACTGTTTAAGTGGACTTTTGCCATCTATACAAACTCTTAAAATGGAGAAATATTTCCATGACATAATATATAGAGCCATTTTAATCTATTAATTGTTAAGTTGTTAAAAGTTTAAATATTTCCACTGCTGTTGTTTTTCTTTTATGAAAAAAGAACCAACTGAGGTTTTTTGACATAAAACATAGTATATTTATTCAAGATTTTTATAAAATTTTATAAATATCCATACTAATATCAAGACTTAGTGTGCAAATTTTCAAACTTTTCGCTCGCTTAATTTTTTCCAGAATAATAATTTTTGAAGTGCAAAATGGCCTGAGAATGTAAAATATCTATAGTTTATTTATGCTTTCAGCTCAAACTGGACTAAGAATGGCACTAAACATCAATTTTCAATTAATTCTGAGTATATTTCTTTATAATTACGTTTATTAAATTTTTCTATTTCAAGTGCCCCGGATGATCTATGTAATAGATGTATTTCCAGGCTTTTGGACTTCAGTAAAACTCTTTATTTACTTCTTTTTTCTTAAATGTACAAATAATTTCAGTTTATTTAAAAGAGTCTTCATGATTATAATATATTTTGAACAGTATTCAATATGAATATATTATATTTCATTAATTAAATTGTCTGGTCATTTAGTAATTACTTTCTTTTTGCTTGAAAGAAATAAATCAATTATTCAAAACCTAAAGAAAAACTTTTTACTATCTTTAAATATTTATGAAACAGAAAGGTGAGTTTTGTCTTTTAATTTTATTATATAGAAGCAAGAGGGTAAAGACAAAACAACTGAAAATTCATTTTTAGCAATAATGCTATCAATGGTTTTCTATTAACTTTATATTTCTAGGAAAACCTTAAAAATCTTCATTTATCAAAGATACAGTCTTAATAAACCACAGTTTAATTATACCATAAAAATCAGACCTAAACCCTAAGGGGCCAGATATTTCTATTGATAAACTTTGATTTTTACAATAAAACTTGTCAGATCTATCAATAACAGTGTTCAAGATTTCCCAAGAGTCAATGGGAAGTCCTTTATTTTATTGACTTCATCAAAATACTCTTCAATGACGGAGGTCATCAATACTCTTCAATGACAGAGGTCAATAACATGTATTTTTAAGTAATTATTGTTATTATTTTGTATGACAAGTGGCTACTGAATGACTGATCCATGTTTTCACTACCCTCGTAACAGTATTGTTCAGCCTGACATTGTACATGGTGTCATCAAAAACAATATTTAAACTTACATGGATGGATAGACAATATACCTCCGAAAATATATACTAGTTTATGCAAATAATACACGTAGGAAGTTTTCTAAAAATAGAAAATCAAAATATTGTAAGGAGAGCATGATAATATAATGAAAACTAGTTCATGTATTAATTGAAACTTTGAATCTTTTTCACTAATACACCAATCAAAATTTTCATTAAAATTATATTTTCATTATGATTATTTAATCATTTTAACAAACAAACTATTTCCTGCAAAAAAAAAGAGTTATACAGTGAAAGTTGAGAAAACCGGACGGCTCTCGGACCGAGGGTTTTGTCCGGTTTTCTCAGCGGTCCGGTATTCTCAATGTCCCCCACAGCTGTTCAGGATCATATAAACCGAGCAATGACTTACAAAGGATGCTGAACGTATATTTGCATTTTCATGATTATGAGTAAGTATATTGCTAAATAAAGAAATGATAAAAATACTATACAATATGTTTTAATTGTTTTTGTCCCAATTATTGCATACAAATACATTTAAACGAACAGCAGTTACCTCATAACGATAAAGTCCGATTACACCCGCATATGTTTACATTTGGATAATGGATAATAATGTAACAAACATACATGTAGTTTACCTAGTTTGTTCATAATAATGCCCCAATAGTAAATATTGCCTATAACATATTTGTCAGATAAAGATTTTTAAAGTAAGTCTTGGCAAAGTTTCACTGTCTTTAATTAATTTAAATTTGTCACTTATAGACAGTTCTCGTCAACTGATTTTAACTTATCAATGCCTCGTGCATTTTGGCATTTATATAAAACGGTAACATCTATACCTTAAAATAATTCAAACTGTGAAATGAGACATAATTAAACAAATCAGACAATCATTGTTCTGCTACCGCTCAGTTAGCGTATTAGACACGTACACAAGGTTATTCACACCTTCGTTGTCCGGTATTGTCAGGGTAATTGTCTATATAATTGACTTTGTAGTCCCCTATCAACCGTCCGATATTCGGTTTTTACAGATTCCGGTATTGTCAATGTTTAATACAATAGTTTAAAGAAGGGAAAATTTGGGACTGAATTATTCGTCCAGTATTTAGAGAGTTCCGATTTTCTCAGCGTCCGGTTTTCTCAAATTTCACTGTATATATCTTTTGTCGAAGGGTGCCTGAGTATTAACTGCTCTTTACAAACTTTTTACCCCTACCCCATCCAATGTCAACAGTCCAGTGCAAAATGTTCCTACTCAATTTTAGCATAGGTATATAAATATTATTATAAAACCTTCTGACTTGGCTTAAATTCTCTGTAGATTCTTCATTAATTGCTCGAATATTGCCAAAATACATTTTTTCTCATAAAAAATGAACAGTTACAAGAAAAATTGCATTGGTGGTGGTGTTGGTAGTTTTCCCGAATTACAACAGTAAGCCACATTGAATTTACCAGAGCACAGTTCAACCACCACATCGTTCCTGGGCAGGCTGTCAAGCAGTTTACCAGTACTAGTTGCCTTCACTTTCGAAAGGAACTGAAACTTCTGTACATGTCAGAGCAGAGGTACAGTGTGAATGACCGTAGAAAGAATTTCATGATCAATCACAACGAAAGTGACCTGCACTGTCCGGGAATCGAACCGGGGTTGCCCGATTCACAGTCCAACACTCTACCTATTGAGCTAACAGTACGGCTGGGAAAATTGCATTTCTTTTTTCTCTAAATTATAAAGTACAAATTACAGTACAAAATCATATTAAATATCTGCCACATTTTAAATCATGCATGTCTAATAGAGACAAATAAACCAACTTAACTATGTTGAAATTGAAGTTGTTGTTATAATTTGTATAGGAAATAAAGAGCAAAGGTGTTGATATTATCTGGGATAAAAAAAAAACCCTCATAAAATAACACCATCACTGTTCTGCTAAACAAGAAAATTGATGTGCAAATTATTGGCTTTTTTTCAGGTTTTATATTTTGTCGTTTAAATATTTTATCAGCTATTAAATATGTCCATTATCAAGACAGTGGCACAGCTTCGGAAGCCGCGTCAAAATTCCGAGAGATACTCATCTACATGCATGAACAGTAATTCGAAGCTAACAGCTGTTTTAAAACAACCTTTGATGCTCATTTTAAATATCAAACATCGTTAAACAAATGGTTGATGATTTACTTAATATTGTCATCAGTATGGTGAATGTTTCAAATCAAAGCTTCATATTGCACACAGTATGGTGAATGCTTTTAAATGACAGGTTGCATTTAACTTTTCATGAAACTCATGATTTTATGTATATAACATACATGTAATACAATTCTGTTAAAACTTTCTCTTTAAAGACAATTTTGATGAAAAATCAAATTGAAATGTTACCATTGCTTAATTTTAAAGTATTATAGCCAATCTCAGGCTTCTACTAGAATTTAAAGCTTTTAACTGTTTTTACAACATTTAACAATCATTTTGACAGTTTAAAAAGCTTATGGCAATAGACTTAGTGGTTACCTGTTAAATTATAAGTGA
The DNA here is from genome assembly GCF_026571515.1 of Ruditapes philippinarum. Lineage (NCBI taxonomy): Eukaryota > Metazoa > Mollusca > Bivalvia > Venerida > Veneridae > Ruditapes > Ruditapes philippinarum. The sequence goes on from NW_026854272.1 coordinate 130,089, forward strand.
AAGTCTTTATTTCAAGAAGGGAGCCACTTCTGACAGAAAATATTGCCCCAACAAAATGAAAGTTATTGACTCTTTTTCACATATTTCATAGAGACCTTATCACTAAAACCTTATGTTTAAACTTGATCTCAATTCATCAAATAGGTTTTTAAGTGCATCACCAGGTCCACTTCAGGCTCATAATGCAAATTTATTGAAAAGCTAATTGAAACTTCTTATCACTTTGTCAAAAAGAAATGACAATTTATTGTCCCCTAATTTATGGGCAGTGGACACCATGGGATCATTTTTCAACCCCCTTCTGTCAAAAGGGACACGCACAGCCAGTCTTTCTGGCTACAGTGAGGGCACTGTTGACCAGTATTTAATGGCAGGGTCATTATTTACACACTGGCAGGGGATGAATTGTTAAAATATGAAGTGATTTTTGAAAAGTTACAATTATGATTTTCTATTTAGTACATCTGACACAGAAAAGTTTTCCAATGTTTGTGTTTTCTTTTTCTATTGTCATCATAATTAAAGGGGCATAGGACATCATGCTACGTAGATACAACAACCTAAGGATGTGTTCCAAACCTTTTTACAAGAGCCTGTATTCATAAACATTTTAGGTCAAAACTTTGAACCCTTTCCTACCATGCTAAATATCTTAAAAAGACTGGTCCATCTTTCAATCTAGACAAAACCATTCATAATATCTTGGTAAAATTTCATATTTCTGGATAGAGAACAGTGCAGACCATGTTCAGACAACACAGATTTGCTGACAGATAGATACTTTTTGTTCCTCCAATATTGAAGATCATACTTGATGATCTTGGCCTGCACTGGTCACATGGGTAGAATGACTAGAATCTGTTGCTGCCCACAGGCCAAGGGTTCAAGTTGAACCATTTTTTTTTCTACTTAAAATAAATACAGTGGTTACAGAATAAGGGAAATAGTAGAAAAAGCAGAAAATAGATTTCAGCAATAGTAGTAACAACAAGGTAAATTTCCTCAATCACAAAAGTAATCAAAATAAACCACATCTTTATCCACAATTACGTTTGAATAAGTTTTATAGACTTATAAAATATGGAGTTTTCTATAAAATAAAACTTTACATTCATAAATATGTACTGAAAACTTTTGTGTTATTTAAAATCAAGGATGTATATTAGATTTCCCCTGCTTCTTGACCCTTAACCTGCTGCGGTTTGCAACAAATTCTACCTATAAAACCAGTGAAGACACTGTGCTGCTGCACTGTTTGCTATTCGATCAGTACATATTTTGAAAATTTCCCTTAAAATGATGAATGGTTTAGTACAGATTGAAAGATGGACATGAAGATTTAAGATATTCAATGTAGAAAGGGAGGTTCAAAATACAAAATGAAAAGCATCACCATCAGGCATTATAACTACAAACAACCGTACCTCTTTTTTTCCTCTCTAATCTTGCTGTCACAGCCTCATTTAGAATTGTCATCCACACTTGCTGTCCTACGTCCATCAGAACTATCCAAATACTGCAGACAAATTAATATCATAACAACAAAATATTTTCATAAAGAATTAAACAAGTCAAACTGTATCATATTTGCACTTTTGAAGTTATCAAGTCCAATTAAACATTTTACATTGTATCTGTAGGTATAAAATTAAGTTATTCTCTTCCATTTTGCTATAAAATCAATGTTTCTCAAAACATGTTTCCGCGTACAAAGGCGCAAATATTGTCATTGCACATTTAATTTTCAAGTGATTATTACATTTGTATTTAGTACTATTTACACAATTAACACTAATTGTAAGTATTCCTTATATAAAGTTTTGTTTGCATGTACTTTTCAATTCCACCACTGATGTTTATTTAATGCAAAGTTCCGTAACTATCAAATACCAGAATAGTTCAACATTTATTTGACGAATAACGATCAAATCTATGAGTACAAAATTAAAGCCATGATCTTACTAAAGTAAAACCACCCACAGTTTTTTTTCGGTTCAGAAAAGAAAGCACTAAGTAATCTAAAAATCAAACTTTAGAAACCACTTTGTTCCTGTATTGTTTCATTAAAAATTTGATAGCATCCATGCATTAAATAAGCTTCCATATCCATAGTATGTTTGCAAGGAAAATAATACAAAACGGGTTTGATATTACATGTTGTGAGCCCGAACGATTTGTTCAAACTTAAAAGGAAGAAACTAATACCTTGATAGCCGATTGTCAGGGAAGACGGCCATTTTTTCTGCAGGTACAGAACAGTTGCTACGGTAACATAATCCAGTAATGAATCGGTTTCTTGCAATAACAAGTTATTTTTTTATCGTACATCATTCTGAAATTGCGAACCAAGTACAAATTATGTCATGATTTAGCATCAAGATCACTCAGGCCTATAATCACAATTTTCAATTAATTCTGCTGATATAAATATTTTATGAAAATGCTGAAATTTCTAAAGGGATGCATACATCATTAATATCACAAGATGAAATCTGGATAAAAGATTACATTCTGTTATTTATTGAGAAATATCTAAACTCGAAGCCATTATCAAATGTAATTTATTTCTCTCATTAAACTCTTAAACTGAGAATTCCCAATATATTCTTGGGCATGTTATCAGACATTTTTATTTACATTACTCTATGAAAACATTCATATGGAGTTACATGTGACAATAGTCAAAATATATTGATGTGCCAAAGCTAGATTCTGAGATATTTTTGTTCTGGGTCAGAATCTCGCTTCAAGAGGAGATATTGCCCATACACAAAAAAGCACAATATCACAATGCCTAGTACAATTTGTTGGTCTACATGTGACAAGTATGCAAATGTGCCAATTTTTACTTATTCAGGGGCTATAACTCTGCTAAACTCAAATGACAAATTATCAAGGGGCTTAAATTCAAATGATGAAAGTTCCAAGACTAAAACAATTTGGATTTTCACGCTAATTTGAAATCTGTGTAATGGACATGGAAGCCTCTTTATTCTACTGTTTTGGCAGGTACAGACGGACAGCCTGGCAGTAGGATTGTGACAGCATACAGACAGATGGACAAGGACTTATCTATATGTTACCTCCTTGTATTGGGTGCAAATACAAAAGAATAATCTCTGTCCAACAAATGATTCCTTCCAAGTGTTCACCACTTACAACACATTCCTAATATCTCTGTATCTATTTGTTGAAAATGTACATGTTTCAACACAAAGTCAATGTTCTTTGTCAGTTTTAAAGTCAAAGTGATCCAGGTTAATGTTATTTACATTATAAGGCAGATCTGATTTTGGTAAAGTTTCAGGTTATCTTACCATTTTGAAGTCTCAGTCCCTGATTTTTTGAGACAAAAATAAAATTCAATAACACTTCAGTTCCTCATCATCTGTCAAGGTGACCTTGGGTCATTGTTTTAGCAGTTATTTCTTGGAGCCATCAGTCAGATCACCTGAAAAATATAAAATGATGTGAAAAAATGTTAAACTCTTAGGAAATGTTACAAATGTATAATGATGGTCTAACAATACATGTACATTGTTTTGGGTTTTTTTGGAAAATTTTGAAATTGTAAATCACTCTATAACTCAAGTTCTTGAAATACACATACACTTAACAGATCTTAAAAGTGTGTATATATAAATGGTCCCATACAATTGTGTCAATTTTGGTACTATAATGCTGAAATTTTCACCTCATTATACCAATTAAGCAGTAAGCAGTTGTATTGCAGCTACTGTGTAGCAGGAGACACAAAAATCATTAACAGGTCAAAACACATTTTTTATTCAAGGGTCAAATGGACAGACAAATGACTGAGAAAAGATCCCTATATGTTGCAGCTTCTCTGTAGCTTGTGTGACATAAAAATGCAAACCGACAGATCATCACAGGGACACGCGTAAATACACAAAACCAACTTTAGAGCTACCAATAAAACTACTAAATGGTAAAAAATTTTGTTTTACTAAGACCAGTTGTTTTCTACTGTCCTTTGTTACATTTAAGAAATAAATAATCAGATTAACCAAACTGTTGTTCTTGGTGAACGTACTAAAACTTCCACACATTTTCACATGCCATCTTCACAATAAGTACCCTTTATTTCACAATTTGTTCTACAAGAAGTGATAATCACCAATATATCGCCTTCTTATCACTAATTATTCTTCCATAATTTGGTTCCTACACATTCTTTTATGATGTTTTTAGTACTTGTATCATAAAAATGTTCATTACTTCTAAACAAAGGACCGCAACCATTGACAGAAACTTAATGAATTGAACGTTATGACTTCACAAGTAGTGGTTGTTTTATGTTTGTTTCCCAGAAATTTTCAACAAATTATGCAAATAATTGTCATTGTCTCATATGGTATACACAGACAATATAGGTCTTAAAACCTACTCATTAAACACCCTTGAAACAAAAGAAATTGATACTATTGTTGTATTGTTGTGAGTAAATTTCTCACTTCCAGTCATCCAAAATTATGGGCTATTACGTAATACAATAGCTGTAAAAAAGTTTGTTGTAACTATGCAACTTTAACTTTCAGATGGTAATGCAAGAACTGACCCCTAACCTAATGCTGGGTTTCTAATGTGGACTTGTTTGGCTACCAAAATTTTGGAGATATGAAAATGGAAATTTTATGAACTGGTCAGCCAACAGTTTAGAGTCTGATCAGACTGTACAGTAATTAACTGTTGTTTTTAACATGTAATCTTACAAATAGAAAATATTTTAATAGATTCATTTGCATCATTAGATTAACTGATTTAACTAATTAAAATTTTTCATTATATTGGATTTTTAGCCGTAATGAGGATCTTTGTCATTGGACAATATGAAGACAACTACTCTTCAGTGGTGGTGTTGGAAGTTACCCTCCAGTTCACTGCAACAAGCAACCTGAATTCACCAGAGCAAAATTCAGCCATCATATTATTCCTGGGCATGTGGTCAAGCAGTTTAGCAGTTGAAGCGCCTTCACTTTCACATTGAACTGATATTACATCAGTCTGTATATGCCAGAGCAGAGACAAACAGTGTGAATGACCAAAGAAAGGTTTCTATGATGAATCACAATGAAAGTGATCTACACCATCTGGGAATCAAACCTGGGTCACCTGATTCAAGGTTCACCGCTTTACCAACTGAGTTTACCAGGCGATGCCTAACTGCTCTTTTTCAAGCAAACTGAAATTTATCCTTTAACTAGCCCTCTTAATTAACATTAAAACAAAACAAGATGCAGTAAAAATTTGTGATACTGGTAAACAAATATAAAAATATGACAAATCCCTAATTTATTTGGGGTTAATTCTGTCAATAGTAATGAAAAACTAAAATTTTCCAAATACTTCCTTACTATGAAAGCAGCTACATACATGTATTCAAAAAAAAATTTCTCTTTAATCATCAGAAAAATAGCATTCATCTTTTTTCAACTCTTTTTAAGAAGCTGGTATTTCGGATAATTTTTTGACATGTATCAATGGGGGTAATTAAGTCATTGTACAAAACACAATGTTAGTGCCTCTTCACTGACCACAATAATACCAGGGCACGCTTGAGGACATACTCTTAAATTAGAAACGTCTTTATGTAATCCCTCAGCAGGGACACCATTCATGGTCAAGCACCTATTCGAAAGCTCTTGTCCCCTCGGCCATTGTGACTTCTGAGCTTGTAGCCAATTAATCAACAATCCTACTAAATAACGCAATCTATTTCTTAAAGGAAATGGTCATTACACGCTGACATTACCTAAAGGGAGAATGACTTTCCCCTCTTCAATTGCATTGATTGGACTGGGACACTATTATAGGACTGGTAACCTATAATTTTCACAACTTTAGAACCAGTCCAAAGCAGAAGGGTACACCATAATTATAGCCTGCTGAGCAGACTGGTTTTAAAGGCCCTAAAATGGCGGGTGGCTCAATTTTTGCAATTGAAAGTAAAGATATAAACATGAAATTGTATCATAAACACTTGGTTTTTAGTGCTGCTTATGTAATTGTTATGTATCAAATGGGCCAAAAAGGCTAAATTTACTAATGAAATGTCATGAAAATGGGCAATAATTCAAATAAAGCTGTGTCAGCTTTGAAACTTTAAATATACAAGTGTGTACTAAGATAAATTTGAATTTGTAAGTTAACCATGTCATTTTGACATTGCAAAACAATTTTCAAAAAACAGAAAACAAATTTAATGATAAAAGAAACATCAAAAAATCTATTTCAATATACAAATATAGGTTCAAAGAATTTGAAATTGCTAGAAAATTCTATCATAATTGTTCAGTTTAATTCATTTTAGAATATAAAAGGTACCAAAAGCCTGAAAACATACAACTTTATTTTTTTTTACATTCATCAGACTGCAGGGAACATAAACGCAAAAGACGTGTAAAAGGTATTAAACAAATAAAAACACATATTTAGAATTTACTGAAAATGTATTTTGTGCAATTCTTAGCCCCATTTTAGTTCATTGGGTCATTTTTATAATGAAAACAATTATTCAAGAAAAAAAAACTGATTAGACCACAACGCAAGCATTGAGCATGTAACATTACAGTTGTAAATGCATCTTTTATAATCACTTGAATGTATAAAAGTTCTCAAAACAGCTTTTTCTCTTGCAAAAAGTTTTGAAATTGAATTGGAAAGGCGTGGAAGTTTGCTTTTCTGTGTTTTCAGCCAATAGGTCTCCAAGTAATACAATGGTGTCAAATATTCAATATCTTTTATGCCATTTATATGTTGACTGCATTAGAAATAATTAATTCTTCCCCTCCACATGTAAAACTTCAAATTATAGCAATATTTGTTATATCAGGTAATTTCTTTTTTTTTCTCTAACGTCCTGTATTCATGTCGATTTTACCTTGATCCTCATTAGCTGGAAACATGATTGAACGATTTCCGACATTCCTGCCGTTATTTCTGTTGCCGTTTAATGAGTCGAAAAGGGTACTAGGTAAAGCAACGTAAACCATGAATGAATGCAAGTGTCATCTATAAAAGAATATCCCTAGCATATAAAATTGATTCAAATTACCTGCCCACATGTCCAACGTCCACTTAATAAAAATATTAATACAAGGAAGGCGTCCAAGTTTAGCCCAGTTTGAACCCTTAAGCCGCGATTTCCTTTCCATCTCAAATAGGTGACGAAAATTGAGTTTAAAAGGTGACAACAACTAACGGCTAAAGCTTTTTATGGCGATCTAATACACTGTAAAATCAACTTAAAGTCAATGGACAATTCATCCCTCCCAAGTTATTAATTTTCATGCCCATCTTTTCATTTTCTGTCAAAAAAGACCAACTGCTCGATTAAGATTGCCGATACATGTTATTTTCTCTCCTATCAAATGTATTGCATGTCAAACGCCCATTAACGGCCAAAATCCCTAATATGCAGAATTATTGTACACTGAATCATAAAGAAACCATTTACTGAATTAAAACCATCATTAAATAAATATTAAGTTTCACAGGCAAATGGACATTAGGAAATTATTGATAAAATATTTTTGCACTATAAAATTTTTGTAATTATTTTTGGATCAAAGAGGTCAGCTCGCGTTGTGAACTGGCATGCAACTGCGGTCAGATATCATCAATGTGGTATTTTACTCCATTTCATGAATGACGATACTTTTATAAATGAAGTATTTGTTTCTATGTTTACAAAATACAAACAAATACTGGCCATTGTGAGAATGTAAAACATTCTATTTGTAGAATGTATAAAAAAAAATTTGTTTTGTTATGATCAAAATTAAAATGACCTTAAAAAATGTTAACACTGTACAAAAGAAATCAGCTTTTTTTATTATAATATTTATTTATTAATAACTAAGATAATACTGGCTTGAAATTGTGTACAGGTCTTGCATAATATGTAATAATTTGTTTTTCTGTTGTCCTTTTATGCCACTTTCAACACATGTTTGTCATATCTTGGTGTCAGATCCACCTTAAACCGGCTTCAATGGATAACTAACCAGTAATTACCAGTTTCTCTGAAAGTGACCAACTATTTATCCACATAATAAATGGTCATTCGATTCAATGTCCAAGATCAACTGTTACAGAGAAATTACACTTTGCCAGAGGATTGCACCTGAGCAAGCCCCGGGTTAATTATCCGATGCTCTCTCTACAGAACTATACAGTTAGACTAATTTGAGATAAAGAACATACCGGAACTTCAAAGAACATATTCAGCAGCCAAGGGTATAAAGACAATGGGAGCAAGAAGACTTGGAAAAAGAAATTGGCAAAAAATACTGTTTTCATCTCTGAATAGCCTTCTCAATACATGTTGTTTGTTGAAAGAACAAATTTCAGAGAAAACTTCAGTACACATAATGCCACCTTAGTGTAGTAACGGAATAAGTCCTTCTAGATTTAATAGAAGTTAATCAGTTATTGCACTAATGGGATAGGAGGTTATTAACTTTCTAAAAAAGCTATTCCTACCTTAGAATTGTAATAGCTGAATTTTAGAGAAATTCTACATGTATGTCATGCAGATGATGATGCCAGTGTGGTGCATTAAGCTTCCATGTATATTAAAATTAGAAACACATGCAATAAAATGCAGTCCTATATCAAAAAATCAAAAGGTTAAGACAAACCTGAAAACAGGTGAACAATCAATCTATATTTTCTCTTGTTTCTCATATAAGGAAAAGGTCATAGTCATAAAAACCTCTGTTCAATCAAATTATCAAAACATGCACAGGTTTTTAGGTCAGAAACCACTAAATTAATACATGAAAACCTCATATTGTAATCACATTATAGTGTCATGTTGCCTATCAATTGTTTTATGATAAATGAGATTTTAATTTATTGTACATCAGTCTCCATTTCCCTCAAAAAGCAGTGAGTAAAACACATAGAATGGAGTATTATATAGTTGTTTATCATTTTTTTATGCATTTTTTATCATAATTTAGATCTATCATTAGAAATGACTCTTTAATTGCTACTTTGATGTTGGCCAAATGTATCATTTCATATAATGTTCTAATATCTTTTTTTTTAATTTTAAATACCAAGGTATTCAAAATCATGTGAACTGGTAAATGTAAAATTCTTTGATTATTTTCAGCATCTAATCAACTTGTTTCTACTTAGTTTTCATGTTGTTTTTCACTTATTTTCAAGATAAAATGCAATGTTTATACACCAAAACAAAATGTTATACATATACATAAGTATTTTGTTATCTTTAGCATGATAAATTTTTAGCAGTTTCATTTAGGAACAGATTTACCACAAACTCAACATCAAGTAACAGCTTAAATTTGGATAAATTAAACGTAATGGTCACTATTAAAGGAGTCAGAAAACCCATCGCAGTCTGAAAAGATTCTACTGTTTAGTACCTAATCAACTTGTTTGAAGTTATCAGCTCCTTGTGAAAGGATTGTACTGTTTTGATTTATGGAAAAATTAACCTACCATATAGGCAAGTCATTAGATATTGAAAACTTCTAAAACTACAGATACTGTTAAAAATTCAAAAACAAAACAAGTTCTATACACAAATTTAGCTGTGTAAGTCAGTCCTTTCACAAATTTTCCCACTTCATTTAGGAATAAGTCCTTAAACTTATGTTACAGTATAACCTCTATGGAGCAACTTCCTTTGGGAGACATTTATTTTATATTTTGGTTGTTATTTAGAGGTGTTGCTCTATACAGAGGTAATATGTAGATGGGAAGAAATAATTTATAATTGTTGTTGTAAAGAGGTGGTTGCTGTACAGAGCGCTCTACAGTGATTATACTATACTTTACTTGGCATGTTTGTACAGGTATTCTTATAGAGCTAGATTGCATCTATTATAATAATCTCTGGTAGTGTAACATTCAATAGCTAACTAGATATAGCATCATAACAAAATTGACATTCAAAGAATGGCATGTATTCAAACATGACATTAAGTTGCTTGTTCTATAACAAAACTAGGTATTAAGGGTCAATTTCTACATATTTTAGGAGACCGTCTGGTTAGCTCAACAGGTGAGCCTTTGACTGTGAATCTGGCAACCCAGGTTGAATTCCCAGACAGTTCAGATCACTTTTGTTGTGATTGATCATGGAATCCTTTCTACATTCATTTCCAAAGTACCTTTCCTCTTGCATGTACTGAAGTTATCAGTTCCTTGTGAAAGTGAAGGCAACTTGTACTGGTCAACTGCTTGACATCCTATCCAGGAATGATGCGGTGGCTGAAGTGTGCTCTGGTGAATTTAAGCTGGCTAAATACTGCTGTGACTCAGAGGGTAAATTACCAACAACCCATACTTTTTAAGAGAAAAAATACTTTACATTTAAAATAACTCCAGTTATCATACTAATGCTCTTTTATTGATAGAATTATACAAATTGCACCTAAGCATGGACACATAATTTACCAAAATATAGCAAATTAAATCATTATAAATATCAAGGAAAGATAAATTTACAACTGTTATTTCTAAAAATAGACCATTTCAATATTCTTTTATTAAACAAAAAATTTCCTTCTCAATTTCCTATTCTTAACCTCTGAACATTGAAATTAAGTTATCCTAAAAATCTAATCTGTGTGGATCTAAGAATCTTTATTTTGACAAAAAAAAATTAACAGCAGTTACGTTACTCTCAGGAAGTGCAAATTGTGACGATCACATCTCTATTTCAGATGTTACGGACTTTTCAAATGATTAACAAAGGGGTTTGAAATAATACCTGTACAATGCAAACGTAAATTTGTTTCAAATTCATGTACCTCCCTGTGTAACAAACTAATTAGATCTTAAATTCGATTAAATGCACCCTAGTTCATTAAATTTGAGTCCTTATTTGTATGAAAATATACACTACCTTGTGGTCGATTAAAACGTACTGCGGTATACCGAAATAACAGAAATGCTACTTGATTCAGTTGTTCAAAAGGAGTGATTTGTATACATTTTACAAACTATTTACAAATTTTGTTTGTAAAATAAAAGTACATTTCTGTCATCTTCTTTTCTTTCAAACATTAGTCATAAAAAACTGAATGCGGCATTGTTGTTTATTGTGTTTTTTTGTTGTTTTTTTAAATAAACTAAGACAAAACAAAAAAAAGGATATCTATATTTATATCTCCCTGTTTTTATTTACAGTGGTTAAGATAAATTATATGTTCTTAAAAAAAAGCTCCCTTGATTTTTTTATTACAAAGGTAAAGAAAAGTAAGTAACACAAAAAGATATCAGTAGAAAAAGGAAACGCTAGATATAAAACTGTTTTTTGTCGCACAACTTCACCCTCATAAAATCTTGATTTTTATTCACGTTAATGCTCTTAAGTGAAACAATTATAAAGTTAACAATCATATCAGCTTATCATATCTAGGACCCCCTTCATTATCGGACAACCTGTATGTTAATAGGTGTCAGATTCTTGGCGACCGGACCGAACTTACGCCAGAAACCCGACACCGTAACATTTTTATACCTTTTTCACACTAAACCTTCTACAAGTTCACTCATAATTAAAACAAATTTATTACCGCGATGAGTTTTTAATATGTAAATTAAAATGCCATAAGCTATGAAATATACAGTAGTCCACGATAAAAATGGAAAACCGTTGTTAAAAAGTACAAAATGAAACTTACTGGTCTTAATAAAACATGAATTAATCATAGTCAATAAATAAAATGTTAATTTTATGGACAGTAATAATTTAGAAGGAAACATCTTCCATTGACCATCCCATTGTAATGTTTCACTTTTACACTAGTATATCTCCTTCATTAGCATACATAGAAAATAAAACAAAGATGGTTGAGTGACAGAGAAACTGATAAATGCTTCTGAACTGCATCTTTTATATGAAATAAATGAAATTTAACTGCAAAAGATTTTGTCAAAGTAGATTGCAAAAAAGATATAACAAACAAATAAAGAACAAACAGGCTATTGTTACTTTTGTCTGTTTTCAGTAGCTCTTTCATCTTTCAAAAGTGTCATCTTATAAGTCATTTACAACAAAAAAATGACCTAAAAAAAAAAAGATTTATCTAATTCATAAATGTTATTTTGAAAGTGATATGTTTTTAAACATAATTTTGCGTTTGAAATTTAAAAAAAAATACAAAGAAGTGACTTTTTGAAATATTTTAAATGCAACAGCTGAGCTATTAGTAGGACAGCAATATGCTTGACTATTCCTAGTGCTTGGAAGTATGTTCAATTTTCAAAGTTAAAAAAAGGGCCATCATTCTGTCTAAACCAATGTTAGAGTTATTGACCTAAGACAATTACCTCCCAAAGAAGTGTGTGAATTTTCAAACCATTCCCTTTAGTAGTTTTTGAAATACCAACTTGAAAACAAAAACTAAACCAAAGTGTGACTCCTGGGTGAGTACAACAGCTCTCCCTATTCTTCAAATAGTCAAACTAAAATTTTCAATGGGGGTGGGGAGAGACTCAATCAATCTGGCCCATACAAACTATGAGTTGTGGTCATCTAGGAGAGCCAAATGCAGACGGACAGACAAACTGTCTCCTAAAAATACCCTTAAACCTTCGTTTGTTGGAGTATAACAACCTTAGAAATCTTCATAATTGAGCCGTGTCACGACAAAACCAACATAGTGCGTTTGCGACCAGCATGGATCATGTGCCTGTAATCCAGCTAAGACAATCGGCAGACTGTCCTCGTACAAACTATAAATAGATTTTATGACAACCCAATCATGTTATCGACACTGATCAAATTTAGAAATATTATATCAATATTATTGCAGATAATGATCAAATCACCCAGTAAACAATTGGTCAATATAAACAATGATGAAAATTATACTCAAAACATTAATATTAATTTCCATAAATTTTGCAATTTGTAATATAAAGTTAGCATTGTTTACGTTTGGATTATGTTAGGCATAAGAGATTTACAGGTGCTGACAGTACTGCCACTTTGCTATTGTTTATTATTACCCAACATATGGTGGTCCTTAATTACCCGAGTTTTTTTATTTCTTTTTTTTAAAGTCTTATACAATACAAAGTCATTCATATGCAACAGGCCTTGGTGATTTTGAAGAATAAAATGTTTGGGAAAGAGCCCAAGATTCTGTTAGTTCTCATGCTACTTCATCTAATGTGTCACAGTTCAGAACAGTTCATTATTTCGGGGAGAAGATGTGTAAGCCGCCGGGTAGCTCAGTTGGTAGAGCAGGGGAACGGTATTCTGGGGGTCCCGGGTTTGAGTCCCCGTCAGACTGCACATTTTTCTCACCCTATGACAAGACATTAAACCAAGACCCCCTGGATAAGTATTTATGGAAAAGAACCAAAGATTTATGGTAAAAAAACAAAGATTACTTCTGTATTTGGGAATCTTTGTACTCCTTACACTATTCCATTCAAAAGTTAAAAGGAGCTAGTTCAATATCAAAAGACAAAAGATTAAGCTGCCAAATGTATAGAGCCTCATCAAATGTAGGTATTCTTTGAGGAAATAAAACTTACTTAAAATCAAATTTACTAAAATAAAAGAAATGGTGACTGTAAAACCAGGAGTTCTTTAACCCTTATCATGCTAAATATGCTAAATGGACTTGTCTTCTGACTGAATCTGAACACTTGTTTGTTTTGTATTTGTTTTACTGGGTTTTAAGTCACACCGACACAGTATATAAGTCATATGGCGATGTTCAAGCTTTACTGGTGGAGGAAGACCTCAGGTGCCCTTCCACCCTTCCATAATTTCAGGCACCAGCGGGTACCTAAGAAGAACCACTGATGTTCCGTAAGCTAGCTTGATAGCTGCCTCACATGAAAGAATTCAAAGTCCCTGTCAGGATTCAAACCCTAAGTGGTGAGGGGCAAGTGGTTTGAAGACAACGACCTTAAACCTTAACCACTCGGTCACAGACACAACCATTTATCATTTTCATGGAAATTTTCAAGAAATGTGATGACAGAATAGCAAACAGTGCAGACCATGATCAGATGGCACAGGTGTGTTGACTGATCTTCAGGTCTGCACTAGTCACATTTGTAGAAATGCCACCTGGCGGCATAATATTAAACACTTAAACAAAGTCATATTATTATCTAAAGGTATTTAAATAAAATAAAAAGATCAAAACATCTTTTATAACAGGTTTCAAAATTCAGGAGAAAAAAAGGAGAAAAACAAGCTACTTTGTAAAGTCTATTCAGTGGTAAACGGCAAGAAAATAAAGAACTGTTATTTTCCATCTCATATTTCAAATAAAGGCAGGTTTATATTCAATTTAGCAATTACCAGAAAGACATGCATGCATTTACAACTACTCATTAAAAACGTACAAACGAACACTTTATAAATTGATTTCTTAACCTGTATCGGCAAACATTGACGAAAGGTCAGTCATTAATTCAACTATCAACCAATTGTGCTCAAGCCAGTACACACAGATGCTTGAAAACAAAGGTCTATTTTATGTTTAAAAGATTATACTAAAATGGTATACCCTACAATCAAAGAGTGCAGTACAGTAATTTAGTTGATGCAGTTAGTGAGTTTGAAAGAAGTTTTATATTAAATTAAGGTTAAGGTTATTTGGTAATTGTGTATATTTTGAACAAACTAATTACTGTATATATGAGAGAGGACCATTATTTCAAACTATTGCAGGATCAAGCATATTTAATCCAGAATAATGCTATACCTTGTTCAAGACATTGTTATTGTCTTCCTGCTCATCATCGTTATCATTACCATCATCGCTCATCTTATTTTGTTGCAATTTTGCATTTCTTCTGCACTATAGTCGTCATCTTATCTAACCATCATCTCTTGCTCTTTCTCCATGGATCTTTATCAACCATCAACAATTTACTTTTCACATTACTCTCTTTATCATCTAAAATTTAAACAAAATGATAATTATCATCTTTGTCATCATTTATGCATCAACATTATTATCATCAACACCAACAACTACATCATCATAATTATCATCATCATCATAATTTTCATCATCATCATCATCATAATTATCATCATAATTATCATCATCATAAAAATCATCATCATCATCATCATCATCCCAGACACCAATTAGTGTGACATGCAATTCAATAGAATTTATCAATCTTTTTAAAAGTTATAAAAACCCTTTGATAGATTTGACTATACTTCAATGACACACCATATAAAGGGAAGTAAGTACATTTTGAGACAATAAGACCACACAAGTTCTCCCTCTTTGATAATAGCATCACACTAGTTAACTAAAAATTCTGCTGAATACAAATAAATAAATTTCTCTTTATGAGGAATCCCCTAGTGGTTAAGTGGAGCCTTTCAACCCAGTGATCACAGATTCAAGTCTAACTAGGGTCACTACCATGTTTCCTCATAGCACAACAGCACTGGGTAGTTTGTTTTTGTTGTTGTTTTTTTGTTGTTGTTGTTGTTTTAAAGTAATTTTTATAAGTTGCAAAAATCTTGTTTTGAACAAATATGTTTAAACTAAAGGAATCTCTGAATACTTTATCTTTACTTAATACATTCAGATGAAAATACATTACATTAAAATACTTGATCATCTCGGATCAGGTGGCAATTCAAACTATTAAACTATTTAGAAAATACTAAAAACATGTATACAATGCTTAACCAAGGCTAAATTAAATAAATAATAAAGCAGCACAACAAAAGACTCATTATTTTACCATTAAGCTAGTAGAATATTTTATACATATAGAAACAAAGAACTTGACTTGTCCGGCATTGTCAACAAAGATTTAAATGAAAGAAGGGAGGTAACCTGGCAAAAAATGTCAAAATGAGAATGGACAGAGTTTTCTTACCTTGCATTTATAAAGTAAAGTATCAGTTTTATAAGTAAAGTGTATAGCTGTTTTTTAATATAATATTTCGTGTAATTAGGAAAATTGTACATTATCTAGACCAGTTTAAGAAAAGTTGCATAGAGGAAAATCATTGTGTTTGATCATGGTATATAGAGAAAGAGATTGAATCTTTCCATTTCATTTCTAGGAGGTCTTTAGCAATAGTGTGACTGAATTAATTTTCAGCTCAATGATTGTAAAAACACTGTGCACTTACTTCTGAGAATGATTGAACCTTAAGCCTTCTGGCAGCAGCAACCGATTCAACCTAAGTGACCACTGTAGATCAACAACAGAACTGTGACATCTGATCATGGTCTGTACATATTTTTAGATTTTCCCTAAAAATGATGAATGGTTTAGTCCATATTTACAGTTGGCAAGTCCATATATGATATTTAGCATGGTTAAATATATTTAATTACCAGAAAAATTAATGAAATATATATATATATATAATTTGTATAAAATTCATATCAAAATTAATGGATTTGGAAAACTTACCCTTGTCAGTCTTCTTTTTCAGTGCTGTAGCCAGGTCCTTAACCTTCTTAGAACTTCCCTGGTGCACTCTGGGCTATTTCAACAGGTATTTTACTGCAAGAAAAACATCGTATTGCACCTTATGTACAATTCCGCTTCAGCTACAAAGGGTGTAAATTGTTTAAAGGGAGGTAACTTAAAACATTATTATCACGGTAATGTGCAAAAAATTTGGTAGTGTGGCAGACACAATTTTTGTTATTGTGCTCTAGTTCTGATTTGATCTAAACTTTGAGAGACTGATCATTGGCACTTAGTTTTGAGATCATGAAGACCCTTTTGACCATAGAACTTAAATGTATCAAAAATTTATTTTTAAAGTAACATAAAGCTCGTTTTTTCATACCCGTCATCATGAACATTAATTATTTGTAATTAAGTTCCATGCCATCACAATCCTTTGTCAAATTGATATTATTTACTAATGATTTGTCAAAAAGGCCTCCCCCCCCCCCCCCCCCCCCAGAACTCGTAGGCCAGAATCCTGTCAGGGACTTTGGATTTTTAATATCAAACAACAACAAAAAAGCAACGGAACCAAGTGCCTGACTTATCTATCGAAAATTAACATAGGCAATCAACATCTGATTTGTATTTCGTAGAATTTTTCACCAGTAATTTTAAATACAACAAACATATCATATGTAAAACTTGTATATCTAGAATAAAGGGAGGTAAAAACGTAAGAACATTTAATTTTTTTTTTAAGTAATTACTTCCCTTTGTTTAAGAAATTGTTAAGATAAAGGGAGTTAAAAATGTAAAGTTTAAAGAAGTGCACATTACTTCCCCTTAACAGGAAAATTTGGCCAATACTGAAATGTTGCTGTTTGAAGCACTATGTTGTAATGATTTGACTAACTATATAGTCTCTGGATTTGACACACTGCCCTTTAAGTTGTAAATTGTACCAAATTTTTAATGAAACTATTATAAAATAAAATCTTACCAAAATTTTGTATGAATAAATGTCATTTTATCAACTGTATAACTCCCTTGGCGGAAAAAATGTGTTAACTTTTATAACCTTTTTTCTGTATGTATATCATACAAAATATATCAAAATTTAGGGTAAATAATTTTGTAATTTTAATATAATTCCAAGGGGAAATAATCTGTGCATTTTGATAGCATACAATGGTACAGTAAATAAATAATTCAAAAAATATAAATAATTTACATTATATTTCAATAATATCATAGAATATTATGAGAAATGAAAGGCCTCTGAATTATTGATCATGTATGGGAGGAACAGGTGCAAGTTAACGATAGGGGATATCGGGTGCAAACTAAGGTATAACTTCTTATGCATTTCCTCCAACTCAAAGAATTTATAAATAGGCTAGAATTGCAATGTATTAATATTTTTTTCTCTTTTTTCCCTCGGTATATACATGTCATAGAGAAGGCAAATGGAATCAGTAGTATAGTTAAAGAACTTTGTTTGGCTATGAAGAAGAACGAAACTTGTAACCTGCAGACCAGCTGTGAATGTCCTGACTGATGCTGAGAGGAGTGGCCCTTGAAGGAGAAAGGTACAATGTGAAATGGTGCTAGATTGAGCAAATCCTTGGCTATTGAACAATATTTTAATGGCCAAACTGAGAACTTGTTAACAACATAAATTATTAATATTCATGTTCAATAAGTGCATTTGTTTATTCTTTTCTTATTTTTTGGTAAGGTCTATCTTAAGATCAATCAATTTAACAGCTGTTAATATAAGAGGAAGAATTAAGACACCTCTCTGCACAAGCAATCTTGGTAGAACTATTGTACCTCCACAAGACAAGCTGGATGGGAAGCTTCCAAAATACAATGTACAATGTTCCTAAATGGACTCATATCCAGCATTTCAATCAAGAGTATGTCAATAGCCAGAAACTTTAATCCATTTGGGTTTTATTTTTTAAATCCGACTTGCTTATAACTAAATCACTGTTTTATTTATCTTGTATTAATTACTATTTTGTACTATTAAAACAATAGTCCTTCAATTTCCTTATACATCATTACAAAACCTACTTGTGTTACAGTCACACGCCTGATTAAGATTACGATCTTTAGGATACCATTACTGTTACTTAATCCCCAGCAAATATTACATGTCTTCATTATTTAATGAAGCAGATTGGCAATTTATGCCTTAATGTCTGAGTCACAATTTTCATGTGCAGTAGAGCTCAAAAATCATCTTGCAAGTTGTAGGGTATCACAAGCTCTCTTTAATAACATAACCTTGAAATTTCTATCTTCACATGCTATTGACTCCCAGAAATAAGAAAATCTTCACATTCTATGGACTCATTATATACAGAAAACCTTGAAATTTCTATCTTCACATTCTATGGAATCTCTGTATAAAGAAAAATTGAACTTTCTATCTTCACATTCTATGGACTCTCTGTATAAAGAAAACTTGAACTTTCTATCCTTCACTTTCTATGGACCATAGGGAAATTGGTTCAAGATCATGCAAATCTTGAATAACTCAATATAATTAATACATTAAACCATTTCAATGCTGACTTTAAGTAAAACAAATGTTTTGCTTTAAATTTTGAACAACCAGTAAGTTGGCAATTTGGTAGCTTTGGAGACTTCAGTATCAATGTAATGGAAATGAGTAGACAGGACTGAAAGGAAGTGAAAGTGCACACTGGCCTGGCACATACATGTATATATTTGTGGTCAACATGTCTTCCAACATCACCAAATGTGGTATTATGTAATATCATTTGTACAAATAACAACAAAAACTATAATATCATTTCATATTTTTTGGTAATTTTATTAGTTTCAACATTTACTTTGTACAAAACTAATACTTTGGTATGGTAACAAATAAAAACTTATGACATCAATTTGTACATAGCTATAACATTTTATAATCAGTAATCATACAATGTATTTGGTTTTGCGTCATGGTGTTATTTGTGTCATCTGTATACTATATAATAAATATATATTCTTTTCTTACTTATAATACATTTACTGCAGATTTTAAAATGGTTTAGGACCGGTGATCCCACAAAAAGTAAAAACAATTTTATAAATAAATAATCAGTTTTTTTTTTGGTGTTTTCTTTTCAGTCAATTATTATAATAAAATCCATTTAAAAACTTTATAATCAATGTATTACAAAGTTAAAACCATAGTTAAAAGGCAGACAAGTATCGTAAAGAAGGAAACATTATCAAAAAAAAAGATAACAAAAACTTGAATGATTCCCTCCACATGGACTACTAAGATAAACCTGACATACTCAAGTACTGATACTTTTCTGAGTGTATCAAAATTTATTCAATTCATTTTATTTTCTTCTTTAATTTTTTTTGCAAACAAAAAATCCCCGAGAAATAATTACGTACAATCATCTTTCACAGGAAGAGAAAAGCATGTAAATTTTCTTCAAACATTCTATTTCAAAATGAATATTACGCCTTTTCGAGAAATATAATTTAATTCTTACAAAAATCATTAATCAAAATGCATGGTTGATGCATCTTGTCATTTTCACAACCATTTATGTTTAAAATCATAAATTTTCACACAAAAAGCTTTCATAGAAAATTCGAATGCATCATTTATTTAAATTATTTTATCTTTTCTTAAAATTCAGTAAAACTCATCCTTTTACATTACATCATGTATTTAAAATCAAACATAACTTTATTGACTTAAGATATAGTAGTCAAACTACTGGCTTTCCAAAACAATCAAGTGGTTGTTGAACGATAAGATTATTTTTCATATTGCATTTTAAAATGATAAGTTATCTTCAAAAAATTGCATTTTATTTGAAAATTTTTCTTATCAAAGAAACTAAAATATAAAACATTGTTTCCTTTATTTTCCATGAGATTTCATTTAAAAAAATATTATCTGTGGGTTATTTTAATATTATTTTTTGGTTTAAAACCCCCAGATTTTTACCTACCAGTATTTCATTATTGTGAATTACACATGAAAAGTGTTTTCTTTTAGAAAATGGTAAATTTTTTTTAATGAAAGTGGTAAATGTTTCATTAAAATCAATTAAAAAACAACAGCCTTAATACAATACAAATTGATTATTTTTAAAAAGAAATAATGCAGATTTTTTTCAGCTGAAAAATGTAATGATTTTTCATACTGAAAATGATATAGTTTTAATCAAACATAATTCATAGGCATTTATTATATGAACACAATAAAGAAATATGGACCCGTCTTTTTTATACAGAGCAACAAAAATAGATAATTTTTATGCGTAGAAATTTTACAACACAATAATATACAATGTACGTATAACAAAAATTGAAAATGTAAGAAAAAAACAACAAAAGAAACATAAAACAACATAGTTTGTGTCTCTCGTCAAATTTATAGCACCCTCATGTTACAGACAAAAAGTGACTTTGCCATTTTCATCATTCATTAAAACAAGTGAATCTGCAATTTCTTCCATGCTTCCAGCTTACTGTTACATCTTTGTATAGATGTACACACCAGAATCTTTTTTGTGCATTCACAAAATGTTGAACAATCTTTTTTACTTCTTTAAAAAAACAACAACATAATTTATAAGAGAATTAACGAGCAAGAAATTACATCTCAAAAGTTTATGTTGCGAATCATGATGTTGCAAAACCACAATTATCATCCTTGAAATGTCATGGAATAAAATAATGCTAGTTTTTATTGTTCACTTCTTATCATTCCATCCATATTAAAAATATATGTTCACTTGGAAGTTGTACTAACTCTTGACCACTACAAGGTTGGGCCTGTTGTGTAACTTTTTGTGATCCTTCAAACCATTTCTGAACCCAGTGAGGCCTGAAAGAAAACAAAATATATTTTTACTTTCAATTCCAAGGTTTATATTTTAGATTTTTAAATAAATGAAAGTATAAACAAGACCTATCCACAGATGTGCTCCTTTTTTCTCATTGTTGGATATTTAAATAAAAGTAGCATAGAAAAAGGGACATAACTTTGAAAAAATTAATTTTAGGATTATCTGCCATTTTGAAATGACATAAACAAGTATATTAAGTTTGATGTTTAACTTTTATAGTTCTAAGAAAATGGGCTTTAAAGAAAAAGCTAATCAACACATATGCCTAGGCAAATGCCAAGGCAACACTTACTAGAGGGTCATGATAATAGCTCCACTTTTTTTCTTAGAAAAGTGGAGCTTAAAATGAACAAATTTCTCATAATACGTTGGGTGAATTTCAATAATGGGCATTTATTCTATTCAATTTCTAACTGTCCATTAAGAATTTCAATGTCAAGACAATGGAAGTGGGCAATCAACAGTGTACAGTATGGTGGGTGCCTGTCCTTGCTCTATATTGGTGACAGACAATTTACTGTTAACACTCAAAAGGCTGAATCTATAAATGACGAATATATTAATTTAAAATTTAAAGAAAGTTATTGTACTTTCTCAAAAACTTTACAATGGAAATGTTTCATTTCCAAAGACTTCTTTAAGTTATTTCTGAACACAATTTTGTATCAATTGTGTTGATTTATAATCAAATATTACTCAAAAGAGTTTTCTACAAAGAAAAGCCATTTAATTTAAAAATAAAATGCTACTTCTAGCATAAATACTGACCTTAAGTGGTGAAAGTTTGCAGTTTCTGAACTTCTTACTGGTCAATGTTCTACCAGCATTATAAGTCATCAACTCCAGCATTTCTAGGCCATTAACCGGATCAGACATAGAATTGCCCCTCAATATCTCTACAATCTGTATTTCACTATTGTCATATATATAATATAGTCATTCTATATTTATATTATATTTGAGATCTCTCATAAATTATGTAATGGCAGTTCCTATCACAGATATGGCAAATATAGTTCACTGATTTGAAGAATAAGAATTGAGCTTTGTCACACAAAATTGAACAAATTGTCAAGGTATTCAACCCTCAAAATCACAAAAGATCCTCTATGGAATGCAATGTGTAACTCCCTGACGTCGTAGTTGAGCAATCATCATCCTCTTGCGAATGTTTACGATAGTGGGCGTCACGCGCCAAGAAATATGCTAAGTCATTCTGAGCAATTACACTATTTGATTTGATTGGATGATTAGAATGAGGCTGAGTATGTTGCCATGACAACATATTTGGGTCAAGGACAGAAAGGTCATTGTTTAAATGAAGGGGCGCACTTTGATATTGTCTGTTATTTTGTAGATAGCTTTGGTTATTGTTAAATGATCCATATGGTTTGTATGTCCGACATGGAATTGGAGGAGGTACAGCACTGTAGTTATCTGCCCTTGATGGCACTAGTTTACTAGGAGCAGACGGCATTGATATTTTCACAGGTACAGCATAATCAAATATTTTCTGGTCATCTGAAAATTAAAATATGTATCATTATAGTATATTGTGATGTCAATACTCAACGACAGAAAACACCACTTCCTGTATGGGATTTAATTTCCCGCTTACAAATAAAGAAAACATCTTGTGACTCAGCCAAAGAGACATTCAGTTCAATATTATTAAAAGTCTTAAAATAAAAAATAATGTACACAGAAATTCAAATATTCATTGTTATATATACAATATAAAGGAATTACAGTTTCTGGTTTTAATTTGAAATAAAGCACCACTTATTGTTACTCTTAGTGCCGCTAAGTCAACCATGTCAGGCCTACATGTTTTGCTGGCTGCCATATTTTATGGTTTAGCAAAAAAAAAATTGTGACATTAATTTTTCAGCCTCAGCACCCTGATAAAGTAGCATTTTGCATGATGTAAATTGAGACAATTATATAAAGTGTAATGAAGCATTTTAATGACTGTCTGCAAACCTTCCTTATTTCTTTGTTTTCTTCCCCAAAATAATTAATTACCAGACACATTCCTTAGGTTCCATAAAAAAATAAAATTGTCCTGATTGATTCATGCCTCTCACGGAATTTGATTTAACATGTTTCAGTAAATTACCCAAGAAAATAAACATTTAAATGATTAACAGTTACAGTACATGTATAAAGATTTGAAAGAAAGCAAAGAAATAGACTTTGTCATTTTCAGAAGAAAAAGATTTATCTAAATTCAATTCATGATAACATTCACTTTTTTTCCTGTAACAATTTACATTTCAGAAATAATGTAATACAAAAATTGCATTTCTGCATTCCTTATTCTTAATTAATACAGTGTAACTCATGCAGGGTGGCCCTTTGGAGATAAATTAGTCTTTTACAACAACAACAACACTTTTTCAGGAAACAAAATGAACCTTCCAAAGGGTATCTCTCGGCAGAGGTTGTACTGAATATACATATAATAATCTTAAATTAATATGTGTTTATGTAGTAGCTACGATATTTTTATCGTGTTGACACTTACCATGTGACGGTGATGCACTTGTGACTTCCTCCTCACTTGCTCCTCGGCCACTATCCCCGCTACTAGTTTCTCCCGATGTTTCGCTCCGACTATCGTCAGGATTTGCATGCACAGCTTGTTGTTGTTGTTTAGCAATCTGGAGCATTCGTTGGATTTTAAGATTCTCTAGTCGGGTCGACACTTTATCATAAAGATCCTGGGTGCTGTCACTTTTCTCAAGTCGAGGGGGCTGTAAAAAAATAAATTTCAGTCTTATAAAAACACTTGACTTAAACAAACATCTTCAATTTTATAGCACAATATTTAACAAAATGAACTTGCCCACCTTCCAGTTTTGGAACTGTCCATAATCAATTATGGGAATCTCCAGGTGAAAATATGAAGTTGGTCAGTCAACAGTTTAGAGCCTGGTCAGACTGAATGTGAAGTGCAGTCTGGACTGGCTCCACATATACTGGTGGCAAAGGTTGTACCAGCAGGGTAAATTTTAAAGTGGCATATAAATTAAAATTTTATTGCTATATAATAAATCATTTGGCTATCATAGATAGTGTGTATTGTTTATGGAACACTTTTGTCAAAAACAAACAGAACAGTCAGTTATCAGGCTTAATAAACACTTAAATTAGTTTAGATAAAGAGGGAACAGATTTTGTGCTGAAACAAGTAATTTAATTTAGATTTATTTGTATTTTTTAGCTTTATGTTTCAGGGAATTTGGGTCATTGACAAGTTTCTTAGCTTTTCCATTAAAAAAACTACAGTTATTTCACTTTGATTATTTATGCTTAAGAGCAAATTTTTTTATTTTATTATTTATATGAAATCTTATAAAATTACCTTTTCTGGTGAATACTGTATAGGATTTGGGGCTTTGCTAACTTGCATATCTAGATGTTGGTAGTTACTCATGGAATCGTGGTCATCAAGTGAGAAGCTTACTTCTTTCTTCTTCTTGCCAATGTCCGAACCTGGCATAATAAAGTCTGTGCTAGATTCTCCTGTGTTATTCATAATGTACACCGTTTGTTTATTAG
The DNA here is from genome assembly GCF_026571515.1 of Ruditapes philippinarum. NCBI lineage: Eukaryota > Metazoa > Mollusca > Bivalvia > Venerida > Veneridae > Ruditapes > Ruditapes philippinarum. Next base: position 154,970 of record NW_026854272.1, read on the forward strand.
CGTACATATTATCATTTCTAATATTTGCACTTTCAGACAGTTTTTTCTTACGATCCATTGTTCGAAGAAGAAAGATAACTCCGATGATGACAGCCGAAAGTAAAATCGTCACTATAACCACAACAACAACAATAACGACAAATTTACTACTTTCACTTGTAATTCCTTCATAGGTGGCGTTAGTGTAGATAACATTGACTATAAGTTCAGCTGTAGAGGAAAGACTTACGGCCCCCCTGTCACGTACTTCAATCAACAGTGCTATCGATATGTCCTTTTCAATAACTACTGTGTTATCTGCAACAGTGATTATTCCCGATTTTTCATCAATTTTAAACAGTCCTAATTCATTCCCCTTAGTTATACTGAATCTCAGCGTACCATTTTCACCAGCATCAATATCATGGGCTTGAATATGTGTTACGATTTCAACGTCTTCTGTAGGGTAGTAGAGGGTCGCAGTTTTATTTTTGTTACTTTTTGTAGGGAATGTTATGTTTGGTCTGTTATCATTAACATCGTTAACAATTATTGTTACCGGAACAGTACTTGCCAAGGCAGGACTACCTTGATCAGTTACGGTAACATTAAAAACATATCTACTTTGAACTTCACGATCAAGTGCCCGATTTGACTGAATAACGCCATCAGTAAAAATATGGAAAGGAATTTTTCTGTCAATGAAAGTGGACGAAAGCGAAAAAGTAAACATTCCATTGGCACCAATATCTGCATCCGTGGCTGCAACTTCATTTACTGATGTACCAGAATTCAAATTTTCCAGTATTTCAAAAGTGTAACTTGACTGGGTGAATTTTGGGGCATTGTCATTCATATCTTCAATGGTCAAAGTCACTGTCGCTGTGCCAGTCAGCGGCTTTTCTCCAGAGTCTATAGCTAACACTTCAAATGTTACAACTGGTGTAACTTCACGATTAAAGAATGGCTTGGCTGTTATAACTCCTGTTACAGAATCAATCATTATTTTATCCTGGTTTCTAACCTCGTAGTGAATTCTTTTGTTAATACCTATATCTTTATCAGTTGCAGTAACTTGAAGAATAACTTTGTTGGTCATTGTATTTTCTGGAATCTTAGCTTTATAATTTCTATATTGAAATTCAGGATGCTTGTCATTAAAGTCTGTTACTCGTACAAGGAAACTTACGGATGAATTAAGAGGTGGATTTCCTCGATCAGAACAAACAGCGGTTACATTATGTAGGTCAGTCACTTCACGATCTAAGGTATTTGATACAACTACTTTATAGGCTTCTTCCTCGAGCTTCACAACATCAAAGAAACTATTCGAAACTGAGCAGTTAACTTGTCCATTAGCCCCCGTATCTGAATCTTCAACAGTAATGTGGGCAACAAAATATCCAATTTTTGAATTTTCCGAAACATTAACAAATCTAATATTCCCAGGTGAGAGTAGACTGAGGGTGATTTTTGGAGGATTATTTCCGGTATCGGTGACATAGATATACACATAGACCTGAGAAATCTGTCTCCACCATCCAATGCTTCAACAATAAAGCTGTAATGGAAGTCCGATTGAAAAACCAGCTTATCGATGGCCACTTTTATTTCACCAGATGTCTCATTTATTGTTAGGTCTTTAAGAACCTGCGCAGATGACCTTTCATTCATTTGATATGTAACAACACCATTTTCACCTATATCTTTATCTTCAGCATGGACTGTTAGAACAGTTGACCCTCTTGGTGTCCCCTCTTCCACAGAAACATTATATACTGCATGATCAAAAATAGGTTTATTATCATTTATATCAGTAACAACAATGTCTACAATCAGAACTCCGGACTTTGGCGGGTTCCCTCCATCTTTAGCCACAATTCTGACCTGATAAGATGGCGTAACCTCTCTATCCAGTAGTGTCTTCACAACAAGTTCCACCTTGAATGTTCCATCAAGAACTTTTTCACTTACTAATCTAAATGTGTCACTTGGTGTTTCTAGGTCATAGCTTTGGATACCATTGGTTCCACCAGTGTCTGGGTCATCGGCACTTGGGAGAGGGATCCTACTATCTACAGGAGCTCCTTCCGACACTTTGATTTCAATACGATTATCCGTGAACATTGGTGCATTGTCATTTATATCCTCAATAACGACTTTCACATTGATTGTTTGATAGAACTGTCCATCCGTTTTAGCAGCCACCTTAAAATCCAATTCACATTTTGAGTCACTATACGTCTGACAAATGGATTCCCTGTCCATTTTCACCATTGTGAACAGTTCACCAGTTTCACCATTCAAGGTAAAGTACTGAGCATACGTATTCATTAAAAAACTAAATCGTAAAGAATCTCTTTCGGCTTCCGGAACATTCAAGGTAACATTAGCAAGACTTCCTATTCTAATGCCTGTATCTTGTTCGTCTATAACTTTAAAGGTCACAGAAGGAGGAGCCTCTTGAGTGAAGGTCAAGGATACCAATGCCAAGGTTGTTAAGATGAGAGTGATCGAAGTCGCCATGGTGATGAACTGTTAACCTTTATTCAATCTGTCATAATTTGGTCCTGAAATTATAAATGAGATTAAATTTAAAATTCATTATTCAGTTAAGATTCACTTTTGGAAATATTCATAGACAAATCATTAAATTGGAAATATTCATAGAAAATTCATTAATTTGAAAATATCTATATTAAGCCATCATTAAATTTGGAATATTCATAGAATATTCATTAATTTGGAAATTTTTATAAAATTATCATTGAACTTTGAATAATCATAGAATAAATTATTATCCTTAATTTGGAAATATTTATAAAATTATTTTTAAATTGGGAATATTTGTAGAATATTCATTAATTTGGAAATATTTATAAAATTATCATTAAATTGGGAATATACATGGAATAATCATAAAAACATTCTTAAATGTAATGATAATGAAATAAAACATTTTACGGTTATATAACTATTGTACAATTTGTAATTCTGATACAGGGGCTTAATCACAGGGCATGAAGTCCATTCACAATCATTTTATTGACAATTATATGGGATAAAAAATGTGATCATAAATAAAAAAATGTTTTTCATTACAAAAAAAAGGAAACATTATTTAAAAGCTTTAAAGCAAATGTTTGAATCTGGCTTAACTTTCGTTATCCCATCTTGAACCCTTGAAATCTTATCATGTGTTCAAACATTATTGAATTGTTAAAATCACAAAATATCAGCGAGGGCTTCCCGTGCGGGGCATTGATCAGGAACAGTGAAAGTAGTGTAAGTTTTATGTACATAATAACCGGGAATAAAGAGCACGATGACAGCAAAAGATGTTTGCCAAGCCTTTAACTTTCAAACCTCCGACAATTTCGATACAAACTTTATTAAAGTTGAAGAGCAAGGCAAATAAACGGCTAATAATACGTGGAGATTATTATTCCACTTTCTTAGAGCTGATTTATCATCGACAACTCAAATATTTCTAATTAGTGACAGCCTTTTACACCTATAGTAGATTTGAAGTTAAATCTTTAACAATTTAAACGATAATCCAATCAGGACAATTTGTTGACATAAATTGTAGCACTAAATCCTAAAATCCATGCCCCCAGTGATGGCAGATTTTCATTTCATTTTGCACAATAAAACATTTTCCTACCTTAAAAATTTACATTTTCCTATTCTAAACTATTTTCAGGCCTTTTCAGACCTATCAATAATTAAACAAAACATAAAAGGAATAAAATAGTAAACTTCCAAAGAACTTCATTTTCAATACATATTTTATATGTAAATTATGATTAATGAAATGATACAGTGCAACATTCTAAAATCCAAAGAGAGAAAAAAGAGAAAAGAAAATGTACCTTTTGCCAATTTATACACATAAACATACAATGCACACACAATTTTATTTCCAGTTATAAATTCAGTGTTCACACTTCAGGACACAGTAGAATTATGGTTTATTAAATTTTATCTCAAGTTGACAAATAACGTCAAGTACTTTTTATGGGCCCTAAATTATTGCTGTAAAAACAAAGGGCCCCGTTATAAAGATAAGATGCCTCAAATGGCTTCACATTTAGAATTCCTGCCTTGTTTTTATGCTATCATAAAGTTGTCACACTAATTAAAGCGGTCATTTGTCCAGGTGTGAAATTAGTAAAGGATCACCCACTGCATGTCCACTATTATTAAAGACAGGGGGCAGGGGGATTAAGGGATTATCGGGTATTGTCAAAGTTTTGACAGGCAGGTGATTTATGACAAGATTATCAAATTGTCATACCGGTAATTAAAATAGCATCCCTAGGAGAAAAAAATTCCAAAAATCACAATCAATGAAACCATAACACATTCCATCCATTCTGATATGTGATAATTATTATCAAAGTCTTAAATGATTCATATAATATATACTCATTGCTTGATAAATTGAAAAAAAAAAATCCAAGAACAATCTCTAAAACTGAGATAGAATATTTTCGAATTTTTTCATTTTATTTCAAGATAAAATTATATTCAAATATTTTTAGTTTTTTTTAATCACTTTTTTGTTTTGTTTTGTTTTTTGATTCAACAAGAATATTGAATTATCTAACCCTGGACTGGACAACCTTAAATATTAAGAAAAATAATTTTCTAGATTTCAATAATTACAAAAAATTTCTATTTTAACCCTTAGCTTGCAGACAACAACTAAGTCTACCCATGTGATCAGTACAGACCAAGGTCTGTGCCATCTGATCATGGTCTGCACTGTTTGCTATTCGGCCAGTGCTTAATTTGAAAGTTCCCTTTAAATAATGAATGGTTTTGTCCAAATGTAGGACAAAACCCCACATTTTAAAACCAGGTTTTGTCCGGTTTGTCCAGAATGAATGATAGAGAAGTTAGCAGCAAGGGTGAACTGGTGTAAAGAAGAAAAAAAAATCAAACAACACACAAATATGATATTTTCTAACTAATTAAAACCACCAGACAAGCTGTTTCACTTATAATTATTATTTTTTTATCAGGACTGATATTCCAATCTCTCAAAGATTAATGAGTTTTTGTTGTCACAGGTATGATTGTCTGTGAGTGCACAGTTCAAGAGAGACAGTTTTAACTAGGTTGCTGATGATAATATTGATTTCAGCAAGGACTGCTACCTGTGTATTATGCAAGACAAGATAACAGAACCATATCCAAGCACTAGACTCTAAAACTACAATCAATAAAAGCAAGAATTTATAAATATCTCTTGTGTCACATACACAAATGCCTTGTAAAAATTATGAAAACTTTACATTATTTTATGAAAAATATGAAAATTTTACATTATTTTAAAAAAACTTTACATTATTTTAAGAAAATGTTACATTATTTTATGAAAACTTCACATTATTTTATGAAAACTTTACATTATTTTATGTAAACTTTACATTATTTTATGTAAACTTTACAATATTTTATGAAAACTTTAGTATTTTAAATGATGTATTAATGATGTATTATAATGTCTCAAAAAGCAACAAAGACGAAAAGTTATTCCAAAATTATACAATAAGTTTAAAAGTTATATCTGTTTCAATACCTGTACAAAAATACAAATTTACAAATTTGAAAAGCGATAAAGTTGATAAATACTTGTTAAAAAAAGCACAATAGCAATACTCACTCTATGATTTATAAAGACAATAACAGAAAAAATAATCCATTTTATATTTGTTTCAAGCACAGGGGCAATATTCTATGTACAAAATTATCCATATTGCAGAACAAATATCATTTTCTACTTTAAACTTAGTCATCAATGATTTTTTTATTCAAATTCACTCAAAACAAATCCTGTATAAGTTTTTATTAAGTTATGCTTGTGTCTATGTTACGTTATATTAAAGATGCTTTTAATACCGAAACAAATTTTTCAGATCTTTTTTCATCGTTGCTCATTGTCTTGATGACACTGGATCTGTTAAATGGTTAAACGATTAAACAATAACACAATTATGTCTTTTGTGACTTTAATACTATACTAGTCTTATCTTAATCCACAATCCATCAGATAACGTCTTATAAGATTACACAAATGACTTATCCTAAAAAGGCTTCATACGATACTATCTAACGTGGTGAAAATACGAAAAGATTTAAAGTCCACGATAAGACAACGTATGCATTGTATCATGAATTTATCATAATTAATTAGTCATACATTAGGCAGGTGTTAATGAGATAGTGGACGGCAGTTTGCGAGCATAATGTCACTCCAAGGCTGACCGTAAAACTGTTATGTTTGTATTTTGATGAATTTTAAATATCAAAAGGGAGCACTTGGAAAACGTCAACTGTTCACTAACAAAAAAAAACAAATTCGTACTTTTCACTGATCTTCTAACTTTAAAATTTTCTTTAATTTACTTTACACTATTTTTGAAATGTCTAAAATTTTCTTTCCACTATTAATTTTTAAAATGTATAAAATTTCTTTTACACTATAAATTATGAAATATAAAAAATTTACTTCACACTATTTTGAAAATTAAAAAAAGAATCAACGATTTAAAAAAGTATATGATATTAATGCAATTGTTAATATAGGCAATATGAAATAATTTTGTGGCTTTAATAGATTGCCCTGTAACAGATCTGAAGTATTTTTACCATGCTTTCATGAATATTCTGTCAAAGAAAAAAAACAAACAATATCAAATGATCCACTTGAGATACACATTCTAGTAAACTGTTGCGTTTACAAAAGCAAAAAAAACAAGAGGGCCATGATGGCCCTGAGGTCGCTCACCTGTATATAGGCCCCCCAACCCCCCCCCCCCCCAACGTTGCAGAGCCAATTTAACCCAAGGGCTTTTATTTGCACAAACTTGGTAGACACCCATAAGAAGATGTTTCATGCTAAACATTTAAGCTCTAGCTCATTGGGCTTTTTAAAAGAAGATTTTTTTAAAGTTTTTACTATACACATATAGTTAAAAACAATGACACCCCTGGGGCCGGGCAAGTTTTGACCCCAGGGCTTTTATTTTATTTCAACTCTAGCTATTTGGGTTTTTTCAAAGAAGATTTAAAGTTTTTGCTAAACACATATAAAAAAAATCAATGACCCCGGGGCGGGGCCAATTTTGACCCCTGGGCTTGTATTTGAACAAACTTGGTAGACACCTATAAGAACATGTTTGATGCTCAATATCTTGGCCAAAGCTCTTTGAGTTTTTTAAAAGAAGATTTTTTAAGTTTTTACTATATGCATATAGGGAAAATCAATGACCCCCCGGGGCGGGGCCAATTTTCACCCCAGGGCTTTTATTTGAACAAACTTGGTAGACACCCATTAGAACATGTTTCATGCTAAATATCTTAGCTCTAGCTCTTTGGGTTCTTTAAAAGAAGATTTTTAAGTTTTTACTATATGCATATAGGGAAAATCAATGACCCCCAGGGGCGGGGCCAATTTTGACCCCAGGGCTTTTATTTGAACAAACTTGGTAGACACACACTAGAAGATGTTTCATGCCAAATATCTAAGCTCTAGCTCTTTGAGTTCTTTAAAAGAAGATTTTTTAAGTTTTTACTATATGCATATAGGGAAAATCAATGACCCCCGGGGCGGGGCCAATTTTCACCCCAAGGCTTTTATTTGAACAAACTTGGTAGACACCCATTAGAACATGTTTCATGCTAAATATCTTAGCTCTAGCTCTTTGGGTTCTTTAAAAGAAGATTTTTTAAGTTTTTACTATATGCATAAAGGGAAAATCAATGACCCCCCGGGGCGGGGCCAATTTTGACCCCAGGGCTTTTATTTGAACAAACTTGGTAGACACTCACTAGAAGATGTTTCATGCCAAATATCTTAGCTCTAGCTCTTTGAGTTCTTTAAAAGAAGATTTTTTAAGTTTTTACTATATGCATATAGGGAAAATCAATGACCCCCGGGGCGGGGCCAATTTTCACCCCAAGGCTTTTATTTGAACAAACTTGGTAGACACCCATTAGAACATGTTTCATGCTAAATATCTTAGCTCTAGCTCTTTGGGTTCTTTAAAAGAAGATTTTTTAAGTTTTTACTATATGCATATAGGGAAAATCAATGACCCCCCGGGGCGGGGCCAATTTTGACCCCAGGGCTTTTATTTGGACAAACTTGGTAGACACTCACTAGAAGATGTTTCATGCCAAATATCTAAGCTCTAGCTCTTATGGTTTTTTAAAAGAAGATATTTAAAGTTTTTTCTTTCGGTTGCCATGGCAACCAGAGTTTTGCATGGAATTAAATTCTTTGAACAATTTTTAAAGGTGACCACCAAAGGAACATTCCTGTGAAGTTTGGATGAAATTGGCTCAGTGGTTTATGAGGAGATGTCATTTAAAGTAAAAGTTTACGGACGGACGGACGGACGACGGACGGACGCCGGACGAAAAGCGATCACAAAAGCTCACCCTGTCACTTTGTGACAGGTGAGCTAAAAAAAAACCATCAAAAATATTTACCCATTATTTAAATATGATATCAGACCGTTTTTGTCTCTTGATAAAGTACAGGTTGATTCAAAGTACAGATAATAAACAACAAACACAATAATATAATAATTAATCAGATATGGCAAAATACATTTTTCTTGTCAAAATTATCTAAGGTACATTTAGTAAATGCATAAAAACTGCAACATTTGATATTTCACTAGATTTTGAATATAAAAAATATCTCACCATCTGAAATGATAAACTCATCTTGTTTAATAATTCCCAGCTTGTATTTATATAGAAGTTAACAACTAATACATAAAACAGTTTTAACTTAAAGAAGCACACTATTATATTGTGACAATAATTTGTTTCATTTTAAAACTGACACTGTTTTTAAAGTACCAGGTTATTACGCCATGAAATTGCCATTTCACGGTACACAGTTGGAATAATTTACCAAACGTCAACATCAGTATCGTAAAAAATACCTACTTATGTGATATCTGAAGCATAATCTGTCGTTTTAACTCACTTTTTTGTATTAATACGCCTTGTTAAATGATCTACGCTGTTTTGCACGTAGAAAACGATATAAACGTTAATTTTTGAATTTATGTAAAAGCGTACCAGAGCAGTAAACTGTATCATCATTAAGTCTAAAATTTTGAAAATTAATCGGGCCTAATCTTAAATAGATCTCGCGAAGAGTAACAAATTCATCTTCCTTCAAAAAAGGATATACAAAATGTCTCATCTTTATCCGTCAAAATGTTCCCGAGATATTATTCATTTTGACGCAAATAATACATTATATACTGATATCCTCTTTGCATAATAACTGTTAGCGTTAAATAACTTTACTGTAACGATACACTTCAATCCAACAAGAAAATCGTATTAAGTCCAAATATGCAAATGTAAGTAAACAGTGCCGTTTACAGCGTCATCTCTCATTTACTATGTCTATAGCTTCCCACTGAGATGTTCCCGTTACAGGTTGATTTTTTTTTAATATATATAATACCCTGACACAGACAGCGATGTTGCTAGAATATTAATTAATATCGGAATAAAAACATCGTCGCATCTATACCTCAATACAACCATATTTGAATCCCTTCAATGCAGTAAATTCATTCACTTTATTCTGCTTAAAGACTGAAAATCGTTCAACACAGTGGCATCTTAATTAACAATGGAATAAATTAATATATCAGACATTGATTTTTACTACTCAAAACAATACATACATTGTATATTAATTAAAGGACAAACAGCAACATAAAAACCTGTTACAAGTTTCTCAACATTTTGTTGATATTTAAGCCAATGAATGGCCTTTTGGCAGGAAAAGGATGTATAATTTGTACGACATTTTAACAATTTAGTTTATCCCATTAAAGGACTAAAAGATGTTATACAGAACATCAGCAATCTGGTAAAACTGTTAACTTCAAAAAGTGAACAGCACTATTGACCTAAATTAACCATTTCCCTACTTCACATACTGAGTATCTGTGCAACACATTTGCAGTTACCTTAAATTTTCTTTTGTCTTAAAGATAATAGTACAACTATATAGATTAAAGCAGCACTTAAAATTGAACGCTTTTCAAAACGTGGATAAGATAATCTACTTGTGACCATAAATAGAACAATATACATGTAACAAAAGATTGATATTTGATTCAAAATAAGCCCGAAAGAAGATATTAATATAATTATCCAGTCATACTAAAACAATTCATTCATTAACCGATCAAGTCGAGAATGCTGTAACTTGCTCTTTAAATACATTGAGTACCCGTCATTATTGCGTTGAATTCTAAATCTATATCAAATGACAAAAAGTACATTTTAGGTATATTACGAGACTGCTTACATTGTTTATCATTTTGTTATGAAAAAATATAAAAAATTTTTCTTTACATAATTATTTTACATTCATATTGGTACATATATATCATTTCGTAAGGTAGGTAATGTATAAAAGGCCAACTCCGCTTGCCAAACAACATTACAAAGTTCAGAGATCTTTCATATATGGTAATGGGAAATGACAAAATCTAAAAAGCTTGTCATCTTTCAAATTCACCTTTGTTTTTTTCGTAGCATCGCTTTTTTTTGACAGCCTGTTCAGAAGTATAACATATATAAACAACTTTAATCTTTGTTAAAACTGACAGTTATGGTCCGATATGAAATTTTTATTTTGTATAAATTTTGAATTATAAATCTAAAACTTGGACAAGCATACATGTTTTAAAGACCATCTACAGTATATATGACAATCTGCTAAACAGACCAAGGCTGAGATATTTCAAATGATTTTTTGTTGCGTTTGTTTTTTTGCATTAATGTGAAATATGAAACTTATAGACATTTAAAAGTCGCGGTAAAGGTCGTATCAAGGTCACATTGAAAACTTCTTTTATCTAAGATACATTTCTATCTTAAAACTTATGTGGGTACTTGATCTCCAAAAGAGCAAAGAGAGAAAAACAAAAACAAAACAAAAACCACACAAAAACAAAAATGAACGTTTAACTTGCAGTCAAACTGAAAACGTTCCCTTTTCATGCATTAGGAACTTAAAACCTTTTAAGTTTCTAGAAATGATTCAGTCTAATAATATTATAGAAACATTCATGATTTTTGTCTTTTATAAGAATAATTATGCACACATATACAATCATGTATAAACAATTTATAGTGTAAAACAACCAATTCCAAGGGGGACAATCCACATATAATTGGTAAAATATCAACATTAATGTGTTTTGACATTTTAATTATGCTACATTATGTAAACTATTACAAGATTCTATGACTTGATTTGATCTGAATAACCCTTATTTGTTGGTGGCAACTTAATTTACTCATGCCACCAGAGTAGGCACAAAGTCCCTGTTGGGATTCGAACTTGCACAGCGCTGAGAGGCTAGTGGTTTAAGGTCAATGACCCTTAACCACTCGGCCATGGACACCCTTTCATCAATATCAAGACACAAGTAAAAGCAACTATAGAACTATTAAACATACCATGTAACAATCTTCATCATGTTTTAAAAAGTAAAAATATGCACATTTGAAAGGATTGACACAGGTTTCCCCCCTCCTAGTCAGTAATCTGTATTTTATAGTTTCCACTGAGTTTATGAGAATTCTCACAGAAGAGAGAAACACATAAAACTGGTAAAAAATAAACATTTTTATTGAATGGATTACAGAAACTTTAGAAAAGAAACTTTGTTTTCCTTAAACACCAGTTTCAGGTTTTATAGCCTATGCACCTGTCTCACTCAATTTACTTAGCCAATTTAATGTTTGATTTAAAACTTTCAGCATTTTTTTTATTTTGTTTTTTACATCAATTTGATACTAAAATTGTCCTCCTTTCTTTTCAAATTTTCAAATCTTTGAGGTCTTTTACATTAAAGTAAACAGAATTTAAGGAAGAAATTGCCCAATATTATTAAAAGTTAATATTCATAAGTGTTTTTTTTTACCTCCGTAGGTGAATTTAGTTTTCTACATACATACTTAAGTAAGTGTACTGAATGAATCACTTTACAACTGAAAAATTATGATATATTTAAATGCAACAAAAATAATAAAAAAACATTTATTAAAGCATCAAGCCCCCAGATTTCTGTTTATTTGTATAAAAATTTCTGATTTTAAATGTTGAATATATCAAGTTATTTTTTGACATAGCTTATAAACAGAAATTACCTGCAATTTGTCAAATATGCAAAATTTCTTTTACTAAGTAAGACAAGATCGAGGCAGAATTTTGGTAATATTAAACAATAAATTAGTAGTAAGTCATATTTTGCATAATTATATTCACTGTTTCACCTGAGCAATATTTAAGTTCAGTCTGGAATTTGAATATTTAAATATTTCATATATAAACATATAATATATAAATATCTTTTTTTTTTTCATGTTTGATTTTTTTCTAAATTTATATTTTTTTTGAGGCATGCTACTTTAATGTCTGCTCTGGAGTAACCATTTGCAAAATTTTTTTTTTTACAAAAACGTGATTTTACGGATAAATTTCATAAAGAGTAATTTCGAGAAAACAAATTGTTCAAAATTATTTCATTATCATTTCATAGATATACTGGGTTTGAATATCATAAAATAAAGAAAGAAAAGTGTAATGATACTCAGTGACATATAATACAGTGGAGAAAAAAAACAACAAAAAACTTCCTACTAAATTATATGTTACAAAATTCAGTATGAAAATTTTAATAAATTTTTTTAAATACAATTTTCAATCATTCATTATATATTAAGGATCATTATGTTGCAATTGCAACTATAAGAAACAACTCCCTATTGTCATAAGAAATAACATTATTTTGCAAAAAAATGTGATGCATTAAATAACTTAAAATACTAAAACTGTAAATAAAAGTTTTACCTATTTAATGTTTTTATTAATATCCATTCAATACTAAATCCACATTTTCATCAAAAAGAGGAAAATTCACAAATCTGTCCAGAAAAATAATTTTTATAATCTGTTTGCGATCATATATAATGTTAAATTCTGATGAAAAAAGAGGGGACGTGAAGCAATTTTTGTCCAGTAAGTGGCGGAAATATCACATGATATAAACAAGCATATTGTAAAACCATACAAATCCATTTACGTTTCGAGCCTTATCACAACTGTAATATCCAATTTACATTAATTATCACGACAATATGATTTGTATAGTAAACTTCACTAGAAATCTTATAAACTTTCAATACCGCGATCTACCTAACACAACGAGCAATGCACCCGTGACTTTAAACCAACTTTACGATTGGTCGGTTTGGTTACTGAAGACGTTTTTATACCAATGGCAATTTTTTTTTATCTGATGAACTCCGGTACATTTTAACATCCCCATCCCCGAGTTGAATACCTTTATGATTTTTGATACTCTTAAATGTATGACAGCTCTCTTAATGTGTTTAAGACGTTAGTGTCGCTTTGATCAAAACAGATTAGTGATTTATTTAAAATCTGTTTTTCAGGAGCTGCGTTATAATCAATAATGTAAATAGATTTGATACTACACCAACCATACACTGAATTATCCGCACTGAAATCGTGAAAAGCTGTTACGAAAATATCATTAAAACATGAATAGCGTGTAGTTTATTATATATAATGCATTCACTTTTCAATATTTTGAAGCCTTTCATGGCAGTTTATTAATATGTAAATAAATTTCCTTTTAAGACATGTGGCTACAAATTTAACACCATAAAGCGAGATTGTTATTCTCATATTTATTAAGCTAATGTGGTTTTGGTTTCCTGTTATTGCAAGACGAAAAAAAATCAACTCCTCCCGTACGTTTTTCCATTCAAGAGAGAGTTTATGTAAAAACAACCATTTTTAACAATTTTTCTTTTTTTGTGATCAAAATTTTTTTATTTGGAACAGATATTTTGAATTCATTCTTAAAAAAAATTAAATAAAGTTGTTACTTACTTACTTACTTATTTACTAATACATGATTTAAATAGCAAAACTAAAATTCTAAAGCCTGGATACAACCTCGACACGGAGAGTAACTGGGAACCATTATCTGTTACCCGTTGGCATCATTGTTTGTCAGCGTGTTTACGGATTACAGATAAGATTTGTGCGAAACTTGCAAACATATAATCATGACATAAGTGAACAGATAGAAATTTTGAAAAAAATCGTACGAAGTTTCACAGAAACTTTAAAACCGTATAATTTATTATTATAAAAACCGTACAATTTCGTCACAGCAATCAGTACATCGTCACGACAGTTAGGCTTCTTTTCAATTTATATTCTAATTTTCATATGATGCAGAAAATGATTTGCAGTTCTCTTTCATAAACTGTGCAAAAATAAATCCTTTAATTGAACGTTGCTTTCTTTACCTACTGAATATAACGTGTCGATCATCTCTTCACATATCAAAAGCTTGATTTAAGATATCATTTCTAGTAGACTGTAACGGTCCTAATAAACAAGGATAAAAACATAACGTAACATCATTTTTAACTAAGCTGAAGTATTTTTTTCTATCAATTTTCTCTCCTCTGTGAAATTCACACTGTTATAAACGTGTTCTTTAAGAAATTATGATATTCAAATTAAATAATTATTTGACACTTTCCCTGTACATTCAAAGCAAGATAAGTGCACGACAGGAATTCAGTAAAGCTAAAGTTAAATAAGAATGATTGTGGGTTTCTAACCTGAATGACCAAAGGGTTACAAGTCTTCGTTTTCTGATTGTGGGTTTCTAACCTGTATGACCAGAGGGTTAAAAGACTTTGCCTTCGTATTGTTTCATCGGACACTTCATTTGAAAATTCAGCCTTACAGTAAATGTCATACTTATAAACAACATACTCAGGAGCCTCCTATCCTATATGTCATACTTAACCATTTCAAAATAAAATGTATCAATTTCAACATAAATATTTTTCCAAAAACAACTCTAACCTTAGTTATTTACAAAAATAACAAAAACATTTCAAATGATGAAGAGTTATGAACAGTTATCAAACATGATTTAATCATTTACCACCTTGACCATTGGCCTTGCTTTAACCACTGACCAATCTCACATAACCAAATATTATTTCCACTTGACCT
The DNA here is from genome assembly GCF_026571515.1 of Ruditapes philippinarum. NCBI lineage: Eukaryota > Metazoa > Mollusca > Bivalvia > Venerida > Veneridae > Ruditapes > Ruditapes philippinarum. The sequence goes on from NW_026854272.1 coordinate 170,085, forward strand.
ATTAAGCTCATTAAACATGATGACTGGACTGAGATTTTCAATTTTAAGGAAATTGTAGATTAGTATGACAAATAAAGTGTATCAAAGTGCCAAAAAGTTAATGAGACCCTGCCCCTCCCTGCGAGCTTTGAGTTTTATTCTGTCAGAGACTTTTAATTCTTCCATGACAAGATACTATCCAGCTACATGTAGCTTATGGAAGCTTAATGGGTTCTTCTTTTAAGATGTCAACTCATTCTTGAAATAAAGAAAAAAGTCTTCTTCCACCTGTAAGTTTTGGAGGTTGCCATATTCTCCCTTTTACTGCTGACGTGAATCAAAACTCAACAATTCTTGAAAAGTAAGAAGGAAATAAATACAACATGCACACCAATGCTGGCTGAGGTTTTTTTTTACTCTTATTATTCTCTTTAAAAAAAGAAATAAAAAAATAATAAGGCAGATCAAACCAGTAGCTAACCAGAATATAACCTTAAATTTCAAAATCTTTTATCCAAATATTCAAATAGGTTAACCACTTGTTTATTCAATTAAAGCTCTTGATTTATACATAGAGTGCAAGCTGGACAGAATTTGATTTAAATATTTATATTATGGATTTATTAAAGTGCCGCACTTGTCAGCTACTTTTCCTTATTTTGGCAGAGAAGTTTATAAACTGTCTGTTAATTGACTACGTGACTATCAAACCAGTTAATATTAAAGTAATGGGACATGGAATTAAAGAAAAAGCTATTTTAATACCAATTTGCAAGCATTTTGAAACAGTATGGCATTCTAAACATCAGCTCAAAAAAGAATTTAAGATTTTTCTAACATACATGTCTTGACTTTTTTTAAAAAAAGGTTGTATTCCTAATTAACATAAAAATGTAAGATAAATTATGATACTAAATTTTCAATGCTAAAAGAAAAATAAAGATGGAGATGATATTAAAAAATCATTAAAAGTTGCTAAAATGTAGATGTCAAGTTAACAGAAGCACTGACATACGCACAGATTATAATATTATAATTTTTCACTATCTTCATCTGATAATATTTTTTTGTTAATCATGTGTCAACTTTCATGTTTCTATCCTATACCTTAACTGTCATAATTTCATCAACATCAGAAAATTTATTCATTGACTTTGCCTCATTTACATGCAATATTGAAAAAAAGGACAATGCTACTCGTCTTCAATATTGTTCCATGATTTACATATTGATCAATAGTAAACATGTCAAAAAACATTCATCCTGGTTGGTTCTGATATTTAATATATGTGAACAATTAATACACATTCACCTTGTCCTTTGTAAAAAAAATCTTTAAAAAAGAAGAAAAAAGGAGGGAAAAACATATTCCCCAAAAAACAACAGGATATAGGAAAAACATCGGGCTCAATTTTGTGTCTCTTGATTAAATATGTTGATAACTTTATGATTTCATTACTAATACCATCACTAATATCTTTAATGTATTATGTCTAGAAACAAAAGCCATCTTCAAAGACAAAATATACAATAACGATAAGTATCCAATATAAAAATATGGTGCCCATGGTAACCCATACTGTAAAATAATACAAAACTATAAAAAGATGCGGGTGTTTGTCACGCTACTGATGTGACCTCATCATTAAGGCGATTCTGACCCCCGTATGATACTGCATTAGATGGAGGTGATAAATGTACACGCGAAACTAAAATACCAACAAGTTTTGTGTTTTTTTCCCATTGTTTGACAATGAGACGATAATGAAAGCTTCTCATCATATAATGATACTATACATGACATGGCTTAGAAAATAATTGTGTAATCGTAACAGTTGCATTTTAGCTTATAAAACTGACTGCAGTCAATCAAACATAACTCATTGTCAAACAACAATAGTACTTACAACAACTGCTGAAACAGCAACAAGAATAGAATGCAAGCAACAAGAACAAACGCGGCTAATACAACAACAAAAACAACAGCAGCAACATCAACAACAACCATATCTCATTAAACTCGTCATTTACACTTTATTTTTTCCCCCTCTTTTTCTGCATTAAAATTTTAAAATACCATACACAATTATATATACAGGATTGCATGATAAAACCATATAAAATTGACATAGAAAAAAATATCATTTTTGAAATTTTTCAGCACTTATAATATCACTTATATATGAGTAATACAAAATTCTACAAACCGATATTAAAACATATTTCACTGAGCCAAACAACATATATTGGTATTCGTCTTAAGTCCTTTTTTTAACATCCAACTTTATATAAAAAAAACACCTTCAAATTGTTATTTTAAATGAAAGAAAAAAAGAAACTGCGGATTGGAAATACAGGAAGATTCTACCATATACTGGTAATATAAAAACATAAAGATTTTGACATGTTTGCTGGCAATTCCCTGTTATGGAGTTTGTCAAAGGATTAGTTTCATCAGAGGTCCCTTTCATAAATTAATCCGTTTATCTGCCTGCTTTGACACCTTATTATCATCAGTATCAGTTAAAACCATTAAAGACAAATAGAAACAAATCCCCACTATAATCCCTCTAATATGACATTAAAGGATTCAGATGTTTAAAAGCTTTATATATACATAGATATAGCATACAATGTAGCATCTGTGATGAATAAGTTAAAACCAGTGTCAATATTTGATGTTTCTTTGACTTTTTGATGTCACTAATTGACATGAACATCTTTTCTGGTGTTTTTTTGTTGTTGTTTTTTTTCCTCTCTGTTGTTTTTGTTTTTTTTTAAAGGAAGAAAGAAAACAACAAACAGAACAAAACAATCAAAGTTAATTTTCAAATCAATTGTTACTACAAATCATATATACAGAAGATACATTATCAAATTTTGCAAATGCATCATTAATCTATAAAATAAATTTTGCATAAAAAAGGTATTAAAATATAAAACTAAACAGCTATCTTTAAGGGTGGTCCATTTAAGGGGTAAATGATATTAAGCAGAATATGCACATGTTCAGGTATATTACATGAAATGCAATCCTATTTTAAACTGCTTGTTTCATATTAAATTAGTCATGCTGGTTTTAAACAATTTGAAAAAATTATCAAATTTGCACTTGCCTTATTTGTATATCAGGATATATCCAAATTTATAAAGTAGCATTTATTAATTCCTTCCTTATGTTAAAGATATGACTCTCTTATTCAGATACATCAACAAATCTGCAGAATTGATCTTCTATTTTGTGTCATTCATTGATTCATAAAATAATCAATATAAAATCTAACACTTAATCACCCAAATAATACCAACAAATCTTAAAAATATGTCAACAAGTCCCAAACAGAGACAGGTCTTTGATGAAAAGAAACAAATAAATTTGAAGAAAGTAAAGCGATAGCTTGTTAACAACAGTTATATCACATTGTTTATTTGTGTCACAAACAAGCCTTGGGTTTTATTTAAAAAGACGTTTAAAAAAAAATCTGTCAGCGAAAAGTCAAAACCTATGATAAACACCATATGATATAGACGCCATTCTTATCCAACCTTTACCTATGTTTTTGTTGTCCTTAAAATACGCACTGTCGGTCTTCCGAGTTTATAAAGAAATTAGCAGAAGGCATGCTGGGATAAAGTCCCGCAAGTAAGTTTTAGCGGGCTTTAGCGGGTTTTGAGTCACAATACCCTCACCCCTTGACTGCGATTTTATCAGATTAATACAATAATGGTAGAACAGCGAAATGTCAACACCAATTTACATTGGATTTCTTAAACACTGAAAAACAGTGAAAGGATTTCAATGACGAATCAAAGATGGTTATCAGTAAAAAGTTTAATAAAAAAAAGGAAAGTTTGAACTATTTTAAGTAGATCATTATTACTGGTCAGCTTCTCTGATCTTTATATTGTAAGGGTTCTTTTACACAATTTTATTTCTTCGTCCTTTGTCCCTTTGCTTGTATAATAGCTATAAAATATAAGGCCAAAAATAAATACAACCTTTAAACTCCGCCTTTTTCTTGATATTTTTAACCATATTGTACTACATTAAAGTGGATTGGTCTACAATAGGCACACTTTCCATAAGTATTTCAAGAATTGATAAAAACAATAGAAATGTATCTTTTGAATATTCTTATAAAATATTGCTTGAAAAAAAAATGTTGATAAAGTTCTAAGTGATTTTTTATTAACATTTATATAATGAATAATAATATTTTGTTCTAGAAAATTGTATTATCTGCTATGTTAAAGATATGTAATATCGGATCATGTATCTCACACTTGCCATTAACATCACTATATAATTCTTTTGTGGTTTGTTTTTATTTCTGATACTAAATACTATCCTTGTTATAGTTTATTGAATTACAAACCAATTCACTTTAATATATAAACCCAACTAAATACTTTCAAGGTATAACATATTTACTTGTTTTTTATATTATGAGATTCACAGGCTTTTTTAAATACATACAAACTGAGTTAGTTAACAAATACAGAAAAATATCATGTATAAAAGGATAAAACACATTTGTCTAATAATTTTTAAGAATATATAAAAGAGTGAAAGTTTGATAAGTACATATAAATTCCATATTCTCTGTTAAGCTATATTCCTTTTTTTATCAACTTAAAAAATGTTCAATGTTAAAATGCAAGAGAAAGCATCTCATAAATATTTCTTGAATCTCAAGTCAAAATATTTATTAGCATAAACAGTATATGCATTTTTCTCTAACACATATGAGGGTCATCCTAATATCAACTAAGTAAAAAAGAAAAAAGAAACAAACAAAAACAAAAAAACACACCCAACTAATATAAATATTTATCAACAACAAAAACAATACCATATAATCCACAATGCATCCAGTTTTTCTACAGACTCCTTTTACAAAATTACAAGTCACTTAAAATGAACATCTTAGTCAATTTCTGTATACTTCTAATTCATTTACTAACTGCAACACTCTTTTAAAAATCCGTCAACAATATTAAAAATGACCTCTGCCGTTACGAAGATTAAATGTCAAAAACACTTTATAGCAATATGACATAAAAAATATGACATTTGAATACACTTAATCCTGAGTAAAACCCCAATAACCCTGCTGGTGTGAAGGCCGTTACCTACTAGTCTGTTCCCTACTGAGATCCAATAATAACTAAAATACCAGACCCCACTTGACCTCTTGCACTTTCCATTGTAAAATATTTCTAGTTATTCAACAATACACAATAATTCATTTATCTTTTACTATCTTGTCCACTTTTCACTCTTTTCCAGTAAGCCTGTCATTTTGTTGTCATTTTTTTTTCTGCAGGAGAATGTAACATAGAGATCAGAATCAGTGCCGAACTTCACGGGTCTCTTCAAAAGGGAGGTAACACTTAATTTCTACCCAATTGTCATGGCAACAATTTGTGATTTACAGGCTTAGCACTTCACAGACAGTTTAATAAAAAGGTATTTTCATCTTACTGTGTAAAAGTCACACCATCTCTTATCTATTTCTTTTCATCTACCTTATTTAATAATAGAATTTCAGAAAATTTACCTGACCAAAACAAAATGTAATACAATTAAAGTAATTTTCTGTAATTCAATTTATGTACATATTTAGTACATTTTCCCCCAAGGGTTAATTTTCTCATTCAATAACCATTGATTTTCTTAACCTTTTTTTGTAAAAAGATTATATCTTTATAACAGTTAAAAAAGGTTTTCAATTTCATTTAATGAAAATGCTTGGTCTTTCTATTTGAACCAATAAACAATATAAAATAAATTGTGTACGCAAATATTTAAAATATGAAAATAATACTATAAAATTTTTAAGATAGAATGCACCGTGTTTGCAAGGAACTTATGAAGAAGTACCAATAGTTGGATTTTGAATTTCTATAATGACTGGAACAGTTTTTCTTGATTAATGCGAGGCCCAGACCCTTGTATTTCGTATTGTTAAATATCATACTTAATTGTCACATATTATGTATTTGTATGTTGTCCTCATGGGCTTATGAACCTGATGAATTTTAAATAAATAATGTATAAATCATTACTAAATAATGAATGAAAATTTATAAGCTAATCTTTCTTTAATACAATTTAATAAAAATGGAGAAAAACAATTGTTCAACAATCTTTGTAGTAATTTACAAGAATGCAAAAAAATGCTTAAAGCTGCATGCCACCAGATGAACCAAAAAATATTTCTTGAGAAAAAAATATTGAATTTGATATTTTAAGAAAAATAAAAAGATTCAAGATTAAAGTAATAATTTCCATGTTATGTGTGATTTATGACCAATTTTGAAGTATTTTTTAAACGTATTTCTACTGCATAACTAACACAGTGAGGGCTATCTTTGCATATTTAATTTTTACCTCTCTTTTTTTTTTGTAATTTACCTGGGTTGCTAGTGCTGTTTGCAATGTGAAAATTATTGTCTTTGTTAAGTTCACAATATTTTACTTTGCAATACATTTACAAATTTTTCATAAAAATAAATATGAATCCGGATGTGTCCTTGCTTTAAAATGGGAAACGGACAAAAGCCCTCCCGTCCAAAAATGACAAGGCGGACAAAAGCCCTCCCGTAAAATGGATTGGTTAAAATAGTGAATTTATTAAATTTCAAATATTCAACGCAATATTAAAGTCACATAACAGGCACAGCAAAGAGATGGTCATCTCTTGACCAGAGGCCATATTACTGTCCATTATTGGACAATGGTAGACAATAATGTATACATCAAAGGCGTGAAGGTGTGCGATTTTCAAATAACTATTGATCACTTTGTTTGTTTCTCATTATAAAGTCACAACAGCTAGAGCAACATTGAACTATCTGATTTATTTACCAACATAATGGTGTTGAAAATCTTGATAAACTGTCAAAAACACACATTTCTTAATTAACTTGTAATAACATTGTCTGGTATCAAGTTATTAAATCCTTCAGCTTTTTACATCTACAATAATATTTAGATTTCTTCTTTTCTTAACTGTTAGCCCTACTAGCTGCAAATAATTCTGCCCATTTCTATCAGTGCAGACCAAAATCAGCCGGCACATCTGAGCATGGTCTGCACTGTTCGCTAATTAGTCAATACATTGTACTAATAAAAGATTTTGTGAGACTTTTCCATACAAACAATGAATGGAGTCCAAAGATGTCCTGGCTAATATAGGGCTTCCATTAGTGGAAGTTTGGGGGTCATTTACTCCTTGATTCTGGGCTGCCACATCCAAAATGTAATGCTTTTCTTTTTTTTATCTTTTATAATGATTATGTGACTTCCAGTGTGAGACATTTTGCAGTCTGACTTCCAAATTTTGGAATCTTTGACTTCAAAATTTTGGAACTCTAATGGAAGCCCTGCTAAGTTAGTCAATCAGTCGGTCAGTTAGTATGCATTTGTATGATACTGTGTATTTGTAGGTTACATTATTGTTGCTTCTGGCCATTTTACAGGTACCATAATAGTAATACAGATAACAACAGTAAATGGCTGATTCCAACACCTGATAAAATACTAGGGTAACATTAATATAAACATGAAAACAAAATCTCTTTGTCAAGGAGATGCGGGGTTTACAGTTAGAAAATGATGTATTCTGTAATTACGTCTAAAATCATTATAATTAACATAACTCTTTTTGCAAGATTTTCAGTAATTTTGAAAGTATGCAAATTTATATATAATTTTGTTTAAATGTTAATTCTAATCTCAAATTTTATCTCCAGATATGTAAATGAGGGATAGAAAAAGTTATATAAGAAGGTATAAAGCAGAAAAAAGTTTTGGGATATAAATTCATAATTTTCATATTCACATTTTTTGAAGCCATTTTATTAAAAAAAGAAAAAAAATGAAGAAGCTACAATTTAACAATATGTTTTTCTAAAGAATGACAGTTATATTTCAGAACTTGTGACTGGTTAATACAAATTTAACATAACATGATTTGCAAAAAAAAAAAGTAAAATGGTGGACTACATGTAACCCCCATCTTCTATGAAAAACAAAAATGTTTAATAATGAATTCTGCAAAATTTTTTTTTATAAAAATACAATTATTTCTGGCACATTGCATTTTAATGAGAACTTGTAAAAATCATTTTAAGAGATTAACAGGTTTTAATCAAATTAATCAGATGCTATGATTAATTCACGCAGTATAAAACAATGACTCAAAACAAGATGGCATACGACAAAATCATGCATTTGTATTTTCTATTGGCTGTAAAACTGTACTTAGAGATTTATAGAGCTTTTTTCTTTAACTTTATAAAAAGATAATATATGAAACATGTGTGCCTGGAAACAAATGCATGAAGCATGAATACTGACCACACAGTTGGACAAAAACTGACCATACTCAAATATAACAAATGATATTCATCAAACATTACACTATTAATTACTTTCTTCATTTCTTCATTGAATTGACAAGAAGTCCCGCAAAGTTTGCTGTCTTGATCGTTAATTCTTTAACTTTGCTGCATGGCGTGCACGATTGTTTCTAAGGGACAGCATCTGGACTGGCTATTTACTGCCCGCATAGTTTATATTAATTCACTCATTAGGGCTTCTATTTGCATTCTTTAACATCAAAGAATGCAATCTCGCAGCTCTTCAGAAATTGGAAACAAGAAATGGTCAAAGATTTACGAGAAATGCGACAATCATTGCCAAAATTAAGTCAATTGTATGCATACAGCTTCGGCCACAACCCTTCATTTTAATAATAATTTACACTTGCGGCTTAGTAATGGTCCAAATAAAAACATTATCGTATTGTGATGTGTGGGCATAGTGTTGCACAGATGATTTTTCACGATTTACGGCAAAACTGACAAGAAACGAGCTTTTATATTTCAGATCTGCATCTGCATTATAATGCATACATCATCATAATGTTTATAATTCAGACACTTAGAAAGAAAATAAGCTACACATGTTAACCTATAATAGCCTTGATGAGACCGATACCTGTTATTATATATTCAAATAGTAGACATTCTCAAAGATGTACGAGGGCTAAAAAGAGCCAATTTAAATAAAAAATGCATAAAAAATGCCTATTTACACGATAATATCTCATGGGGGACTGATAAAAAATAAAATACAATATCAGATGTATCATAATAAGGCTTTTGAAGAAAATTTCATTGAAGTTTATGAACAAAATAAAATGTGATACTGTGCCTCTAGAATCCCGGACAATCGCCCTCCCGGACGATTCCCCTTCCATATTATTTTCACAACCCGGACATTTCCCCTCCCGTTATTTTGGCAGAGCGGACAATTCCCCTCCCATTAATTTAACAGAGCGGACGTTTCCCCTCCCGTGAGTTTAACAGAGCGGACAATTCCCCTCCCGTTTTTCACAGAGCAGAACGTGACATTATACGACCCTTAATCATAGCCGCCACTGCGTATAAAATATCTATAACCATTCATATTAAAGATCTTAACAACAACTGTTAAAGATCGGAACTTTTAACAATCATTACTTCACAAAGGTGACATTATACCGCCTTTAATCATTGCCGCCGCTGCTTAAGATAAACAACTGTCAATAAAAAATCTTTAATCATTGCCGCCCTTAATTAACTGCGTCCTTAATTTTTGCTTTTTTGTTCTCATCAATTGTTCTTTTATTGTTTTGCCGCTGCAAAAATGTATTGACGAAATAAAGATTATTTAAAAAAATGCGTTTTGTTTTGTTTATATTCATGTATGAAAATTGGGGTTATACCATTCGCTCGTCCGCCCTAGAGACAAGCAAAATGTATTTAAAGCCGATTAAAAATACCTTTCAAATAAACAATATTATATAATATATATATTCAACAGCCACGGGAGGTAAATTGTCCGCTCTGACAACAGCGGGATGGGAAATGTCCGGGTTGTTAAAAGAACGGGAGGGGAATTGTCCGGGTTGATAAAAGAACGGGAGGGGAATTGTCCGCCGTAAAAAAATAACGGGAGGGGAAATGTCCGGGTTGTGAAAAAACATTCAAGTTTACTGGGAGGGGGATCGTCCGGGAGGGGAATTGTCCGTACCGTGCCTCTACCATAAGTTAGTATATGAAAAAAAAGAAGATTTTTGTGAAATACTGGGTCGATTACATTCTCATATCAAAAAGTAGTAATAGAAGATACTATTGCGAGCACTTAGTATAAAATGTCAAACAAACCTGCACGAAAATTACTAATACGTCAACAATTTAAAATCCTTCACTTGTTTCGATATTGCGTCTGCTAATCAGTTATCTGCGATGCAACTTCCTGTTCCTGGAAATAGAAAATGACAAACTTAGAGATATTGCAGACGGTCATTAAAATGCTCGATTTAACTTCAAGGAAGTCTAACGCCTTTGCACGCGAAACTGTTTTCCATCAAAGGTAGGAGATTAATGCGTCTTTTTTAATGTAGAACACAAAATATAAATGTTACATAATGATTCATAATGTCTTTGCTTTGAAGATTTATATATCTGAGGCATTTTATTACATCAACAACCGATCTTAAATAAATTTTTTTTTGAAAATTTACAATTCAATTATTAACAGATAATGTTATTCTACTCAACAACTGAAGATGTAAAATATTGAAATCAAACTAAACAATCCTTTTAAAATGTGAAGATATAGCGTGCTGAAAAAATCCCTAGAACTTCATATTCACATATTTACGAAATTTTTCTAAAAAATAATTTAAAATTATAAAACAGTCGTACCCGGCCCTCTTAAAGATTTTATCAAAATCAAGTATATAATCTTATAATTCCACAACACATACTCATATTTTCACTGAAACTCTTGAAAACTATCTAAGTACAGTAACAAATCCATGTACAAAATAGTCCCCACCTGGGTATATTCAATTCAATTTAGTTCTTCAATATTAATCCAACAGAAATTTTAGAACCATTCAAATGAAGCAACTTCCTGCGGTTGATGTAACAACCAGTCTAATGTCAACAGACGACCAGTCAAGTGTTGTTTACAAATGGATAAACCTCAAATGTGTCAAGAAGCATTCAATGTGAGAAGATTTTTTATTTCACTGTTTGTCCATCGTCTTTCAAGCAGAGGTCAATATTTACGATGGGCTTTACTCTAACAAGAAAACATTATTTCAAATTTGCTACACAATTTAGATTGAAACTTCAACTAAAATCTGCAAATGTTTCACTTTACCAACATATTGGCAAAGCAAACACCGCAATATCACTTAATTGTTTTCTAAAATGATAAAATAAACAAAGATACAAGCATGAAGATTTATGGAAGATTATAAAAATATCAAAGCAGACGGTCAAGAGCATTTTCAAGCAGAGGAAACAAACACAGACTGGTTACAAAATAAATAAACCCAAAGTACCTGAAATTAAGAAACAAGTATTTGATTTCCTTTGGGACTTTTATTTCATTAACCTGTACCTCAGACTTTGGATGATGAATGTGATATAACAAAAATAAGGATAGATATTATTTCAGAAGATTGAAAATACTAATTGGAAACCCTGACAGAGTGCAGTGTCATAGAAACAAAACAAAAATAATTAGACGAGGTTATTTATAACTTAGCGATGCTTATACTGATTGAAAATCTCCATATATGGTAATATTTACTTTTCTGTATCATACTGCTCTTTTATTGTGCAGCCTCAACATTTGCAGACGACACTTAAATATCAAATTGAAAGTTAATGTAACAATCTAAAATTGTATGTATCAAATAACAGTTACACAAACTTTCATATATATTGTTTTACAAAAGATATAAAAGACTTTAGGGTACAAAATTACAGTTATATGACCTAGTATAAACAGTTGCAATGTATGTTTTTTATATATGTTATTTATAATAACGTTTTATTTCCAATCCATCAATATGTTGTTTTTTTCCCCCATTTGTTCTGCACAAAGGATCAAAGAATTAAAGTAATGAATGTTTCTTACCAACAGTAAAACCAAAAAAAATTAACTCTGCGCTACCAGTCTGTCTCATATCAAAGGTTTCCAGCAAATTAAATTCATATTCAAAACGCAGTTAACCAGACAAAAGCCACGGAAATAGAATTATCGCCAACAGTCCGATATCAAACAGTCCGATGAACTGGTCACAATTAATTCAATTAACAGCTCTTCAAATATTAATCCATTAATCAAGGATAATACAATAAGAATTTTCAAAAATCTATATTAATTCAAATAATCTCCATTGTACCAAAAAGCGAAATTCTATATCATATTTATGATCTACAAAATTAATTGAAAACCAGATAATCGTGCAAAAGTAAGATACCGACATTTGAAACGGCTAAGTCATTGCCTTTCGCATGACTCTGGAATGAAAAATTGGTAAATTAAAAATTCATGAAAATTTCCAGAATTGCATTTAAATCACCTACTTTTAGTCAATCTACATTTATCACAATCTCATTAAGTTCCATTCAAAATATCCATTCACAGAAATAGCTAATTTACTGACCACTGGTCAAGACACATGAATGACAATGACAGTGCGTAACATTGACATCCTGTCAAATACTTCAAGAAAAATATTCCTCCGCCACAGAAATTTTTATTCCAAATTATTTGACATCCTACCACTAGAGACATAATTGTGACATTCTGAAATTGGCAAACTGACCAATTAAAACCAATCAGACCAGTTATCTATTGATACTCTATTTAGTGATCACAGCTAGGGGTTAATGACTCCAGACAATTTTATTGGTGTTTTATGACCTATGTTGTTCAATATTACAGGTGTTGGGGACCGGACCTTACACCGATTGATTCCATAAAACACTATTTTGTGTTAATTGCTTTGACTGATCAACTCAAAGTAACTTTTAAACTTATTTTTCAACAAAAAGTATGTCACAATTTGAATTCAAACAAAAGCAGCAGTTGAATACTAAACATAGTAACAACTTCTTTAAATCTCTAATCAAAATTTTCCAAAAGAAAGAAAAAATGAGGCACAAACCATTTATTACAAATTATACATAAAGTTTCTCTTTAAAATTTTAATTACAAATTTAGAGAATTTTTGCATGTACCCATAATCCTGAAATGTTCATACAAAAAAAAAAAATTAACTTACTGTTGTTGTTTTTTTAACAAAAAATAATTAAAATATTTAATAAGTCCAGCGTTTAATCACAGCAATACCAATTTGCTCCCTGCAGACAAGTTTTTAAATTCACTTTAAAAGTGAATAACTTTCTCTATTTTCCTCGCAAAGATTTCAATGGTCACTGCGGACTGTAATCATCTATTGAAAATCATCAAAGTTGACCAGTGGGCGAAAATATAATTACAATATTTAATAATAGGCTGGACAAATTTTTATACGATATTGTTCAATATTCAATACAGAAAGGCAAAATATTTTATGTGTCTGGCAACACTAAAAATTTGTGCATTTACGGTATTTTACGGGGCGCTGAACATTGTAATGTGTTGATATTAGTACAAAATTCGGAAGGCAATAAAACTAATGAGGCAGTGTGGGAGAAATTGATTTGTTCGCGTTTTGTTTTATTGATGAATATTAAGATGTCAGAAAAATATTTACAAATATTTTAATAGTTTGTTTATAAATTGACTCAGGTTAATATGTAGATCAAGTCAATATGCCCTTGAGGTTAAAACAGATGAACGAGGGGGCGAAAATTCTATAGAGTATATTGAATGAGTGTAGATTTAATACTAAATTTAGTGAACAAGTTAAATAAAATCATATTACGCAAGCCTCCGGTTAGCATAATATTGTTTTATTCCAAGTGTACAATAAATTTAGTATTATTTCTATGCGAAAATGATATTCTATTTATCACATATCCAAAATAAGTATAGTAGAGTTAAATCAGTAATTTTTCATTTATGCGCCTATAGCGTAACACTAATGTTAGAGCAGTCTTTAACACTGTTTGTATATTAACGCAAATGACGTCACACCAAAACGTTATTACACTAATGTAATATTATTTTTATCAAATGGCTTAGCTTAATAGTTGTGCCGCGGTTTCTGCAATAAAAGTTCTTATACATACATGTTCTTGTGCTATAATACTAAGACTACATAAACAGTAAAACTTCAAACAATTTGTTGCTCAAAACCAAAAACCAGTAAGTTACATACATATTTGCTATGAAATCTGTCCTATTCTTTGATCATTAGCAAAGAAAGTACCTATAGGTATGCCACTAGTATATTAATTTTGGAGTCAAGGAAAAATACAATTTTAGGGATTTTACAAACTAATACATTTTAATTTTTTACAATTCTTTTAACCCCTTTTCCCCTTTAATTTCTTAAAAGACTTGTCCATCTTTTTTAAATTTGGGCAAAACCATTAATATTTTTGGGAAAATTTTTAAAATTGGGGGAACCAAAAGTAAATGTAGAGACCTAATCACATTTAAACACAACAAGGGCCAAAACTTGAGTCGCACCTGCCCATGGGGTTGAACTTTGCTGCAAGCAGGAAAAGTTAAGCTTTTAATAATTTTTTTAAAACCCCATTTTAACAATTTTAAAATTTTAAATTTGAAACACTAGGTGAGCCACATAAGACTAATGAGCGATCAGAGATTTATGGTTATCAGTGTATTCAATGGCAATATCTTTTTCTTTATTTAATTGATCATTTTAAAATGTATCATTTTATTCCTATATGTTTTGGGCTTTTTTTCATATACTAAACATATGGTTTTGAGACAAATCACACCCACCCTTCAAATTTCTTAACATCAAAATGTAAACTAAACTTTATATTTATACCATTCAGAATACCATTTCCCCCACTACAAACAGATGTTTAAAGTATAATGACTGTATTAAAAAACTTATTTTTAAAAACACAAATTAAAGACAATTTCATGCCTCTACTGTTTAATGGCAAGAAGTTAATAAAATATTTGCCAAAAAAGCGGGTAATTTTCATACCTCATTATTACCATGGTTATGATACCAATCATACAAATTACATAAATTGTTGTAAAAAAAACATTCTTATGACTGCAGTCACCAATTTAAGTTATTTTCCGAATTGTTACTTTAAATACTTTGTCTACAAAACTGTTTTATAGTCATTAAGCTTTTACAGTAAATTTGTGACTTTTGATAAATATATTATTAACAAAACTGCTTTATATTGGAATTCAGAAAGAAATAACCAATAAACTAAGATAGATTCAATCAATTCTTCATTTGAGTTGCTTAGTAACAGATTTAAATCTTGTGGAAAAGCATTTTATATCAAGTGATTTCCAGTCTTTATTATTATTTCTTAAAGGAGATCCTCGTAATATGGCCTTTCAAAGTGAATTTATGAACTAAGATGAATAGAATTATTATTCTAAATTTCTGGAGGCACTGCTCAGCAAAGCAATTTAAAATCTTTGTTAATGAATTAATAAAATCAAAAGACGCTCAGTCTCTGATATCTTCATGTTTCATCTTTCTTCAGGTATATCAAAGATTGAAACTTTCTGATTGAAAATTTGTTAGGTTGACAAAAATCTTTTACAGTCAAATTCAAAATGTTATTATTTTTTTGTTTTATATCTAAAACATTCATTTCACTAACAAGATGCAAAAAATATAAAAATTAAACTATGAATGTAAGAAACACATAATATGCATAATAAAGAATAAAGATTGTAAAAAAAGCATAAAATTGGCAAAAAAGAACAGAAAAAATTCATAATCTTACATGTTCTAAATTAAGTCCAAAATGTCTGGATGTTAACTTCATATAATGAATCACTTCCAAGAAAACCACATTCACTATAAATCCCAAAATAATTTTTCTTTTACTTTTTTTGACTATCAAAGAGATTTCCACTCTTTATTAGTACACAAAATCTATTAACAACAATAATTGCGTTCACAAATTTACAACTTTATATATAGAAAGCAACAGACGACTGTCACTTGTTATTTTTTATCAGATCTTAATCCATTTAAACAAGAAATTATTATCTAATCATCTACATCTGAAATCCACTGTGTCTGTCTCTTCCTTTTTTTTCTTAGTCTACCAAAATAAAAGTATATTCAGTTTAATTGGTCAGAGGCTATTCTACGAGACAAAAGAACGAAGGTATCTACGTGCAATCAAGCATCTATCCGATCATGATTACCCCAGGAGCTGTCAACGGGTCCCGTAGACTGCGTTAAGTAATTGTCCCTTACAGCCATATTTGAGACAATTATAAATCACAACCAGTCAATTTGACACGGTGGACCGGTCTCGGACATTGTAAATTGTCACCCATAGACTAGATGAACACAACAACTAACATGACCAAAACAAATATCGGTGGTCATCTACGGTCAATCTGATTTTGTCTATGATTAATGAGTCACAAAATCTCGACTGTCAAAATGTTTATATCATCTTTAAAATAATGTTTTTCAAAATAATGACCCAATCAACATGATCATTGAAAGTCATTAATTATGTCATCTGTAGTTATCTTAGACAATATTTGGGTAAATTGAGACGAGATTTTGAGAAAAGATTTTAAAAAAACTGACATTATGGAGGAGACTGATAAAGTTGATAATGTGTTAATATCAATAAAAATTTAAGTCTACGGTGTGAAGTATTATCATATTAGGCATCATGATAAAATCTCCATTTTTCATGCACTTTGGAGTTGTTGTTTTTTTACTCCTCTATAAACAAATTTGTCTGCTGCATTGTTAAATTACCATCATCCAGTACCCTGTTTTACCAGGAATATCTTTTTCTGGACTTATTACAGATTTGTGACTTTATTTGTGACAACTAACATTAAAGCATCAAATTGTTGTTTTTAAAATTATGGAAACCATTTTTGACTTAAATACATCCTTTACTTATATAAAGCATACTCAATATATTTCTTTTACTTATAGTAAAACACAACTTATTACCGTAACTAATTTTATTGCTTTCACTGTCTATATTACTAAGCTTTAGTAAAATATAAAAGTTGGATCTCCATGGTGACATAGTGTGGTTGCTCACTTCATTCATGATACATGTAATATATTCCTGAATAAGATGAATATTTCTCATGTGAAGAAGTTGTTTTCACCATGAAAAGAAAGTTCTGTGTTCCTCAGTATATAACCTTCAATATCTCAAATTTACAATGTCAAGGTTATATTCGTATGTGACTTTAAAGCTTTGTTTGTGGAGGAAAACATCAGATGTGTGTGATGGTCCTCAGCACCCAAAAACCAAACAACAAATCTTCAGCAGTAAGCTTGTTCAGGAGTGATTCATTACATGAAACAGTTTTAAATCTTAATGGGATTCAAACCTACATCAGTGAGGGGCATAAATTGTAAATTTATAGAACAAAAAGACTGAATATATATTATTTCTGTCATTTTAGTATATATCATAATGAAGAGAGTAAGGTATTTTGGTTTATATGAGATACACAAATCTCATGCTGGACTATCACATGTCAATCATCTTCTTAATTAGGGTACACAGAGACAGCTCCTGTCCTTACTGTAACATCTTACTATAAATAACATTTGTCACACTAGTTTTACTACGTAAAAAAAGCAAAAAAACATTATCTATGGCCTTAGAACATTGCCTTATATGGCCTGCAGACTTTAAATGAATTGAAGAGTGACTTAGTAACAATGACTTGTCCAGCCCATAGATTTCAGGAGCTTTATTTCAGTTAGATCAATAATTTTGAAAATATAACTTTCTCAGTTCTATTTTATTGATGGCTCTTCTTATTTATTTAACACAAATCTTAATATAACTTTTTTTATACCGGCAAAATAGTCCTACGTTGAAACTAGCTGTAACAAAAATATCAGTCTAAAGAATATCAAAAGATAAGCAGTGTTAATCTCGTCTGTTAAAATAATCCCCTTTGACAAAATTTGAAAAAGGGGCATAACTCCAAAACATAGCTTTCATAATTATGTCCGCACCTTTAGCAAGTTTTCCAAGTTTCATGTTGATAACTTTTAAAATATTTATATAATGGTCTACATTACAGATTTTGCAGGACAACAACAACGATGACTACAAAGACATGGCAATCCCAATGGTTTGACTTTTTCTTCAAAACAAACAACACAAGCATGCAGAGAAAAATTTCCACTAACCTACAATAAGCAACCTCAGGATATGTTCCATATATAAATAGTTGCCATGAGAAAATGATTAAAATTCTGAGCTACCTCAGCCAAATAAGGACAGTCACATTGTATGTAATAATACTAACATAAATTTCATATCCCAAAATGACACAATAAACATTCAGCTTCTAAGACAATATTTGCCAGTCAGGTTTAATCACCTTTTTCTCTGTCAATTGAAATTATGAACTTCAGTACAGGAAATGGATTCATCAAATCAAGGAAGAAACTTAATGTCCTAACATTAGCCAACTCATTAATGATGACTTTTACACTTCAGAAATTTCTCATTTGCATGCCAAAAAGACATTGGAATCACAACAATTATCAATTTTACATTGAGGTAGTAAACAATTGCATTTACATGAAGCTACATTATATTTACATGGAATTTTATGGTAAAACAATATAAAATTGTATTTACATAAAGCTAGAATATATTTACATAGAGTATAAAAAAATGAATTAACATGCATATAATGCTAGAATTTTATTATTTCACAAACCAATTTTTTTTTATTGATAATCCAATATTCCTTGCAATGATGCAATATAATATAAGGTCCAAAACTTTTTGTAAATTCATTTATTTCTGTTCATTATAAATTTTCCAAAATCTGTGTTTATAATTAAATAAACATGACAATTCCAAATTTTTTTAAAATTCAAAATAAAAATATGAAAATTGAATAACAAGTTTTGGTAAGCAAAAATTTTTTGCAACGAAGCAACGAAAATATACGAAACTTTTCCTCAACAAAAACAATGTCTCATGTTCATAAACCTGTAGTGTGCTTGTTTTAAAAACAAACCATGACTTTGGAAAATGCATTTGTCAATTTCAATATCTGGGCTTCTGGCATGGTGAATTATTCATTGCAGCAATATGAGGAGGTTTTGTATTTCTTTGAAGACAAATGACAGTTTCAGCTTCAATGAAAAATTTAACGAGCAAAACAATATCCTCTAAAATGTTTACAGAATTTTCAATAATCCAATTTGGATATGTGAGAAACCTGGCCCAAGAAAACTATACAAATGTGCTTGCTTTCAGAATCTACTCATAAATAAAACAATGCAACAATGTCCTCTATAAATGCAATAATCTCATTTATAAATTCTTCTCAATAATGTCATTTATTAATTCAACAAGGTCATTTATAAATGGAACAATGTTATTCATAAAGGCAACATTGATATTTAAAATAGCAGCCAATCCAATTATGAATGCAACAATGTTATTTATAAAGGCAACTATGAAATTTATAAATGCAACACAGTCATTTATAATTTACAATGCCAACAATATCATCTACAAGGGCAACAATGTAATTTATAAAGGCAACAATATCATTTATAAGGGCAACATTATGTCATTTACAATGGCAATAAGGTCCATTTATGAAAGCTGCTCAACAATGTCAAAAATATAACCACAGGCAGTGCAAACTAATGTTCTGGCTGGTCATGGTCTGCTCTGGTCACATGGATATATTCAGTTGCCACTAGTAGGCTAAGAGTCTACCCAAATATAATTATGGTCTATACAACCTGGTAGACGCATGGATAAAGTTTGTAGCAAAGATGCTTAAAATTAAGAGGAAAGCTTGTAAATGACATTAGTAAAGCACCAGCACTGTGAAACAAGAGCTACTAAAATAATAGTCTTGTATTTTCCTTACATACATAAATTATATACAATGAGTGTAAAATGCCTTTAAAGTCGACATCAAAACTGTTCTTTTCCTGAAGTTAAATTACAAACAAATAAAAGACCCATTAGAAATACATTTACTACAAATTTTTATAATTTTTTATTTCTCAAAAGATGAAGTTCCTATAATTTTCTATTTTTAAACAGAGTTTTTTTCTTAAAAAAAAAAAAAAAATCCAAAAAAACATGATGTACATCTTTCAATCTGCAGCTTTCAAACCTGTTACAGTAACATTAACCTTTGAATCTTTTGGTACCGGACCAATCCTATCTCAAAATGACATTTCAACCCTTTTTTTTTCTTTTCATTTATTTCCAAAATACACTATTAGCTAATAATTTTCACGATAAAAATCTCCCGCAGTAGAAAACTGTCAAGTACGGAATAATATATTACTTACTAAACAAACACCGACCAGCTATAACGTAATATCTCCGTTGTACCCCGTACTTAACTTTCCAGTAATACACTGACTGTCAATGGGATGCTGTTTATCATGTTTGAAAGAAGCCGAAATCTTCCTTACGTTACCTCACCATGATCAACGATCTCCTTTCGTAAAACAAAAATCGCCCAAGTGGAAAAATGCTTCTATTAAAATAATTTTGGTCTCTAAAATAACGAAATACACTTTTTTGTGAACATCAAAACGATCGAGAGCTGTATATTTAAATGACGGGTAAGGACTGATGTAACATATGGGCTGATATGAAACTACCCGCGGCTCTTTTCAAGTCATATCATCCCAATTAACCTGGGTCTCCTATTGATTTTACATTTTATATATTGAGTGCTTTGGTTTATATGGTATATAATATAACATAATAATGATGAGAAGAAATTTGTTACTGCATAAACTCAGCAAATTTTTAACTTAATTTTTAGACCACTAACCAACAGATTCAAATGTCTTTTAAACAAGTGCAGCATAAAAAGAGTTCAATTACTTAAAGGCCCATTAGGCCTTAAATAGCTAACATTTTTATATACACTGTATTTCAAAAGCCCTTAATTTTTTGCGTCCCGTTACAGTTTCCAAAATGGGAATCATTTGTCATATAATTAGCGTTCTTTATTACATTTTGGCAATATTACAATTTTAAGTGTTTTGTATGGAAGTCAAAATACTGTTACTTTGTACATATCGCCACTTTTCTCACAAATGTTCTTACTCTACCACAACAGCCAATTAAACACATGATGATTGTATGCCCTTTTCTAAAGAAAGAAAAAAATATTTATTTCTGTTGCTTAATGTTGTTTAAAATTTGCTACTTATTCAATATATAAATGTTTCTGTGTGTGTTCACAAATGAACCAATACTTATCATGGCTCGATTCGTTGAATATTAAGTACATGTCAGTTATTTAGAGTTACACCAAATATTTCAGCTAAACAAAATACCAAACACAAACAAAACATGTACTTAAATCCATCTTAAATTTGATTGTTAAAGTTTCTGATAAAAATCTGAAGCCCCATGTAGAGCAATCACATCATTACAACAACATTATCATTTATTCCCAAAATAAGACTTCACAATATATTTAACCTCTCTATATACATGTATAGCACCACCTTTCAGCAACGGCCAAAATCTTTGTCTCCCAAAGGTACTCGCTCTTCGCAGGCTGTACTAATAAAACAAAAAATGATGTTGACTTATTTAGTACTGAAATGTACATATAAGTCATTTAGTTAGTAACAATATATTCACTATTTCGTAAATTGTACAAGTTTACTAGATAAATCAAATATAACTTCCCTCGCATAAAATTACAAAATATACACGCTGATGTTTTAATTGAAACAGCAAATATAGCTCAAGCAAGTCATAAAAACATCAAAAAATCATTTTTATGATCTCCCATTCAGTTTTTGCTGTTTTCCCTTGAATAAATGACACCATCTAAACCAGTGATGACTGTCGTAAATCGTAGGCTGTGTTACAAGTTTTAAGGTGACACGGTAGATGAAAACTACAAAAAGCCATACTGAAGATGAATCGCATTTTATCTATTTTATGACAAGTTTTTATTTTTGGCTCGCATCTAAATGTGGTTCTAGTCAGTGATATGAGCAGATTTCATCTGAGCATGTACAATTATCAAAGCAAAGAAAGATATATGTACTTTTTTATATTTTATGGTTGGTTGGGTTTTACATTGCAATAACACTGTGAAGGTTATATGGTGTCTTTCAAGCCTTACTGATGCCCCCCCAGGAAGACCTCAGGTACGTGCCCCTCTGTGCATTATATATTTTAGATACATCGAGCAAGCTAAGGTGCATGTCCTTCCAAATTTCAAAACTAGTCAAACTGCATAGTAAGAAAGAAGTGAAATTCACACCAATCTTGCACTTAATGGTTTATTTTTTATAATTGTATCCACACATTAGTGTATGAGAAGATGTGTATTTTATTTACACAAATAAATTTTTTAGTCACTTGTTTAATGACATTGTATCCAATATATGAATCTGACAAAAAATACTTGTGCTTTGCCGGGGAACTAAAAAAAGAACTTTTTTATGGCAATGGAAAATATACAGGTTTTCCAAAAGAGAAATATTTGCCTTCTATCTGTTATTGGATAAAAATGTCTTTATATACAACAACAAAATAAAAAATGAAATTTTTGACAAGAAAGTATTTCCTTTTAGAAGAATCACTATGTAACTGGTCAAATATATTTAAAACAATAATGTTTTCTTTGACAATGATAATAAACAATAAAAATGCAAGATATATACCATATGCATGTGGTGCAAAAACTGAACAAAAACAAAGAATTTGTTTCAAATTTTTAGATTTTGTTTCATTATTCATGTCAAATATTTGACAACAACAGACACTAACGCAGACAATGAAGTCACTTCCTTGAACACAAAACATCTGCATATAATAATAGTCTAAATACCAAAGTCAAAACCTGTCATCAT
This sequence comes from Ruditapes philippinarum, assembly GCF_026571515.1. Classification (NCBI taxonomy): domain Eukaryota; kingdom Metazoa; phylum Mollusca; class Bivalvia; order Venerida; family Veneridae; genus Ruditapes; species Ruditapes philippinarum. Next base: position 192,932 of record NW_026854272.1, read on the forward strand.
GGCTGAAATTCATTTTGTGTTGTAGTTGTGTCATTTAGTGTAACATTAGTTAAACTTGACTTTTCTATAAATTTGATAAATATACTACTAGTAGGCATGTTGATAAAAGTAATTTACAACTTTTGTCAGCTATTAGCACCAGCAGGTTAGCTGAGTTGGTAGAGCGTTGAATTCTGAAATGGACGACCTAGGTTCGATTCCCGGAGGTTGTGACTGGGCACGAAATCCTGTCTACAGACATTCGCACTGTATGTGTACATTCATTTACACTGTACCACTGCTCTGGCATAATAAATTACAGAATTAATATAAGTTCCTTAAAGTAAATGAAGTACTGGTAATCTGCTTGATTATAAATGTTTGCCCAGCAACGACTTTACTGACTAGGGGTTAAAAAGGCAACAATAACATCATATGAACTCATTAAAAAGACAATGGATTTATAGCTTCAGAGAATATTTTTCTTATGTGCAATGCCTGGAAGGAAAGAAACAAATAAAACAAAGACATTTAATCTATATATTGACAGTTAACTTGGCAACATATTGCTTTGCAATTAAATATCAACAATTAATTTTTTTTTAGAAAAAGAAAAAAAGTGTCCAAACATAAGGTCAATGTTTACATTTCCAATGTCAAGATGGAGAAAATATTTTGAATAGCTACAAAAAAGCTGCAATACTTTGACCATGACCTTAGCAATGAATGAGCTCAGTTCAAAACACAGTTCAAAACATTTATAATTTTTCAGTTCAAAACATTTATAATTTTTCAGTTCAAAACATTTATAATATTTCAGTTCAAAACATTATATTTCTTTCTACAGACACTATTTCAAATCATAAACATAAAACCATGACCTAAAATGAAAGTGGTCAAGGACAAATGCGTGAATCTCAATGCACTCTGAGTGACCAATTTGGCTCTTCAATGGTAAAATTATGATACTAAAATCATTTTAAATTCGCTTAGAAATGGACAATTCAATGGTCAAAGCAAGCCTGTTGGTTATACAAATTCAGGAAAAATAGTGTATGACAATAGACTCAATGAAATAAGATATATAAACATCCTGCTAACTTACTAATGAAAGAACCATTTCTTCATGTTTTTTTTTGTTTTTTTATCAAACCCAAAAGTTTGATTTTACAAATATTGAAAATATAAACCTCCTTTAAGAAGACAAATATTTAACTTTTACTTGAAATCAATTTCATAAATAGAATATTTTATCAAACACTTAAATTGGTATGTATCCGTAAAATACAAATAAACTCGGTAAAATACAAATTTAAACTGAAGTGGAAACACTGCCGCTGAATTTTCAAGGTGTGCAAATATAATTGTGTCAAATGAAAGAAGATAAAAAATGTTGTGGAACGTTTTAACAAAAATATACAGAATTCAAACACTTTCATCAGTATTGAGAGCAAGTCAAAAGCTACTGTCATTAAATGAATCATAAAAAACTTTACGTTCTATTGCAAGAGGCATTAAAAAAAAACGTATTTGACCTGAATTATTTTGATACACGAGCAAACAATACGATCAATGCCGTGCCTCGCCAAGGCGTATTTGTTGTACTTGTCATAAATTACATCAAACATCGGTCGATGATTGTAATAATACGTTTTATATCTCTTAAGCTGTACCTGAAAGTTTCAAGATGACTCTTAAAGTATTTCAATCGAATTTCATTTAAATAGTATGCAGCTATTAGCGATTTAAATTGTTGAAAAGTTATTGTCATCGGGGAGTTACAAGAGCTACAAGTATCAATAACACGTGCTTCAACGAGGAAAGTACGTTTCAATCAATTTACACTGACAAAATGTTGCTTTGTAACATACGCGGTATGTAAAGGAGTCATAGAAATTTAAAACAGATCTATGTTAACACCGTAATTAAACACTTCTGAGTTTATACCATATTCGACTGCATTGAAATTAAAACAACTTGATAAATTTGAAAAATCACTCAGTTGGTCCACTGTTCAAGAAATCAATTCATGAAATATGCTTTTTTGGTTCCAGCGACTTTTTTATAAAAGAAGAAACAACTTTAAGCAAAACTTAAATCATTTTTAACACACTCTTCGACTTTTTGTTGAAAACATAATTCAACTATGAAACGTGACTTTGTAATGCGCTGCCACTATAATCAAATGCCATAGAAAAATGTAAAAAAGCTGTTTTAAAAATACTTTAAAAAAATGACATTAACATTATGAAAATTACATTGTTAACAAACTGATTTTTATTCCCATGTTTAAGAAATCATTAAACCTTAGTAATGAGAAATTAAATCAGTTAGAAACTTGCATGAAAATCTGATAATCAAGTAATATATTTCCTCTGCCAACAAAAGACAAGGTGACGTTACGGGAATATAACAATGTTTATTTCACATAATTTATTCCCCTACCATCAAAATTACCTTTTATACAGTATTCCAAAGAAGATCCCCCAATTTCCGTTCAAAGTATTTTACTGAAGCCTCTGAAATTGCTCGGACACAAAATTTCACTTGATTATATTCTATTCTATTCTTATTATTAATATCCTACGAAAAAGTCTAAAAGACTTGAGGAGATATTTCTTTATAGATTTTTTTTTAACCTTATCCAAACTGATATGTTTTATGAACTTAAATTCTTCAATTGAGAACTGTGCACTGTTAAATGTCAGGACCAAAATCAACTGAATTTTAAGTTAAAAAGCATTATATTGTCCAGTCAGCAAATATTGATGTTAAAAAATCTGGAAGAAGGCCGATGGTCCCTTGGAAGCATTCATTAATCACAACAAAATATTTAAGGTGAAAGTTACAGACTTGGTTTCATTGGGTCTGTACATGAAACATAATGAAAAAGTGCAAAACCCAACATGCCCCTTAGCACCTGCTTGAGTTTCAACACTTTAAATTATACTACTTTAACATGTTGCTATTGACTTTCCTGGGACAGAAAACCAGTTTTCAAAACATGCGCCTTACATAGTTCAACATAAACCTATTAATGCAAGTTTTATTTCTCAATGTCTCTGTTGAAGAAAATTTAAAGATGGAAAAACATCATAAACAAAGATTTTCATGAGAGAAAGGAAACATTAGTTCACATTATCTTCTTATTTTCTCTCAACAAAAGCTGGAAAAAATGCTGAACTCTGATGTTGATCATTTTTGGAAAATTGGATTACCCCCAAACAAAATTGAATTATTCGCTTTTAAAACTTGCTCGGTGCCTGAAAGATGTTACACCTTGGAAAAGCTCTGATTCATTTACAGGCGAGAATTGATGTATTAAAACAGAAAATCCTGTGACATGATCTCTGTACTATTGTTCGGAGGGGACCCCGTGTGTCACTAATTGCTCGAGTAACAAATAGCCTCCATTATTCTAACGCTGACACTCGTACCCCCATAGTACAAATTACCATTACACCTCTCCGCAACAAATATCATTACGAAGCAAAAAAAAGAAGCAAGGAAAAAGGTATTAAAGCAGACGCAGTTCTTGAAAACAAACATTTGTTTTATCATTGAAATTAAATTTCAAACCTTTCCCTTCTGAACCTGATCAAAAGATTTGTCCTTGAGAACTGGAAATATTTGTTAATCATAATTGGAATTAAATAATAATTAGAATTAGAATATATATATACAAAAGTTAAGGTGCCAACTTTATTCATATATATTTAAAAGCACACTTCAATTTGTTAATTAATAATCAACATGAATTTCAAGGCTATCTATTTTCATTTCTCATAGCAAATAATAATACTCAGTGCTATGGCCCTCCAGTCAAAGCCTGTGACATTAATTATGAGCTATATGGCCTCCAGTTATAATTTGTTTCCAACAGCATATGATATACAGCTTTCAGCCCCAAGTATCAATTTGATTTCTAATAGCATGTTACACAGACCTAGGCTCAAAATTTAATTGGAAGTGATTTTAGGCACCAGCCGATTGCAACCCATATGCCCCCTACCCCAGGTGCTTACCCCTCACATAGAGGTAAAAACTTGACTTAGTTTGTCTGCTCTGTCCAAGGGAAACAATGTGAGGTTAAATTGTACTGGATCTGATTCAAGAATTTCAAGTGCAAGACGCAGTCAGGGCCTCAATTAATGACACATAGCCAAGGGTTCAATAACAAATACATAACCAGGGCCTCAATATGTGACACAGAGCAAGGGTCTCAACAACTGACACATAGCCAGGGTCCAGGGTCTCAACAACTGACATAGAAACAAAGTGTGGGAGGGTGGAGTTAATATACTAATTCATTTTTAATAGTCAATCCATCAATAAATATAAGGGTCGGTAGCTTTGGAACTAAATGAGCAATGAAAGACCGGAAGATTTTGTCTTCTTTGATAAATGACTAGGAAACTATCTTAGATTCTAATAAACCAAATCCCACCACCAATCCCTCATATTTTTTTTTCAACAAAAGCTCTTCCCTTAAGAACTTATATTGAATTTCAAAGTAAATTAATATTTGATAATCTGACATTTCTAAAAAATTTATGAAAGGGTTTAGTTACCCTCCATTACACATCTGGAACTGTATATGATTTCTAAATAGGTTATTGTAAAGTGACTTTAGCTTTTTCAGGGATGTAGGCAAATCTTGCAATGAAAACACTTTTTTCAATAAATTGATCCCTTCAGACAATACTTTTTGTAAAAAATGCATATTACTAGTTAACTTCCTTAGTTTTAAATCTTCTACAAAGCTTTTAACAAATTGCATGCCTATTTAAAATTAGCCAATTGATCAATCAATTTATTACAATCAATTAATTGATTAATTAATTATTCAATCAATACAACATTCATTCTATCATGCAACAGGCTGATAATCATTTAATTAGACAATTATATAAATAGTTGTAACAGGAAAAAACTAAACTTTTATGATGATCCTTTGTGGTTTAGAAATCAATCAAGTTCTCCTCTGTCAATATTGACTGGAATACGTTCCCAATATTTTGACCTTAAAAATTGAAATATTAAACTTTATTCTTTCTTGAAATTTAGACAACATCAAAGCTGCACTTTTTTTCTTTCATTTCAAACAAATAGTACTTCGGTTATGACTTAGAAATTATTTTGACTCTTAGATTTGAACAATTTATGAACTAGAACATATGGGTCTCCTTCTAAATCAAATATCCCTCTTCATCAAAACCTTGTCAATTTTTTCAGATATAGTTTAAGGGTGTTATTATATTGTGCAACGATATTCTCTGATTACAGACAGCATCTTTAGGATGAAAGAAACATTTTTTTGTACAAAGGGCGGATTAAGACAACCTGAAATCTGGCATTCATTGGACCCTGGTCTCTTATTTCATTAAATGTAGGTTTTAATTCTCTCCGAAATTTGTTGTGGCCACAAATAACAAAATAACGTGATCTTGCGATGCAGTCAGTGATCCGTCTAACTCAAAATAACAAAACACAATGAAAATAGACACTAAAATTGGCTAACTGATACAGGAATACAACACAAAACATCACGAATGTGTAGCCACTGAATGTGAACATTTGTACAAATAGATACCTCAAGCATGACATGAATTAAATGGTATAGTTTCAATATCAAACAATAAGCAGGTTATGTTACACTGGCTGGCCAATCAAAAAGCCTCTTATTGAGTCAGTTCCATGATAGAGCGCAATAACATTCTATGTACAGGTTGTGCCAAAAATATGTGACATTTTAAAATAAATAATCATAGATCAAATATAAAATAAAATCTATCAATATAGAAAGTTACAATGAGCATAATTATTTGAACATAATCAAAGCAATGAAAAATTAATACTTTGAATTAAAATTAATTTCACAAATTAGTGTTTTAGTATGATAAAACAGTAAAATGTAGCATTTTATGTTTGACTCCTTGTCTCCTATCTTACCATTGAAATTATCCCTTACTACCCTTTATATCTTAAATGGACTTGCCCATCTTTCAATCTGGCCAAAACCATTCAATATTTAAATGGACATTTTTAAAATATGTTTTCACTGAAAAGCTAACAGTGCAGACTGTGATCAGACAGCATGGATGTGCCAGCTGATCCTGGCTGCACTGGTAACATGGGCAGAATATGATGCCACCTATGTGATGATGCATAAGGGTTCAATATACAAAACTTAAAAGTATAGTTTTTGAAACTTTTTCATTAATTAATTCAATATTTATTTCAAAAGGAAATTGAAGTTTTAGGACACATTTAAAAACTTCTTTCATTTTCAGTACCAGTTCCTTTTAAAACATGGGTGTGGGTGGAGGAGGGCGGTGGAGGGGCATAAAAATGTTAACTTTGAATTCACATACACAGTGGAATTAAAACATTGGCCAACATTCATCTGTTTGAAAAACACTAAAAATATTGGTCCTTTAACTCTCTGAAACAGTTTCAAAATTGTGTGCTACAACTTTATAAAAACACCCTATACTTTGATGTCTGACAAATCTCATCAACGCGTTTACAGTAGCTCAAATCCTGACTAATTTTCATATCACCTGATACCGAGACATAAATTAGTGCCCGCAACACACGAGAAACAAACATTTACGGAAAGAATACTAGTACGTAATTGTACAGCGCGGCAGTTAATTTCAGTCACTCGTAAATTCTTATATGAAGACATTGTGTCAAATGTGTCGATATAAAATTTTATACCATCAATCACGTTGATAATTTACCGATTGTTTTCTGATGACTGGCCGCTTGACAAAAGAGCGGGAAAATAAATACCTGTAACGTACGTAGTGGTCAAGAATAGGAGTGAAATATCACCGCAAATATATTTTGTCAACTCCATTTAAAAACCTATTATGTTTTCTTAATTAACAGGTGGGAAGCAGAGATTTGGATAAAATTTAGATGTTCTAATGTAATCTATACCTTGACATTATAGAATCATCAAAACAGTGATGTGTTTTTTGTTTTGATAGAGATATTATAATTCATTATTATATATTATAGAATGGATAAAAGAAATTCACTCTGAATGAATAGATGCTAGTTCATTTACAGAAAACATTATAAGCTATATTTAAGGAAAGAGTTCTCTAGTTACACAAAAATAACAAAAAAAAAGATTAATATTTTTTTTTAAATTTTGGCTTTCTTCCCGGTATAACTGTACTTAAACTCTTTTCAAAAGTGTACCAGATAAGTTTCATGATCATGTTCGCTAAAATACTAAAATATTGAGGGGTAATTCAAACATCTGACCCACACCTTAATCGAGAACATGCCTTTGGTAAAACCAAATAAATTTCCTTTTAGAAAATTCCAATCGAGCCTTATCAGACAGAAACCATTGAAAACTTAATTGGACCAAATTATGGTCAAGGAAGTGTTCTATAAAAATCAAAAACAAATGTTGACCAAATTTCTTCAAGCTTTCGAACATACGTTGTAAAATATTTAACATCATTTTCTTGTTGTTTTTACCGGGATTTTTTTACACCCATGATTTCCTCTATCCAGAATGGTCATGCCATAACTATCTTCAAAAATAATTTAATTTGGTGAAATGATTAAAAATGTGCGAACTTCTCAAATATTTTTTTTTTTTTTTCAAAAAGAAAAAAAGGGCGGCCCCTTTCTTTAACCCACCCAAAATTTGATTCTTGAAAAAATTTGCTTTTATGCCCAAAATCAAAATACATGTTTTAAATGAGCGTCCCCTAATCCCCTGATTAACGAAAACATGGCATAGTATAAAGGTCTCTTCTGTCCGATTAGGAAGTCAATAGATGTTTTAGAAATCTTCAGCAAGTGTCTCCAAAAGCCCTTCAAACCCCATATGGGCGGCGATACGAAAAACTCCCTAAAATTCAATTATAATCCTGTATGACCACGAGCCCAAGGTGACCTTTTACTATTATTACTGTTGATCCTAATCAGCATGTGAAATCAAACATTAGCGTAGCGATTGAACGTCATGAAAGAAAATCTCATTAATTTCTTCATTACCTTTTGTCAATAACGTTGTCCATTTCGGACAAGACCGCCATTAAGTTATTTATCCTACCTTCAAACTGACCAATCAATGACCATGAGGCAAGCGCAACATGTCCCTGCCATCATGTTGACCATCTAAAGTGGACATTGTTATTTATCAGCTCATTTAGGAAGTTAATTAAAATCGAATATTTTATCAGATTGAGGTGTTGCACCAGCTATTACCAATACGGTAAAGAAAAATAACATTTCACAGGTAAATAAATGCAAAATTAATTTTTAATGGCCTTTGTAGAATAAGAAAAGTTTAAGATTGCCAGATTGTAGAAATATACATAATGTTAAGGCCTTTTATATAAAACTTTTCAGTCAACAATTCAATTGTGTATAAAGAAAAGCACAAATCATTGACAAATTTACCCCCCCCCCCCCTCATCACTGCCAGCTCTACTTATAAAACAAGAAACTTTTCTCAGTTCCATCTTTCATGTATGTTACTAATACATGCTCATATTAAGAGTTAAATACCCACTGCTACTGCACTTTAAGGAAAAAAGAGACAATTTTGAATTTGAGTCTATGAATGAATCATTATCAATGAAGAAAGTGATTTAACCACCCATTTACTAAAATTCTAACTCTCTTTGAAAAATTCTAAATATGCAATCTTTTTTTAAAAAATATTTTTGTTAAGTTTTCATTATGAATAAATGCATTTACTGGGGAAGTAATCGCATATACTTTTTTCTGAAAGTTTGTATGCATAAATATATATACTATACAAAGCTTAATGGTAATCAAAACTAATTTGAAATGATGTTACAAGTATATTACATTTCAAATAACAAACATTTACACAAAAAAAAAACAGAAATATTGCCATATGTGTAACAGACTGAAGTGAAGTAAAGATAATTTAGATATTAAAGTGACTCAGTGAACAACAAAAGGCAACAGGTTGTACATAAATATAATGTCCAACTTTGATATTAATACACTAGAAGTTCTGTACCAACAGTATCACCCACAGTGACAAGTGCACAATATACCCATCATTGTATTAATCTCTTATCTCCCTTTGTTATCAATCCCCCATCTACAATTCAAGTAATTTATGCCTTATCTCCCTTTGTTATCTAACCTCCATCATTCATCACATGTGATTTAGGGACAACTTAAGACCATAAATTCACCCAAATTTGATATGAAAAGAGGTTGCAAGTGAAATTAGTCTGAGTAACTGACCAGAAAATGTAAAACATAATGATAAAGTGTAAAGTATAAAATACCTTAATGGGACTTTAATTTCTTCACCAGGTTTTCATCTGATCTCTGCAGTGTAGGGGGATTGACCTATTCACAATTGTAAATTTGCAACAATAATGAACTGGTTGAGAAATAAAAAATATCAGTTATTGTTATCAAAACAAATTCTTTTAAAAATGAGTCAGAACAGTTTTTATCATTAAATATATTTTAATTTTTAAGGCAAATCATATTTTTTTCTATTCAACTTCAGGGGCACAAATAATGTTTTGAGTGAGTTTAGTTTTCTTAAATTATTTATAAAAAATAACATTAAATTAGCTAAGAAATCACGCAGCTCTGACACTGGTAGTGGTCAACTTTAATTCACATTCTTTTATTTTAGAAAAACTTGTACTACAAATTTAATAAATTTATACAAAAAAGTACCAGCCTATTTTAGAAAGGACACTAACGTAACTATTATTTTGGTCATATTTAGAGTTACTTCAGTTATTTTCAAAAATAGAATAAATACTTACATAATAGAATAGAGAAAAACAGAAGCCCTAAAGAAAGCCAAGCATGTCAAAATTAAAGATGTTGCATGCTTGGTTTGACTCAGAGCCTGTTCATAGACAGTACTGGAAAGAACATAATATAACTGTCCATGCCCTAAGCAGAATTCAACATTTAATATGAACTGGTTAAATTTAAGACAACATACAGTTACCTTTTAAGTCTTTAAGTTAATATCCTTTCAATAACATGCGGCAGACCTGAAAATAGAAAATACATTGAAACATTGTAATTTTGCAAATAAATATATATCTGTAATAACAGCTGTGACAGTTTCTAAAGCTTTGATTGTATTTACATATTTTAAATTTTGCTTATAGTATAAACTCTGCTTAAAACACTGGTTCAAATAAACAACACCTCCAACAGCTCCAGGAAACAGACTAAAAGGGACTCTACTGAAGTATTTTGACTTGACAGGACTGAAACTATATTTTTGATATAAGTAAAGTTATAAAAATTTGTTTCATAACTTTACCGAACTTCAAAATTTAAGTTCGATCTTAGGAGCATCTCTATATAGCTAACTATAGCTCATTATTCAGATCAGCTTGCTGCTCAGTTTTAATATTTAGATAAAAAAACAAAAACTCATTGATATAATAATGGATTGGGTTAATCCATTTCAGTCACTCTGAGCTGGACCTGGCAAATTTGAATACCACTGTTAGCCATTCAGTTTGTGGGTGTCTTGTTGTTGTTGTTGTTGTTTTGGTTGAGGTACACAGAAGAGGTTATATGGTGGCTTACATGTGAAGGACGACCTCAGGTGCCTCAGATTGTGTGTGATTTGTTATTGAAACTCATTGCTTTACAACACAGTGAACAGTTCTGAATTCAAAGCAGGACATACTCAATTACATGTAAATTTATGCACTGGTATTGTGCTGACCTGAAACAATCAGCTTGAAGGTACAAAATGAAAACAAAAAGATCAGGACATGAAGGTGCAAAGATGAGACATCAATACAAATCTAACAGCCAGGTGAAAACAAAGGCATTAGATACATAATGTCACACTTAAAGTGCTAAATGACAATTATCCCTGCAGCTGATTAAATATTTAACACAGGAGAAATGGCTTTAGTTTAGCATCATCAAATATAACAAGTACACCATCTTTTATGGTTATAAAGTCTCAATGGCCAATGAAGTGTTATCCAATTATATTCCAAACGGCACTTTATATGCTGTAATGTGTAACGGACAATCTGTTATTGTTTATAACAGTCATTGTCTGTGTTTGTCTTGATTATTTTAATTTGAATATGAAGCAATTTCTTTTTTTGCTACTTTTTCCATTTTGTTTTCAACCGTCTATTTTGTGTACTGAGAACTTTATTTAAAATAAAAATGTGTCAAAAATTTTTCTTTTGTTTTAAAAGAGACTTGAGTATACGAAGCTATTGATATGAACTTTTTTATATAAAATCTAACAATGATAATATTATGTTGTTTCCGTACTAATATCATGTGAAAAAGAATGTCTTTGTTATCTAACACACTGACTTTAGCACTGTTGTAAACAGATTAAAAAACATTTTTCTTTTACACATGTATTTTGGAATTATTCTTTTTCAATTGTAAAATATTTTGTGTAGCAGCTTTAAAGCTGAATAAATTATACACTTTGAATGAGCTTTGATATTTTCAGAATATTAACAAAATCTTTGTCTTTCACAATCTGAAGATATAAAAAATTATTTTTCATAAACTAAAAGGGTCTCTAAAATTCAAAAATAATATTTTCTTAAATAGCCTAAATTTGACAGTCAAAATTCAATATATGTATCAGGTAAACTTTTTCATATAATATAACTGTACAAACACCTTTTTTGTTACAAAACTTTCAACAACTTTTCTGTATTTTTTACCAGGCTTCCATTTAAAAAAAGAAACAAGAAGCGCCGCAATGCGACGAAAACCAGGTTTTCAACGACCAAATTTTGATGTGACAGCAATCAATAGGTCAAAGTACACTGAAGTTATTGAGTAGAAGCTGAAAATTCTATTGTAAGCAAATGACCTTGAACTTGCTCACAGATATCAAAGTAGCAATCCAAAGCTGCCACTCAGCAAGTTTATTGTCAAAAGGTCAAAGCAAACTCAAGTTATAACATGAAAACTAAATACATTAACCTTGATCACAGACACCTGGGTAGCAATCCCAAGCTGCCTCTTGATATAAGCTACCCATTCATCAAGTTTGGTGTCAAAAGGCCAAAGCAAACTAAAGTTATTTAGTGGAAACTGAATTTCTATTTTTAATAACAGTGACCTTGACGTTAATCACAGACACCTGGATAGAATCCCAAGCTGCCTCTTGATATAAGCTATCCATACACCAAGTTTGGTGTCAGTACGCCAAAGCAAACTCAAGTTATTGAGCAGAAACTGAATTTCTATTTTTAGTAACAGTGACCTTGACCTTGATCACAGACACCTGGGTAGCAATCCCAAGCTGCCTCTTGATATAAGCTATCCATACACCAAGTTAGGTGTCAATAGGCCAAAGCAAACTCAAGTTATAGAGCAGAAACTGAATTTCTATTTTTAGTAACAGTGACCTTGACCTTGATCACAGACACCTGGGTAGCAATCCCAAGCTGCCTCTTGATATAAGCTATCCATACACCAAGTTAGGTATCAATAGGCTAAAGCAAACTCAAGTTATTGAGCGGAAACTGAATTTCTATTTTTAGTAACAGTGACCTTGACCTTGATCACAGACACCTGGATAGCAATCCCATGCTGCCTCTTGATATAAGTTATCCATACACCAAGTTTGGTGTCAATAGGCCAAAGCAAACTCCAGTTATTGAGCAGAAACTGAATTTCTATTTTTAGTAACAGTGACCTTGACCTTGATCACAGACACCTGGGTAGCAATCCCAAGCTGCCTCTTGATATAAGCTATCCATACACCAAGTTTGGTGTCAATAGGCCAAAGCAAACTCAAGTTATTGAGCAGAAACTTAATTTCTATTTTTAGTAACAGTGACCTTGACCTTGATCACAGACACCTGGGTAGCAATCCCAAGCTGCCTCTTGATATAAGCTATCCATACACCAAGTTTGGTGTCAATAGGCCAAAGCAAACTCAAGTTATTGAGCGGAAACTGAATTTCTATTTTTAGTAACAGTGACCTTGACCTTGATCACAGACAACTGGGTAGCTATCCTAAGCTGCCTCTTGATATAAACTATCCATTCACCAAGTTTGGTGTCAATAGGTCAAAACAAACTCAAGTTATTGAGCGGAAACTGAATTTCTATTTTTAGTAACAGTGACCTTGACCTTGATCACAGACACCTGGGTAGCAATCCCAAGCTGCCTCTTGATATAAGCTATCCATACACCAAGTTTGGTGTCAATAGGCCAAAGCAAACTAAAGTTATTGAGCGGAAACCAAAAGTTGACGCCCGCCCGCCCGCCTGCCCGCCCACCCGCCCGCCCGCCGACTTCGGCATTACAATAACCCGGTTTTCGTTGAAAACCTGGTTAAAAAAGAAAAGAAGAATTTAACCACAACAATAGACTAAAGATCACACAGATTATCCCCTCCTATTGATCAGCGCTTTAATTAACGAACCGTTTGTATTTTTATCTTTATAGATAATCTCCCTTGGTGTAGAAATTACAGCGGTAATGAGGTGAAAATTGAATTAAATTTACGGGGGTTTTATTATATGGACAACATGATTAGACCGCCTTTTAAGTTTTAATCTTATTTGCCATCTTCCTTTGATTGGCCACTTCGGAAAATGTGTTACTTTATAACGATCTGTTTATGTTTTAAACCAATGGCTGCTAGTAACGATACGCCTAATATAGCCAGCCAACAAGTATTACAGCAAAGCAAGCATCTATGTCAGTATGTCCATACTGTCTGACCGAATAGAGAAAAACAGATTCCCTAAAGAAAGCCCAACAAATGTTGAAGACTTTGACTAAGCCTGTTGAACACAGATGGTAGTGATAATGGCAAGCTAGCGTCCATGCCCCCTAGCACCTGTGAGACAAATTTAGAGTCTTTAACGGTTTTCCGTATTCAAATATCTTTCTACTCTGGTGATATACAAAGTTAGCCTATACTAATTCATTTTAGTTCCATTGTGTTGGAAGCATTGCACTTATTGAAACACTCTCGAATCCGTTCCTGGAACCAACCAGTACTAAGCAATGACTGTAAAGTTTCTTACTCAAGGAAACTACGGCTTGCCCCTGATGGGGTTTGAACCCACGCAGCCAGCAATCGTTAGAGTACTAGTTTAATAACTTAATCACTTGGCCATGGCGCCACATCAAAACAAAAGTTTCGAATGTCTTAACCCATTATCATAAAGAATAAATCAGAAAACATTAATTTCCTATTCTTTGTGAAACAACTTTTTGTAACATAATGTTACACAGTGTTCAAGGAGTTAAAGAAAACTTAAAACAGAATCTACGATTGCCTTGCTTTGTTTTTATGAATGAGATTAAGGAAAAGGGAGTTCCAGTGAGGTTTCAATTTCATATTTGCTGACGCTGGAAAATTAAATATTCAATCCCACGTAAAAAATCATTTTTGTTGACTATTTCTTTTTAACTCCTACCAATTTTTAAATCAGAAAAGTTATTGTACCTTAAAGACATATCAAGCCTGAGAGATGAATATTTTTTTCTTTCTGTAGAAAAGGCAAAGGCAAACATATTTTCACCTTAAAGCAGTTATGGTTAAGTTATGTATATTAAATGTATATAGGGAGTTCACCTATTACTGCAATTAAGTGACAATATGTTTTACAGTGGTTTAATAAAACAACAAAAATCATATAGGATGCTTATCACATGAAAAATCAGAGTGTGAAATCTGTAGCAAAATGTATTAACAAAGTGGTATTTTTGACTTTCATACAAATTACCAAATCACTTTAATGTGTCAGCTACAATGGCCAATGAGTAGCTTTTTGAGAACTGCAGCAGAACACAAAAAAGTAAAAATGTTTTCAAAATTGTAATACTTGCATTTTTCAGAGACTAAATTGGCCTTTAAAAATAATAAATAGCATAGTTTTTCAGACAGTATTTTAATTTTTCTTGTACAATATAAATCAACAATAAGACAATTTCTTAACAATCAGTTGATTATTTATGTTAAATAAATAAGTGCAAATTTTCCTAGTAAATTGTTCACCTTTAGACTGCAAAAATTTTAGACTGAAAGCACAAGAAAACTGCATATTTACTTAAGTCTTAAATTAATGAGGATGAAAAAATCTTTATCTAGTAATACCATTTTAGCAACTGAGAAAAATTGTATGAACAAAGACACTAAATCAATTATTGGTGGCGATTAGTTTTAATGTTGTACGAAGACTGTTACACCTTTAGTTTAATATAAATCATTATCACTCAAACATAAATTACAAGTAAACACATTTTTATGACATTAAGGCAGACTACTTTTTGGTACCAAGCAAAATTAGTGCTTTTAGTGCTTTGATTCTGAAATGTTTTACCATCTTGGAACCTACATGTGAGCCCGAGGATAGAAGCTAAACTTTATCGAAAGTAGAACACTATACAAAAGTGCGTTCAGTGAGGGTTTTCACACCAAAAAACCCATTTTGATGACATTTCATTAAAGATATACAGATAATATTTTTTATCTTTACGACTGTGCATGGTAGAAACATAGATCCATTAGGAAGATTAACGGCTATTTCATCAAGGATTATAACGACTTTAATGACATCGTTCAATGCGACGCTACAAAATAGATCGCGTTTTAACGTTTAAATTATGACAAAACGTGATCTGATCAAGATATGACCTTGATGGATGAGAAAAATATTGACATGCGTTTTAACGCTATCTGAAGTGCTTTCACTGAATGATATATAAATCAGGCAGATAAATATACTATAAAATCAACAAAATGTTAATTTCATTTGGAGAGACATTTTTCACCATCACATTTGTATTATAATGTATAAATGTAATATTTAGTCCACTAATATAAGCAAACTTTAAAAAAGCATCTAATCGGGGAATAATTTTGACATAAATTCATAAATGGTACTATGTAAATCATAAAATAATATATTCTTCCACAATTTTCAAGAAGTAATAAAAGGGGAGAGATAATAATTATGGCCTAATGGTAAAGATACGTAACCGGACATTTGCCCCCTGGACGTTTTTCCCTCTTTTTGCAGTGGCCCTTATATCTTTGGAAGGAGTATACATCTGTGGGCTAACAATCTGGGGGGCAAATGTCCTAGAATCATAAAGATATGACCTGGGACTGCAGCTTAATAGACTGACAACCTATATTTAGAAATTATTGTGAACCCGTTGGAATTTGGTTAAAATAATCTGCATGATTTTATTTGGGGTGTCATGATTAGCAAAAAATGCTAATCATTTAAACGGTTACTAACTTACAGTGTAAAATGTTTAAACAACCTTAATAAGAGAATTCTTAGATTTTAAACATAAACTTTGTTTTTTATGATAAGATAGCACATTTTGTTCTTATTTTGTTATACTTGACAACAAGTACAAAACATATCTTTTTATGGAGTTTCATTGTCCATCAGGACAGTATCATACATGATAAGATAGCACCAATCAAATCAGAAAAAATACTACTAAAATACAAAACAAAATGTCATTTCTTATCAGAAATAAACAAAAGTAATGTTAAAAACTTATCTTAAATTTCTTCATCTGTTCGTTTTTATACTAACCTTGGTTTCCAGTTATTTAATTTTCTAACCGGTTTTTGGCTAAAAACTGACTGAAGCCAGATAAACTTGTCTGTTAACTGTTTGCTTTTCAGTCAGTACATATTTTGTGATTTTCCCTGAAAATATTGAACGGTTTTGTCCAGATTGAAAGATGGACAAGTCCATTTTAGGTATTTAGCATCGCAATGGATTTATACCGAGCAGCCGAAAGTTTGGTCAGACTGCATGTCAGCAATACTGACTGATATATACTGACTGATATATACTGACTGATATATACTGACTGATATATACTGACTGATATATACTGACTGATATATACTGACTTATATGATTTATACTAACTATTGCCATATCATGGGTTTGTTATGATTGCTACTTTAGCACTTAAGATGGTAGGAGATGTGGGCATAACTATGTTACTACACTGTTTTCAGTGAATGAACCTTGCTATCAACAATCAGTACTAAGACAATTACTTTTAGGTATAAAAAAATGAGCAGCAACTTTTAGGTAACAAGATAACATTCCTTTATTTAATTGTGTGTTTTTCTTTGTTTCATTGAACATTTCAATATCTGATCTGATGTCAACCTTACTGTTCATTGAACTTAAAAAAATAAATTTATATTTGAAAAATTTTAGGCCTCATAGTTCAGTAAAAGTTTTCACGTTTTAATTTTTCTCTGAATTTTAGCAAACAACATTTTTTCTCTGCAGAACACCCCTGGTATAAAGTAATACCTAACAAATGTCTAACTCTTAAATGCCTGTAATATTGAAGATGGCAGTGCAAGGATGCTTTTAACATGTATTATAATGTGTCCATATATTATTATATTCACTAAATGTTTAATTTTATGTACGAAAGTGATTTTTTCTCAACATAAAATTTTCCAAATGTTTAAGAACCCCTTATGTTTATCATTTAAATTTCAAAATGTGATTTGCCTAGACAATGAACTTTTTTCACAAACATAATAAGAACTGTCACAGATTTGCCTAGTCGATGAACTTTTTTTACTAACATAGTAAGAACTGTGATTTGCCTAGTCGATGAACTTTTTTTACTAACATAAAAAGAACTGTGATTTGCCCAGTCGATGAACTTTTTTTTCTAACATAGTAAGAACTGTGATTTGCCTAGTCAATGAACTTTTTTTCACTTACATAATAAGAACTGTGATTTGCCTAGTCAATGAACTTTTTTTACTGGCATAATAAGAACTGTGATTTGCCTAGTCAATGAACTTTTTTTACTGGCATAATAAGAACTGTGATTTGCCTAGTCAATGAACTTTTTTCACTAACATAATAAGAACTGTGATTTGCCTAGTCAATGAACTTTTTTTACTAACATAATAAGAACTGTGATTTGCCTAGACAATGAACTTTTTTTACTAACATAATAAGAACTGTGATTTGCCTAGACAATTTGACTTTTTTTACTAACATAATAAGAACTGAGATTTGCCTAGTCAATGAACTTTTTTTTACTAACATAATAAGAACAGTGATTTGCCTAGTCAATGAACTTTTTCTACAAACATAATAAGAACTGTGATTTGCCTAGTAAATGAACTTTTTTCCCCACTAACATAATAAGAACTTTGATTTGCCTAGTAAATGAACTTTTTACTAACATAATAAGAACTGTGATTTCCCTAGACAATGAACTTTTTTCACTAACATAATAAGAAATATGATTTGCCTAGTCAATGAACTTTTTTTACTGGCATAATAAGAACTGTGATTTGCCTAGTCAATGAACTTTTTTTACTACCATAATAAGAACTGTGAATTGTCTAGTCAATGAACTTTTTTCACTAACATAATAAGAAATATGATTTGCCTAGTAAATTAATTTTTTTCACTAACATAATAAGAGCATTACCTTATTACCATAGAACTTTAATACAAAATTGGTTTTATGTTACAATTCTAATTTTCATTTCATAGTGTACACTAGATTCTAGGTGTAGTTTGCATAATTGTGTTGTTTTGTTTCTAATCCATCCTTGACATACAATATTTTATAACTTTAATTTTCAAACTTTTTACAATTCTAAAACATAAAAGTGTCCCAACAATGTCATCAACTCATCAAAGCAAATAATAAATTCTACATAAAAATTTTGAATTTTAAAAGGCACGCCTTGCCTTGAATGTAAACAGAGAAAAATTGAAACTTATGAGAACAGCATGGCATGCAATGTAAATGCCTGTCTGTTTATAACAAATTTTCATAAATATTCTAAGATAAAAGGGGCATAACTGCTAACAGACTGCTTTTAGGATTAAAGTGCCCCTTGTCTAACAACAATGATCAAATGCTCAAAGTTTCATGTCCATAGCTTTCATAGTTTTGAAAACATCATACCAAGGCAATTTTGACAAAAATTCTAGTTAAAAAGGGACATTACTCCAAAAATATTTCTTTTCAGGATAATGCCCCTTTTCTTACAACTTAACCTTGTCAAGATAAACAAGAATTCCAGGTTTTATGTAGATACCATATATAGTTATTATATATTATTTTACTTAATCAGCATTTTTCTTTACATGAAAGGGGCATAACTCCAAATATATTGCTTACAAAAACTATGCCCCTTGTCTTACAACTAAATGTACATCTTATGATTATTATGTATACTCTAGCCTGGGTTCCAGTCTGTCGATTTTTTATGTGCTTCTGTTCGGCAAATCGACAGCCTGGGGAAATACGATTTTCGATCGAAGCGCCACCTAGTATACACCCCGAAAATTACGGGTGTTATTTAAAGAACGATAACTCATGCAACGACAAACTAGTTGCTAAAAATAGAAACGGAATTTCCTTGAAGTGACCCGAAGCTCAACGAACAGTTACGGAGCCTCGCTTTCAAAACACCATTTCCGATTAAAATAACTCTCGTTGACAAAGTTTATTGCATGATGAGTTAATTCGATAAACAGGTTTGATTAGTTAAATTGGATAAAGTTTGTGAGCATCAGAGAATTGTGCTGGACGCAATTTATAATAGTAAATGGCGTCTCTTCGCCTCGATTTCGATTTAGTCATGTAATTTGTTGGTCACGTGCTAATCGGTCTATTAATAGGATTATCATTAGTCGATAATTACATGGGAAACCCCGCAGGTTTCCCCAGGCGTTGATACTATCAAAACCAGAGATGTTGTGCGTTATCTATGACGATCGAGTATGAAATAGCGCGTATGTTTTAAATAAGCAAAAAATATCAACGCCTGAATCCCAGGCTATGTATACTCCTACCTTTCATGATTGTTTGAGAAATGGGCTACATTAAAGTTATTCATTTGCACCACAACGACGACAACAATGACAACAATGACAAAACAGCAACCAAAACAGCTCAACATTTCCTTCAAAACAGACATGGATGCTGTTATAATAATAAATTAAAAATTAAACATCAAAATATAATAACAATTACCTGGCAATTAACAATGGCTGATGACTGGCAGAAAAAAGTTCAACAATTAAAGGATATGATGTTATTCAAATTATTCAAAACATATCCTCATTTACAATGAAATTATGCAGTTAAGCAAATTCCACGCATGCAAATGTATGTTTTTCAATTAATACACTTCCGCTGTTTTATTTCTTATCTTTATAGATCATACTGGAGATACTTTATGTAGATCCAAGAGTGGGGTCAATGACAATTTTTGTCAGAATTTTAGAACGCTTTTGTTGAATTATCACTTTACATAATAAATTATACATTAAGAATTTATGTTTATCAATCATTCTTTAAAGGACAAAAAGTGTAACACTACAAGTCTTAATTATTACAAAAAATATATATTATAAATCTAGAAAAATTTGAAAATAAAATCAAACCGAAGACAATTTGCTATGTCAAAAAAATGACATGATAAAAAAAAATCAGCATTTTTATTTTCATGGTAATGTAAAAATATTAATGTACAATTAATGTTTTTCAAATTGTATCATTTGATAATGAACCACAAAATTGTAAGAGATAAACATGTTAAAAACTAGTACATTTACCTTTATCACTACAAGCCTTCTTTGCTTTATTAAAACAATATTAAACAGACATATTAAAAGAAATAAAAACAAGTAATTGTAAACTTTATGAAACAATTTATACAAAATCATCTTTTGCCTACAGGGGTAAGTTTTACTAATTGATTCTCTTCTTCAAACAATGGGATTGACTTTGTCCTCAAATTACCATATTTGTTATATTGTATGACAATGGTACCTTTTTATCGCTGTTTTTCTTAAAGGAGCTCCACTGACGTCAAAAAGCCTAAAAACATAAAATTTGAAATTCTTAAATAGATCAAGTGAAAAACATTTAATAAAAAAATCTGAAAAGGCAAATAAAGAAATTAATTCCGATTAAATTTTGTGCAATTCTTTGTCTGTTTTATTTGAAAAGTGTTGCAAGTTTGGGTCATTTTGCACAACAAAAAATGGTTATTCTAGAAAAACTGGATGAGAAAATGAACATAAGTTATCCATCCAGTCCTTCTGGTATACTGGTATCTGGTACTGGTATCCAGATCAACTGGTACACAAATCTCAGACAAATATTTCCAGTCCCGTCAAGTCAAAAAAACTCTGTGTAGTCCCTTTATAGATCAATAATTATGCATTTTAATTACAAACATGTAAATTAACTGTATTACAATTAAAGAAAAAATATTAAGTAGTAGTTTTACACAAATAATTTATAATGCATACAAATATAATTTATGAAAATGACATTAAACAGAATATCTATGGTAAGGGACATTTAAAAAGGATCTTTACGGTAATGCATGCTTCTTTTTTCATTAAATCAGTACCATCACATGTCAAATTTATCATAATAAAGCTATCCCTGTACCAATGGACCAAAAAACATGAAACGTTTGAACCTTTGTAAAATATATGATACAGGACTTTTACTCCAGGGCTCGATCTAATCTGGTCTTGTAAAAAATTTGTTATATTCAATCAATGAAATTGGGTTACACGCGAGGAAGTATGACAATCAAATTAATAAATCGAAACAAGAGAGAGAGAGAGAAAATAAACCAGTCAATACAAAAAGGTTTTTCATGCAAAAAAAAATGAGACCTTTCATAGACAAATATCAAAAATATTGAAAACAAAATTTGAAAGTAAAAAGACATCAATTAAGTGAAAATGTTTCACCCAAACATTCAAAATGCAAAAAGGGCTTTGATTAAATACTATATTGTAAATATATAATGAAATGAAGCATTTCTGATAAAAACACATTTTCAATAAATTTTGACGGAATGAAAATAAACAATATCTTTTTTTTCATTTTTCCCATTTTACATCCTGTGACATAGTATGTCACCTTAAAGGCGACTTTTTACTCATAAATACTTACCAGTATACCGGGGTATATTTGCACTAGTGAAATAACTTTAAGTAATATATATATGAACATAAAATGATAACTTTAACATATTTTTTTTTAAAAATTATAAAAGGGTTGAATCAAACAAAAATTATCTTTAACTTGAGGTGTGTACTTCACTTGCCAAGATGTAAAATCAAGACCTGTCATCAGTGACATAATGCATAAAACTTTCGCTGTCTTAACATTTTATTTCACTTTTTAATTGAAATTAAAAATGAACTTTACTTTAAATGAATACAAGGAACTTACATAAATCTTATCGTTTAAATATGAAAAGATGACACAGCGTAAAAACGCTGCTTGACAATCGCAAGCCTTAAAATGTCGTAAAGATGCGGTGAAAAACAAATATAACAATAAGTATAAGGGTTATTTTGTTATTGTGAAGCATATATAACTGTCAGAAGAAGTTTGTTGAGATGGTCCGAGGTATATGACATTGTGACGTACGTCTCGTAAACTAGTCAATTAGTAACCCACAACAGACACTAAAGCAGTTAAATATCAGTTAAAACACACTGACTAACATGTGAATCGGTACATATGGTCTTTTTTCTGTCAAAATACGGGTAAAAAATGTGATTGTCCTCTTTTCTTGGCTCACTGTAGCTAATGTTTTTTTCTGACCACGTTTATGTGATTAAGTAAAGGATAAGTAAAGACAGAACGTATTTAGCAACATTCATATATACTTCAATGTCAGTCTGCCCACTAACAATAGATAGATACAATTTATTCAAGGTATTTGTACTATAATTTTCATGTGTTTTGTGAGAAAAATATATTGCTTTACTTAATATCTTGACCAAAAAAATGTAAACAAGCAAAACTTAAATTTGAATAAATAAACAGAAAAATCATGACAGCTTAACTTAAACTTTTCAAGAAAGTTTTCTTCCCTGTAGTACATTATTATACAGATTTTCCAAGAACAATTCTTAAGTCAATCAAACAATATTTTCACCCGTTAGATTGAAAATGGAACATATGATTATAAGTTTATATTTATACCAATCTAACAATTTACTGATTTATACTATCCCATTATAAGTGTATTTACTTGCATCATTCATAATTATGGTTGTCGGGTTAGCTCAACAGGTATAGCGTTGGACTGTGAATTGGGCAACCCGGGTTCGATTCCTGGACGGCGCAGGTCACTTTCGTTGTGATTTATCATGAAATATTTTCAATGGTCATTAGAACTGTACCTCCGCTTTGGTATGTATAGAAGTTTCGGTTCCTTGAGGTTGTCAGATTTAGGCAACTAGTACTGGTAAACTGCCCGACAAGCTACCCAGGAACAATATGGTGGCTGATCTGTGCTCTGGTAAATTCCACGTGGCTTACTGCTGTGATCCTGAGTGAGAACTACAAACATCAAGGCACATTGTTTATATGGCTCATTCACTAATAAAAACACTTTCTGAGTAAACAGGAGACCATATAAAAAACAAACTGACCAGTCTTGGTTATACGTAGGTAACGTAGCTGCCAAGATATGTACGTTTATGAAATAAGAAAACATCATAAAAAGTTGTTTCTGTGTCCCACATACACGTCATATATATATAGTTTACGATACAGGTAGATGAAATGTTTCATATATTTTCAAACGATTTAATGGCGATAACGTGGGACAGGAGTTATCATAGTCATTGGTTTGGTTATTTTTGTTCGTTTTCTTTTTTTTGCCGCGGAAAAAAAAATTTGACGCGCTATTGTCTATGTTAAGACAGCGTAACTGACATTTACTGGCAGGGGTAGTCATCCATGCATAAAAACCGCCAACAGTTATGACCAGTTAATTAATTAACATTGTTTTAATATTCAAATATTATGCAGTATGTGTTTTTCCAGCGTGTTGTTACAAATGCAAATTAACAATTTAAATGAAATTTATACATCATTTATGAATAAGGTCATTTGTTATGTGTACTTTTAAAATAATGGAATAAAAAATGTATGACTGATCCTATTTCCAATATGTTTCATTTGAATTAACGCAATGCCATGTTTATGCAGCAAGAGCTGTTAAAATGTGACAGGACTCAACTGAAAATAAAGGAAACTAGAACAACCAGAGCATGTTAATGATCCCACAAGGATTTTACAGAAGTATCAAATGAATACCCTTGACCTTTGACTTAATTTCCTCAAAATTAATAGCCTTAGGTCATCAACTAGCCATTAGCAGTGTTCCTACCAAGTTTCAAAATGTAGGTTTATTCATTTTCCAGTCATTAATGGGAAAATGTTTTTGCATACATGAAGTGTCAATGTGACCTTTGACCTATAATGACCTTAAAATCAATAGGGGTCATCAACTTGCCAAGGAAAATGTCAATACCTAGTTTCACAAGTCTTAAGCTTATTCCTTCTCAAGTTAAATATTGTTTGGACAAGCATTTTACATTACGTGAATAAATTTACCTGACCTTTGACCTAATGACCTCATAATAAATAGAGGTCATCTACTGACCATGGGCAAAGTCCTTACCAAATTAGAAACCTACCATTATTCCTTCTTTAAGATAATCTTAAGTTAATAAGCGGACAGGGAATTTCCATTCAGATTCACTTCAACCTTGACCTTTGACATAATTACCTCATAATCAATAGGGCCATCTACTGCATAGGCAAAGTCCTAACTAAGTTTCACAAACATAGCCTGATTAAGAAAACAAGGATTTTCCACGACCTTTGGCCTAATGACCTGATTGTCAATAGGGGTCAACTACTGGCCATGACCTTCCTAAGTATTAAGACAGCATATAGTCATAGTTATCAAGTTCTTGTGTGGACATTTCACTGATAGATGGGCACAAACAGACAGGCCAAATACCAGACCAAAGTAGCCATCGGGCATTCTGATTTCTGTATTTATGAAGTTTCAGAATGGAACCACATAACTAATCAACAAGATTCTGCCTGTCAAATGGATATCAATCTCATCCATACTTTAATATTGTTCTGAATATATATAAATTTCTAAAAGAGCTCAATGAAATCATTCATGCTGAAAAATAGCAATAAAGTATATATTTTACAGATAAAACTTGCCATAAATCACTCTCTGGATATATTTCATTTTCTAATTATAATTTCCTATAAATCAAAAAACAATACTTGATCACAGACTAGTCTCTCTATCTCTGACTGAAAACTATTAATCATAATACAAACAGGGGTGAAAATATCCAACAATGGCCGGATATAGAAAATTTATGAAGTAAAAGACAAATTTCCATCACAAAGGGGGTAATGGATATAAAGTATTGTTTTAATAAATAGTTTCCAAGAGATCTTGATTATAGTAACCAGCATTATTTTTCAACAAATACAAGTTGAACATAATTTTACTTTGTAAGCATCTTTTATGTATGCCTGTAATTTTTCAGGCAAGTATAACCATCCTAGATTGTGTTCTGAAGGACAACTTCCTCCTCAGACAATATTAATTTGAGCCGTGTCACGACAAAACCAACATAGTGGGTTTGCGACCAGCATGACTCCAGACCAGCCTGCGCATCCTTTCAGTCTGATCAGGATCCATGCTGTTCGCTATCAGTTACAGGATCCATGCTGTTCGCTATCAGTTAATCTACTTGTAATAGAGTTGGTAAGCGAACAGCATGGATCCTGATCAGACTGTGCGGATTCGCAGGCTGGTCTGGATCCATGCTGGTCGCAAACGCACTATGTTGGTTTTGTCATGACGTGGCTCATAATTAAAATTCAAGCTAATATATACATGTATCTCCTAAATCAGAACTAACAAAATTATATCAAATTATTTTACTTTCACAATATTCCTCAAACTATTTTTGTAATCAAACAGAGTAAAAGTTAAAGTTCAATGATTTTTATAGCACTAAATTATTTTCAACATTTTATTGTTTTTTAGTGTTGCTATCGTTAAACCTCGCAAGGTTGAAAGTGAAAATTATAATATTGTATGTCTTTTTTCCTTTTCAAGTAAGAAATTAACGACCAATATGTCATTAGGAGGTTTTTAAGTTGCGGCAATATATCTTTTATTAACCAGATTTTAAACTGAATTTTATTGAAATCACACTTCTGGAGCCATTAGATGTGCTAAGGTAATCTTTTTAAGAATCTATATTTGTGAAAGTCATATATGTATATTAACCCCCACCAAACTCCCTTTAATTTGTAACATGACCTGTATTGAAACTGTCCACTGTAACAGTAATCTAAACTAGCAAAATGGATTCTTATATCAAAATATTAAAAGCAGCCTATGATATCTTGTTAGACTATACAGACATATAGGTGGCCTGGTTAAATGCAGACATATCATTATCATAAACACTAGATGTGCAGCTTGACAAACACTAGAGATGTGCTGCTTGAGAAACACTAGAGATGTGTGGCTTGACAAACACTAGACATGTGCAGCTTGACAAACACTAGAGATGTGCAGCCTGACAAAGACTAGAGATGTGCAGCTTGACAAACACTAGAGATGTGTGGCTTGACAAACACTAGAGATGTGTGGCTTGACTAAACACTAGAGATGTGTGGCTTCACAAACACTAATGTGCAACTTGACAAACACTAGAGATGTGCGACTTGACAAACACTAGAGATGTGTGACTTGACAAACACTAGAGATGTGTGGCTTGACAAACACTAGATGTACAGTTTGACAAGCACTAGATGTGCTGCTTGACAAACACTAGAGATGTGCTGCTTGACAAACACTAGAGATGTGTGGCTTGACAAACACTAAAGATGTGTGGCTTGACAAACACTAGATGTGCGGCTTGACAAACACTAAAGATGTGAGTTTTGACAAACACTAGAGATGTGTGCTTGACAAACACTAGAGATGTGTGGCTTGACAAACACTAAGATGTGTGGCTTGACAAACACTAGAGATGTGTGGCTTGACAAACACTAGAGATGTACAGTTTGACAACCACTAGAGATGTGTGGCTTGACAAACACTAGAGATGTGTGGCTTGACAAACACTAGAGATGTACAGTTTGACAAACACTAGAGATGTACAGTTTGACAAACACTAGAGATGTGTGACTCAACAAACACTAGAGATGTGTGGCTTGACAAACACTAGAGATGTGTGGCTTGACAAACACTAGAGATGTGTGGCTTGACAAACACTAGAGATGTACAGTTTGACAAACACTAGAGATGTGTGACTCAACAAACACTAGATGTGTGACTCAACAAACACTAGAGATGTGTGGCTTGACAAACACTAGAGATGTGTGGCTTCACAAACACGAGATGTGTGACTTGACAAACACTAGAGATGTGTGGCTTGACAAACACTAGAGATGTGTGGCTTGACAAACACTAGAGATGTGTGGCTTGGCAAACACTAGAGATGTGAGGCTTGACAAACACTAGAGGTGTGTGACTTGACAAACACTAGAGATGTGTGGCTTGACAAACACTAGAGATGTGAGGCTTGACAAACACGAGATGTGTGGCTTGACAAACACTAGAGGTGTGTGGCTTGACAAACACTAGAGATGTACAGCTTGACAACCACAAGAGATGTAGAGCTTGACAACCACTAGAGATGTGCAGCATGACAACCACTAGAGATGTGCAGCTTGACAACCACTAGAGATGTGCAGCTTGACAACCACTAGAGATGTGCAGCTTGACAACCACTAGAGATGTGCAGCTTGACTGTGGTTTGACAAACACTTTATCAATATGAATTTATGCAACAAATAAAATTAACACACAAGATAAACAGCAGCTGGTCTAGGGTCAATCACAATGCGAATAAGATATAAGAGAGAAGGCTTAAAATCATCAAAACTTTGGAGAGAGAGAAAAAAAAAGACCAAAAAAAAAAAAAAACCGAAAAAAAAGAACACCACAAACAAAATGTACCAACAATTTACCACATAAAAACCGACAGTCATGAGACCTAATTTGTAACATCTTGTCAGTAAACAACAGAGGGAATACCCTGTGATAGTTGAGGCACTGACCTGCTATCTCCTGAAACAATCTATACCATATAAATACATATTGAAACATATACAGGCACAAACAAAAACATGTCCTCATCTTTACCTGCTAATTGGGTGGGCTACAGGGCAAACAAGTTTACTTTTATTTTTGATAGCAAGATTTCATTCTTTTTTCAGATGGTGGTTCTTTATCTAATATTTACAGATTTATACTGATATAAATACTGGTGCTTTATTATCTATCACATTTTGAGCTGTTAATAGTTTGGTAGGTTTTTAACAAACCTATTTCATAGCAAATAGTGTATCTTTTGTGTGTGATTTGTAATGCTTTTCATATTGTGAACATTTCAATGTTGAAGATGCCATCAGAAAAATCTTGCACTTGAGATAAGCTAAGCTACAAATTCAATGTAACAAATTCAACATAAGATTATAATCTACGCTACAAATTCAACTTATATAATTTATGTAACACAAATCTATATATTTGAGCTATGTTACAAATTCAACATAAATGGTGTGGAGGCATGGCCAAGTAGTTAAAAAGTCAGACTAGAAATCTCAGAATCCGTAGCAGTGTAGGTTCAAACCCCGTAAGAGGCAGGACATTGCTTCTTTGAGCAAAAAACTTTACACTCATTGCACAGTACTAACTGGTTAGTTCCAGGAATGCCCAGATTCAAAGAGTGTATCTATTAATAAATTCTGAACTAAGCTATGTTAAAACTTCAACATATAATCAATGTTACAAATTCAACATATAAGCTACGTTACAAATTCAACATATTACAAGCTTTAAAGATTAAACATATTTTTCTTGTTTGAAAAAGCCACTGATGTGAAAAAAACATCATTAATTTCCCGTATATTTCACATTTAAGAGACCACACTAAACTTTTTATATATTCTTATTTCAATTTCATATCTAATCTTTCCATATGGCTACCATTTTTATATTAAAGTAAAAAAAAATATAACTGATTAAAAGATTAATATACATTTTGTACTGTGATAAACATTATAAATGTAAAAAAAAAAAGTATTGACTAATGTTGACAAACGAGATGGCGTTACATTAAACTCCTGTTACCATACAGTACATTAACATTATGAGTGATTTATAGATCTGGTGAATCATTAATTTAGATATTGATTTGTAAGATTAAGACTGACACATTAAAATCATCTCCTGTCTTAATGAAACCAATCCTGTAAGAACCCGTATAGACTCAATAAAATATATACAAAAGCCCAAGTTTCATCTCTTTATACTTTACTAAACTTATATTGTTAAATGGACTTGCTTTGCATTTAGAACTGTCCATTGTTAGTTTTAATATAAAAAAGTTAAAATTCATTAGCCAGAAAATTAATACAGTCTGGTTTGAGACTGCATGTCAGATCAGGCTTGCAGGACTTTTAGCAGATGGCAATGTTTGGTGTGCAACTGCATGCTAGAACAGGCTTGCCTAACTTAAGTCTGGTCTAAGAATGCATAGCAGAAAAGGGGCTGCCCTAACTTTAGATGGTTTAAGACTGCAAGGTAGAACAGTATTGCCTGACTTTAGTAGTCTGGTCTTAAACTGCATAGTAGAACAGCCTTGTCTGACTTCAGTAGTCTGGTCTTAAACTGCATAGTAGAACAAGATTGCCTGACTTCAGTAATCTGGTCTTAAACTGCATGATACAACAGGCTTGCCTGACTTAGTAGTCTGGTCTTAAACTACATGGTAACACAGCCTTGTCTGACTTCAGTATTCTGGTCTTAAACTGCAAGGTACAACAGGCTTGCCTGACTTTGGTAGGTTGGTCTTAAACTGCATGATACAACAGGCTTGCCTGACTTAGTAGTCTGGTCTTAAACTACATGGTAACACAGCCTTGTCTGACTTCAGTAATCTGGTCTTAAACTGCATAGTAGAACAGGATTGCCTGACTTCAGTAATCTGGTCTTAAACTGCATGATACAACAGGCTTGCCTGACTTAGTAGTCTGGTCTTAAACTACATGGTAACACAGCCTTGTCTGACTTCAGTAGTCTGGTCTTAAACTGCATAGTAGAACAGGATTGCCTGACTTCAGTAATCTGGTCTTAAACTGCATGATACAACAGGCTTGCCTGACTTAGTAGTCTGGTCTTAAACTACATGGTAACACAGCCTTGTCTGACTTCAGTAATCTGGTCTTAAACTGCAAGGTACAACAGGCTTGCCTGACTTTAGTAGTCTGGTCTTAAACTACATGGTAACACAGCCTTGCCTGACTTTAGTAGTCTGGTCTTAAACTGCAAGGTACAACAGGCTTGCCTGACTTTAGTAGTCTGGTCTTAAACTACATGGTAACACAGCCTTGCCTGACTTTAGTAGTCTGGTCTTAAACTGCAAGGTACAACAGGCTTGCCTGACTTTAGTAGTCTGGTCTTAAACTGCAAGGTACAACAGCCTTGCCTGACTTTAGTAGTCTGGTCTTAAACTGCAAGGTACAACAGGCTTGCCTGACTTTAGTATGCAAGGTACAACAGGCTTGCCTGACTTAGTAGTCTGGTCTTAAACTGCAAGGTACAACAGCCTTGCCTGACTTTAGTAGTCTGGTCTTAAACTGCAAGGTAGAACAGGCTTGCCAGACTTTAGTACTGCAAGGTAACACAGATTTGCCTGACTTTAGTCTGGTCTTAGACTGCATTATAATACAGGTTTGCCTGACTTTAGTCTGGTCTTACTGACTGCAAGATAGAAAAGGCTACAATGACTTTAAAGTGATAGCAAAGGCCTGTCATAGTTGTTGTTAGTATTTAATTGGCAGATCCTTACTTGAATGACAAACATATTTTAGGAAATCAAAACAATATTGCATAGCCTGTATAATACATTTCTAAGTTTTTAAAATTTAAGCATGGAAAAGAAGATCTCCTTGCAATATCTGAGATATTCCTGATCATTATTTATATATACAATGATTATGAGCCCTTTAGCATCTTACATTGTGATATTTTTATAATACCAATATCATAACATAAATCTTTTTCACTGTCTGCCTAGTCTTTCCTTTTCAAGTAAGAAATTAACGACCAATATGTCATTAGGAGGTTTAAAGGTTGCGGCAATATATCTTTTATTAACCAGATTTTAAACTGAATTTTATTGAAATCACACTTCTGGAGCCATTAGATGTGCTAAGGTAATCTTTTTAAGAATCTATATTTGTATATTAACCCCCACCAAACCCCCTTTAATTGTTACAAATTACCTGTATTGAAACTGTCCACTGTAACAGTAAACTAAACTTAAAATACTAAAAGCAGCCTATATAATATCTTAAAGACTATACAGACATACAGGTGGCCTGGTTAAATGCAGACATATCATAATCATAAACACTAGAGATGTGCAGCTTGACAAAACACTAGAGATGTGTGACTTGACAAACACTAGAGATGTGCAGCTTGAGAAACACTAGAGATGTGCTGCTTGAGAAACACTAGAGATGTGTGGCTTGACAAACACTAGAGATGTGCTGCTTGAGAAACACTAGAGATGTGTGGCTTGACAAACACTAGAGATGTGTGGCTTGACAAACACTAGAGATGTGTGGCTTGACAAACACTAGAGATGTGTGGCTTGACAAACACTAGAGATGTGTGGCTTGACAAACACTAGAGATGTGTGGCTTGACAAACACTAGAGATGTGTGGCTTGACAAACACTTGAGATGTGTGGCTTGACAAACACTTGAGATATGTGGCTTGACAAACACTAGAGATGTGTGCTTGACAAACACTACAGATGTGTGGCTTGACAAACACGAGAGATGTGTGGCTTGACAAACACTAGAGATATGTGGCTTGACAAACACTAGAGATGTGTGGCTTGACAAACACTAGAGATGTGTGGCTTGACAAACACTAGAGATGTGTGGCTTGACAAACACTAGAGATGTGTGGCTTGACAAACACTAGAGATGTGTGGCTAGACAAACACTAGAGATGTGCAGCTTGACAAACACGAGAGATGTGTGGCTTGACGAACACTTGATATGTGTGGCTTGACAAACATTAGAGATGTGTGGCTTGACAAACACTAGAGATGTGTGGCTTGACAAACACTTGAGATGTGTGGCTTGACAAACACTTGAGATGTGTGGCTTGACAAAAACTAGAGATGTGTGGCTTGACAAACATTAGAGATGTGTGGCTTGACAAACACTTGAGATGTGTGGCTTGACAAACACTAGAGATGTGCGGCTTGACAAACATTAGAGATGTGCAGCTTGACAAACACTAGAGATGTGTGGCTTGACAAACACTTGAGATGTGTGGCTTGACAAACACTTGAGATGTGTGGCTTGACAAAAACTAGAGATGTGTGGCTTGACAAACATTAGAGATGTGTGGCTTGACAAACACTTGAGATGTGTGGCTTGACAAACACTAGAGATGTGCGGCTTGACAAACACTAGAGATGTGCAGCTTGACAAACACTTGAGATGTGTGGCTTGACAAACACTAGAGATGTGCAGCTTGACAAACACTAGAGATGTGGCTTCACAACACTAGAGATGTGTGGCTTCACAAATTTTAGAGATGTGTAGCTTCACAAATGCTAGAGATGTGTGGCTTCACAAACACTAGAGATGTGCTGTTTGACAATCACTAGAGATGTGTGGCTTGACAAACACTAGAGATGTGTGGCTCGACAAACACTAGAGATGTGCTGCTTGACAAACACTAGAGATGTGTGGCTTGACAAACACTATATCCATATGAATTTATGCAACAATTTAATCAACACTCATAAACAGCAGCTGATCTAGGGTCAATCACAATGCAATTAAGATTCAGGAGAAGGCTTAAAACCATCAAAACTTTGGAAAGAGAGAAAAAAAGAGAGGGGAAAAAATGCCACAAACAAAATGTACCAACAATTTACCACATAAAAACCGACAGTCATGAGACCTAATTTGTAACATCTTGTCAGTAAACAACAGAGGGTATACCCTGTGATAGTTGAGGCACTGACCTGCTATCTCCTGAATCAATCTATACCATATGAATACATATTGAAACATATGACAGAAACAACAAACAAAAACATGTCCTCATCTTTACCTGCTAATTGGGTGGGCTACAAGGCAAACAAGTTTACTTTTATTTTTGATAGCAAGATTTCATTCTTTTTTCAGATGGTGGTTCTTTACCTAATATTAACAGATTTATATCTATACTGATATAAATACTGGTGCTTTATTATGTATCACATTTTGAGCTGTTAATAGTTTGTTAAGTTTTTAACAAACCTGTTTCATAGCAAATAGTGCATCTTTTATGTGTGATTTGTAATGCTTTTCATACTGTGAACATTTCAATGTTTAAGATGTCATCAAAAAAATCTTGCACTTATAAGCTATGCTACAAAATTCAATGTGACAAGTTCAACATAATTATATGAGCTATGGAATAAATTCAACATAAGATTATAAGCTACACTACAAATTCAACTTATATAATTTATTTAACATATTAATATAACATATATATGAGCTACGTTACAAATTCAACATAAATGGTTTGGAGGCATGGCCAAGTGGTTAAAAGGTCAGACTAGAAATCTCAGAATCTGTAGCCATGTAAGTTCAAACCCCGTAAGAGGCAAGCCATTGTTTCATTGAGCAAGAAACTTTACACGCATTGCACAGTACTGGTTAGTTCCAGGAACAAATTCAAGAGTATGTCTATTAATAAATTCTGAATATACTAAGCTATGTTACAAATTCTACATACAAATGTACATGTATACAAGCTTTAAAGATTAAATGTAATTTTCTTGTTTGAAAAAGCCACTGATGTGAAAAAATATCATTAATTTCCCGTATATTTCACATTTATACAATTTTTTGACCGCACTGAACTTAATATATTCTTATTTCAATTTCATATCTAATCTGTCCATATGGCTACCATTTTCATATTAAAGTAAAAAAATATAACTGATTAAAAGATTAATATACATTTTGTACTGCGATAAACATTATAAATGTAAAAAAAAAAAAAATTTGTATTGACTAACGTTGACAAACGAGATGGCGTTACATTAAACTCCTGTTACCATAAAGTACATTACCATTATGAGTGATTTATAGATTGGTGAATCATTAATATAGATATTGATTTGTAAGATTAAGACTGACACATTAAAATCATCTCCTATCTTAATTGAACCAATCCTGTAACAACCCATATAGACTAATAAAAATATATACAACAAGAGCTGTCCGTAAGACAGCGCGCTCGACTTTTTTATTGCTTGCCAATAAAAAAAGTTTTTGCAGTAAAAGGCAATACAAGAATCTCTGTATTTTTAAAGTGAACAATGGCCATGAGCATTAAGATATTTAGTGAAGAATTATTTTACTGAATTGTGTGATACCCTTGAACACTGCAGCAAAGTTTTTTAGTGCTTGCCTATAATACAAAACATTGACAGTTAAGGGCCATAATTCAAAAAAAATCTTTGACAGAATTACCTTCTCCTGGACATGTTTGGGAATCATGATTGTAAACAAGTATTCCAACTTTCAAATTAATATCTCAAACAGTTCAGTCAAAAAGTGGACTGGTACTAAAAACTTAACCAAGATTCTAAGTCGATAAAAGGCCTTAATTTTTAAAACAAATCCTTGACAGAGTTACCTTCTCTTGCGTACAGATGGGGGTAATGATGTGAAATAGCATTAAAAGTTTCAAAGCAATATCTCAAAGGGTTAAGGCAATAAGTGGATTTTACCCATATTCAATGTATTTTCTAAGTCAAAAAGGGGCATAATTCTGTCAAAAACCTTGACAGAGTTATGTCCTCTTGTCTGTTGATGAAGGTCGTGATGGTAAACAAGTATGGTCAGTTTCAAAGCAATACCTCCAATGGTTTTGAAATAAAGTGAGGTGGTACAAAAAACTTAACCAAGCTCAATACACTTTCTAAGTCAAAAAAGGGCCATAATTCTGTCAAAAACCTTGACAGAGTTATGTACTCTTGTCTGTAGATGGAGGTTATGATGGTGAACAAGTATGGTAAGTTTCAAAGCCATACTTGTAATACTTCTGAAATAAAGTGGGGTGGTACGAAAAACTTAACCAAGGTGTGACGCCAACGCCGACGCTAACGCCGACGCTAACGCCGACGCCGACGCCGGGGCGAGTAGGATAGCTCCCCTTTTCATAGAAAAGTCGAGCTAAAAACCCAAGTTTTATCACGTCACTACATTAAATTTGTAAAATGGACTTTCCTTGCTTTGCATTTAGAACTGTCCATTGTTAGAAGTTTTAATGTAAAAAAGTTCAAATTGATTAGCCAGAAGAACAAAATCCCTTCTGAGAATGCATGTCAGCCCATGAATGACTGTCTTTAAAATGATGGCAAAGTCTGGTCTTAGACTGCATGGCAGAAAAGTCTAGGGTCTCAGACTGCATGCTAGAACATGTTTGCCTGACTTAAGTCTTGTCTAAGACTGCATGATTACATGGGTTTCCCTGACTTTAGTCTGGCCTTAAAATGCATGGTAATACAGATTTGTCTGACTTTAGTCTGGTTTAAGACTGCATGGTAACACAGATTTCCTGAATTTAGTCTGGTCTTAAACTGCATGATAATACAGATTTGCCTGGCTTTAGTCTGGTCTTAGACTGCATGGTAATACAGATTTGCCTGACTTTAGTCTGGTCTTAAACTGCATGGTAACACAGGTTTTCCTGACTTTAGTCTGGTCTTAAACTGCATGGTAACACAGGTTTTCCTGACTTTAGTCTGGTCTTAGACTGCAAGGTAATACAGGTTTGCCTAACTTTAGTCTGGTCTTAGACTGCAAGGTAACACAGGTTTGCCTAACTTTAGTCTGGTCTTAGACTGCAAGGTAACACAGGTTTGCTTAACTTTAGTCTGGTCTTAGACTGCAAGGTAACACAGGTTTGCCTAACTTTAGTCTGGTCTTAGACTGCAAGGTAACACAGGCTTGCCTGACTTTAGTAGTCTGGTCTTAAACTGCATGGTAACACAGATTTGCCTGACTTTAGTCTGGTCTTAAACTGCATGGTAATAGAGGTTTGCCTGACTTTAGTATGGTCTTAGACTGCAAGATAGAAAAGGCTACAATGACTTTAAAGTGATAGCAAAGACCTGTCATAGTTGTTGTAAGAATTTAATTGGCAGATCCTTACTTGAATGACAAACATATTTTAGAAAATCAAAACAATATTGCAGAGCCTGTATGATATCTTTCTTAGTTTTTTTAAAATTAAAGTATGGAAAATAACATCTGGTAATACCCGAAATATTCCTGATTATGATTTACATATACAATGTTTATATCAGCCCTTTAGCATCTAACATTGTGATATTTTTATAATACCAATATTATAACATAAATCTTTTTCACTGTCTGCCTAGTCTGGCTAAGTCTGCCGTAATATCAGTCTATATAAAACTATGGTCCCAGTTTTAGTGGAATATTTTATCTAATTTAACTCATGTATCACCTCCTTATATTATTGATACCTCTACTTATCTATGACATCTCCGTCATTATTTCTGTCACCATTATCAGCTTCTAATTTCTATTTTAAGAAACGATACAGAATTAAATTGTGTCGCACTGTTGTATCAATATATCATATACAATATATCGTCCCACAAACCGTCGTGATATTAAAAAAACAACGTGATATTTGATATTAAAAAAAAACGTGACATTAAAAAACAACGTTTAGAGATCCCGTGATCAGAGGTCATTATCGTAAATCAATACTATAATCTTGTAAATTACTTTGTACTTATTACAGGATATAAAAGACCTTGTCAGCAGCCCTGTCAGGGATTATAAAATAAACATGTTTTTTATTACACTAAAGATGAGATATTTCCTTAATTAACTAATTAGGAAGGTTTAGAAAGTGTGTGTGAGTAATCTTTGATTGTTCAAAGTCAATTTCATATCTTATCATATACACCAGCGCTGTAGCCATACTGAGGCAGGTGCCTTGGTTAAAATTTGAGAAGTTAATAAATATATTAGGTAGAAAAATCAGTTTTGAAAATAAAAGAAAAAGAAAAGAAAAGCCTCCAATATAAGTTAAAGCAGAATGAAACAAGTAAGGCTTGTTCCAAAGTGAAGACTGGCTTTAGTTAATAGATAAATTAAAGAAAATGTATTTCAAATCTTGTAAAGAACATAAAAATTTCTGGTTTGTTTTCTTAAATATACATTTAAATATTGTTAAAATGGTATAAAGATGATAAGATTCAGAATGACAAAAAACTTCTCTCAGAGTGATCCAAAACGCACCAGAGACGTTCTAGGTGAAAAAAAATTCCATGGGACCATGCCCCCAACAATTGCCTCGGTTAAAAATCACGTCTGGCTTTGCCATTGTACACACTTACTTGTTATTAATTTTCTGGCACGGAATTTGGAACAGAACATAACAATTAAATCATAGAGTGTGGACAGTAACAGATTTAACCCATGTGACCCGTGCAGACCAAGATCAGCTGGCACATCTGTATTCACTTATTATGGTTTGAATGTTTGCTATTTAGTCATTAAGCTTGTTTCCTGAATTTGGTGCAGTGAAGATAAAACTAGTTTTGTCTACAAAACTTTAAGACTTCAACTTACTATTGGGCCCTTTATATTAGTTTATATATAAGGAACTGGAAAAAAATTCTAGGTCAAAGTCAGTCTATGCAAATCTGTGAAATTACATTCCCCAAATTACAATTACATTGAGATTTCTTGAAAAAAAAAGAAAAAGAAAAATGATGACACAGTACAAAAAAAAAAGAAATTCATAATAAAGTACCTTTTAGTGTGACACTAATCATGTTATATGCGTGCACTCTAAATTCCCCCTTTTTAAAAATGTTTTTAACTGAACTAACTGATGATGGTTTGATTAATACATTTACAGACATAAACACGCAATACTAGATAAATATAATAATCTTGTCTCCACGCACATTATTTACCCCAATTTATAAACAATTTGTCAAAAAAACTGTAACGAAAAAAGAAAAAATTCTTCACTTATAACATCATTACATAATCCATTATCTGATTTTTTTTTTTCAAATATGAATTTAAACATAGAAAGACGTTGATGATGATATATATTTCTTTTTTTAAATGACAAATTTTACAAAAATTAAAATAAAATTTGAATCATCACCATCATGAAAGTTTATTTTTTGTTCAAAAAGACAAATTTGAATATCATCAAAAGATACACTGTATTTACTGCAGAACTGAGTCGTGAAATTGCCGTCAATATTTCGACAATTTTCTTGTAAATAAATGATTTACTTACAACAATTGTATTGGTAATAATTCATCCGCACACGTTTCTACACAAGTATCACTTGAAACAGCTACAGTTTAATTGAAAAAAAAATTTAACCAGTTCAAATACATGTAAAATGTCAATAAAGAAAATAACAAATCAATCAAAAAATATCAATTTAACAGTTTTGCACTCATAAACCTTTGTACAAATACAATTAAATTGAAAACAGCATCTGCATAAACAATGTGACCAATCAAATGAGACAATTAAGTGAATTCGACCAATCAGATTGTCCGAAGGTGTCATGTGACATGTAAGTAGTTAATGATAGTAAAGAATGAAAGTGACAGTTTTGGGTCATATTACTGACTCTACACTATGAATTATATTTATCATATGTAATAAATAAGCTTCATTAAGCCCATATAAAGTTGACACCAAAACATTAATAGCCAGGTAATGGACAAAAAATTCATCTGACCATTATAAAATGTCCGGTACACTTACATCACCTACTTCAATTACTGCAATGAAGCTGATTTGGAATTACAATATAATTAACTTGGCTACCTTTTTCTACAAACAAACAATAAAATAGGGTTGAAAAATTGAAACTTTCTCTTGTAATTTTTGCCTAAGGCTGTAAGATACTTTTAATTAGAAACTTACAATAAATATCTTGTAACACTATAAACCACACTTTGTATCATTTCTATTATTTGAGAACTAAAACTATGGAAACAATAGTAAACATTGGCAAAATGTTCATCCCTGGGTCAAATCAAAACAAGCAAATTGTTGAATTTATATCCCCCGCCGAGTACTGGTTATTATTAAAACAACAACTGAAGACATAAGGCTTTATTTATATATTTATCATGGCATAAACAGTAATATTCTTTGAACTTGATAAATATTCAGGGCAATAACAGAGCCTTAACTCTGTGTTAAATAGTAATATCTGGAAATGCCAATGAGATGTATGCATACTGCATAACTAATCAAGGGCCATAAATCTGAGTTATAAGTGTCTGACCGGAACAAGGCGACTATATGCACATCTCCTCTTCGTATCCCATAAAGTTTCATTGAATTCCAGCCAGTAGTTACAGAGAAGTAGCACGGAAACGATTATTGCTCTGGTTGTATACTGCATAAGTTATCAAGGGCCATAACTCTAAGTTAAAATGTCTGACCCGAACAAGGCGATGATATGCCCATCTCCTCTTGGTATTGAAGGTTCCAATAAAGTTTCATTGAATTCCAGCCAGTAGTTGCAGAGAAGTAGCGCAGAAACGAATATTTTTCTATATGCATACTGCATAACTAATCAAGGGCCATAACTCTGAGTTAAAATGTCTGACCCCAACAAGGTGATGATATGCACATCTCCTCTTGGTATTGAAGGTTCCCATAAAGTTTTGTTGAATTCCAGCCAGTAGTTGCAGAGAAGTAGCGCGGAAATGATTTTTGCTCTATATGCATACTGCATAACTAATCAAGGGCCATAACTCTGAGTTAAAGTGTCGGACCGGAACAAGCCGACGATATGCGCATCCCCTCTTGATATTGAAGGTTCCCATAAAGTTTCGTTGAATTCCAGCCAGTAGTTGCAGAGAAGTAGCGCGGAAACGATTTTTACTCTATATGCATACTGCATAACTAATCAAGGGCCATAACTCTGAGTTAAAGTGTCGGACCAGAACAAGCCGATGATATGCGCATCTCCTCTTGATATTGATGATTCCCATAAAGTTTCGTTGAATTCCAGCCAGTAGATGCAGAGAACTAGTCTGGAAACGAAATTCGGACGGACAGATGGACGGATGGACAACGCCAAAACTATATCCCCCTCCCGATTCCATCGGCGGGGGATAATAATCCTCATCAGAATAAGGTAGATCATTTTAGCTACACACAGATTTGACACAAAAATGCTCAATTTACCCTTACTTTACATACTGGTAACACTTGTATTGGACATTCTAGTATTTGGTCTTCCAAGTTTTAAGACTGACATCCTGGTCCTATCATCTCCTCTATACTTTGGCTGAGTCAGAGAATAACTGAATCCAGTGATGTCAAGTTAATAAGTTCTTTAGGAAAGAACAATGAAAGTAATACCTCTGAATCCTTGAAGTACACAAGTACATGTCTTTGATATCTGAACATTTTTAAGAGTGCATACAAATAAAAATGAGTACAGAAACTGGCACAAAGAATAACAAAGGACATTTGATGCGTGAACACCATGTACACAACAGCAGTGGCAGCAACAAGATGTTCCTGGAGATGAAGAATACTGAACTTGCTTGGATGGAAGTGTTGGCCTATAGTGGTTAAGATGTTTGATTCTCAATTCCGAGGCCATGGGTTTAATTTTATGTATATTTCACCCAAACTAATTAGGTAATGAGTAGTGTTCAAATAAGTTTACAGCTTCCATCTTAATCAAGCTAAAATAAAAATGTTAAAACTTACTTACCTGGAAGAATGTAACACTCACAACTGTCCATGTATAACATTTCTTCATGGAACATGGCATCCTGCAGGAGAATTATTTCTTAATCAACAGTTATATACAATTGTTAACAAAGATTCCCATTAAAAATTTATCCAAATTAAGCAAACACATTTATATAACAAGAGCTGTCTGCTTGATAGTAAAACAAGAGACTGGATAATGTAAAACTTTCTAAGTTCAAAAAGGGGCCATTATTCTGGAAAAATCCATGTTAGAGTTAGGGGACTTGAGTACTGCCCCTTTATTATACTCTCAAATAAGTGTGTGAAGTTTCAACCTATTCCCTATTCAGTAGTTTTGGGGGTATCAACTTGCATGCAAAAACTTAACCAAAGTGGGACAGTGACACTGATACCCTGGTTAAATGGTAACAAAAGCTCTCCCTTTTCTTTAAATAATTGAGCTGCTTAAACAGGGGCCATGACACTTAATAATCTAAATGACAAACAGAAAAATTACGCTTTAGTATACATGCTGTTGTTTGCAACAAGCGTAAAGGCTTTTGCATTAACGTGTTTGTAAAAATATCAAATAGTTCTATGCAAAAATTATCTAAATTTCAATTTGGTAGTGACCATGTTGTGTCTATAAATGAAAAACAACAGCAAGCAGATTAGGTTGGTAACGGAGTCATATAACATTGTATTAAGCTGACAAAATTACTGGACTGCTGTATACTTTACCTTTTGCTTACACAAGCACAAAGTTCAATCTCTATTTTTTGCCATTACTTTTAAGGCCTGACATTAATAGCAACAAAAATACAAATATATGTAAACAATATCTGCATCAGTAACTTATTTTGTTGGATAGAGATTGACCAAATAGGTTACAACCTATATTTTATAAATCTCCACTAATATCTTTCCAAGACCCCTCCTCACGAGAACTAACAGTCTAAATCTGACCTTTGCAGTGTTTGTTTAATTTTGTATTATAGGAAGATACTGGGTCATATAGTACTGGTGAAACTGACAATGAATAAAAGATAAGCTGATTTAGTGACTTATGACCTGTTGATATGATGTATATTTTGTAAATTATTTTTTTAGGCCCACATGGAAGATTAGGTAACCAAATGTGTAGCCTCAGTAAATAAAGACTTTACTTAATTATGTTTGATGCATTTTTGGCAACTGGTAATGTATGAGATATCTATATATGTACTGTATATGTTTCATGTTAATCAAACTAAGGTGTTTTTAGTGAAACTAAATGTACTATAAATTGAGATATTGTCCTACTATAAGTATGAACGATGTCTTCCATTTTTCGTTTTGACATAGAAACAAGATTCTGACCCTGAATGAGAAATATCTCAGAATCAAACTTTGAACATCTAAATATTTTGACTGATGTGTTTCTCAGTGCAATCTCCATATGTTTGAAAACCTATCAATATATGTTTATTTCATTTACATATCAACACTACGAGTTTAAATCATTTATGCCCTAGCTCCTCACTCTTTTTGTTTAGTGCGTTTTTATAAAAGGTCTGGATATTTAGTGTAGCATGCAAATAGACTGTTTGTTTCTTGAATGACATATCAAGGACAAAATTACTATCATGTATGACAATTAACCTTGAAAAGGACAAACTTAACCTTAAACATATTGTTTTGAAATGCGCTTAATGATATTGATGCAGAGATGTACATAGCATCAATTTCTCTAAAACGTAATAAAAATCAAAAGAATATAATTATGATTTACAAAAAGAAATAATGTAACATGGCAGAAACATACACATGTTGATTGCAATCTTGGGAAATAAAATAATGTAGCGGGTGCTAGGACAATTTCAATAAAATCCGAACATAAAATACACGACGGACAAAGATAACCGTGAGCGATACAAATCACAGATACGTGTTGCGGCAGCTGTAACCATCTCTGATTGGTTGAAAACTTGCGTGTCACATGTTTTTTTGAAAGATGAGATAATATCAGACATGAGCGGAAAAATTGTGAAATAGATGTTATTTTGTAATATATCTATACTTTTATATGTCTTTTCTCCATCTGGTGCTCCTGTTTACTTACATACAGTTATTTTATATCCAATCTATGTTAATGGTTTTGTACTTTGTACAGTTCATATTGTAAAAACTTTTTCTAGCCCATCCCTGTCATTAATATTCATCTCTCAATTCACAGTCCCAAATGAGAAACTTACAATTTCTTACTAGCCCAAATATGTAAACTGTATATATTCTTAATATTTACTAGCGAGGTATTAAATTTTTGATTGCCAGACTCATGTAAATTTTTATTACTGATGCCGTCTGCAAGCGACAGTTGTCCAATGGTAAAACACAAGTATGGGAATCAAGATATCACAAGTTTGATTGAGTCCTTTCAGGGACAATGTTATTTGTCTTGGAAAAACACAACAAAAGAAAACAAAACATTTACTATACCTTTCATCAGTTCATTCAGGTGTAAATTAAACCTGTAAGGAAAGTATAATTTCTTTGGCACCATAATTTGAGGTGCACTGATCAGCGTCAAAGACTTTCCACAGAAGATTGATAGATAAAAGTCTATGGCCATGATATGAGTAAAAGCTGCGGGAAAATGATCCATGATCTGCCATGTGCCTGAAATAAACAAAAAATGCATTTACATTTTACTTTAATAAACAGGTAGGCAGTTCCCTGAATAGAATATATTAAAGGGACTCCACTGAAGTCTGTTGACATGACAGGTCTGGAATATTTTTTTCTACATTAATGTTTCATTTAATGTTGATGTAGATTGATAATTACATGCAAAATTTCAAATATTTCGCTCACTCTGTTTTTCTGGAATAATACATGTAATTCCAATTTTTATAAATGACCCAAAATTGAAAAGCATTGCATGGCTTTTCACTCAAACTCGACTAAGAATAACACATAATACCATTTTTTTCAAATATATTTCTGCATATAGATCTATATAACTTAATCTTCTTTTGCAAACTGTCTTTTTAAAGTGCCAAAGCCAATCATTTAAGAAATTCAAATTTTATGTTTTTATGCTTTTGAACCTCAGTGGGGTTCCTTTAAAGAAAATTATAAAATTCTGTAACAGTATGAATGTGCTTGTTTGCAGGTTAATTGATTACATGTATTAATCTTCAAATAATACATTTTACAAAGCAGTGAAGAACCTAATGAATTGCAAAAATTAAAACTAACTTAATTGGTATATTCAAGATAATATTGTCGGACAATGTTCAAACAGAATCAAACTTTTTTTCCCTAAAACCCTTTTGATTAAGTTAAGTGCTTAAAATACTTTTATTACCACTGTCAAAAAATTTGACACAAAGTCTATGGGCTAGTTATGCATTTGTATATACATGTGCATTTTAACCAGGAGGTTTTTTTTTGTCCTTTTAATAAAAACAGATAATTTATTAATTATTAAAAAGCATATCAGATTAAGCTATTCTTCATAAATCGCATACAATATTCAATTTCCCTTTCAGACGGACAATTATAAAATAACCTTAGTTGACAGGGTTTCGACAAATTGAATACATGCCATAATTTCGCAATTTAGCCCTCTTTACAATTATGAAAAAAAAAATTTTGTAATGAAATTATCAAAACTAGATCCAGTCAGGGTGACTCGGAAAAAAAATAAAAAAGTTTTTTTTTTGGTCTCCCCACTTTCGCTTGCTGTCATCTAGGTATCAAGATCTCGTCACTGATTAAAGATT
Organism: Ruditapes philippinarum; assembly: GCF_026571515.1. NCBI lineage: Eukaryota > Metazoa > Mollusca > Bivalvia > Venerida > Veneridae > Ruditapes > Ruditapes philippinarum. The sequence continues at coordinate 237,465 of NW_026854272.1, forward strand.
ATATTAATGAAAAAAGAAATTATATTAATGTAAATCTTTTATTATTTTTTTTCCTCTCCAAAATAGGAAAAATAAGTGACGAATAAGTTTGTTTTTACATGACATGACCTTTTAATGTGAAAGTAATTAGTCAAAAAAATTTCATAAATCACACTTTCAATTAAGATAGGAAATCAATATCCTGACAGATTAAATATTTCTTCAAAAGAAATTATACTTCAGTCATAATTGAGTATCTACTGCTTAAATATTGTTGACAGTTTTTTTACTTTAGGAAAAAAAATCAACACTTTTTTTTCATAACACAAGACAATTAAATTTTAGTCTTTGCTTTTTAATTTCAATTAGGCATAATATCCTGTGAAAGTGAGGGAAATTATAAAAAGCATAGCATATCCTGCCAAGTACCTGGCCAAAGTATGTCCTGCCAAGTACCTGGCCAAAGTATGTCCTGCCAAGTACCTGGCCAAAGTATGTCCTGCAAAGTACCTGGTCAAAGTATGTTCTGTCAAGTACCTGGCCAAAGCATGTCCTACCAAGTACCTGGCCAATATTCTGCATGCCAAGTACCTGGCCAAATAATGTCCTGCCAAATACCTGGCCAAAGTATGTCCTGCAAAGTACTTAGCCAAAGTATGTCCTGCAAAGTACTTAGCCAAAGTATGTCCTGCAAAGTACTTAGCCAAAGTAAGTCCTGCAAAGTACTTAGCCAAAGTAAGTCCTGCAAAGTACTTAGCCAAAGTATGTCCTGCAAAGTACTTAGCCAAAGTATGTCCTGCAAAGTACAAAGTATGTCCTGCAAAGTATGTTCCTGCAAAGTTAGCCAAAGTAAGTCCTGCAAAGTACTTGGTCCTGCCAAGTACTTAGCCAAAAAGCCAAAGTATGTCCTTGCCAAAAAGTCCTGCAAAGTACTTAGCCAAATTATGTCCTGCCAACTTTAGTATGTCCTGCCAGTACCTGGCCAAAAGTACTGCAAAGTACCTGGCCAAATCATGTCCTGCCTTACCAAAGTATGCAAAGTACTTAGCCAAAGTAAGTCATTGCAAAGTACTTAGCCAAATTATTCCCAAGTACTGCAAAGTATGTCCTGCAAAGTACCTTGCCAAAGTATGTGCAAAGTACCTAGCCAAAGTATGTCCTGCAAAGTACCTAGCCAAAGTATGTCCTGCAAAGTACTTAGCCAAAGTATGTCCTGCAAAGTAGCCAAAGTATGTCCTGCAAGTACTTAGCCAAAGTATGTCCTGCAAATACTTAGCCAAAGTATGTCCTGCAAAGTACCTAGCCAAGTATGTCCTGCCAAGTTCCTGGCCAAATTATGTCCTGCAAGTACCTTACCTGGCCAAATTTATGTCCTGCCAAAGTACTTAGCCAAATTATGTCCTGCAAAGTACTTAGCCAAAGTAAGTCCTGCAAAGTACCTGGCCAAATTATGTCCTGCAAAGTACCTGGCCAAATTATGTCCTGCAAAGTACCTGGCCAAAGTATGTCCTGCCAAGTATCTGGCCAAAGTATGTCCTGCAAAGTATCTGGCCAAAGTATGTCCTGCAAAGTACTTAGCCAAAGTATGTCCTGCAAAGTACTGGCCAAAGTATGTCCTGCCAAGTATCTGGCCAAATTATGTCCTGCAAAGTATCTGGCCAAAGTATGTCCTGCCAAGTACCTGGCCAAAGTATGTCCTGCAAAGTACCTGGCCAAATTATGTCCTGCAAAGTACCTGGCCAAATTATGTCCTGTACAAAGTACCTGGCCAAATTATGTCCTGCCAAAGTATTCTGGCCAAAGTATGTCCTGCAAAGTACCCGGCCAAAGTATGTCCTGCAAAGTACCTGGCCAAAGTATGTCCTGCAAAGACCTGGCCAAAGTATGTCCTGCAAAGTACTTAGCCAAAGTATGTCCTGCAAAGTACCTGGCCAAAGTATGTCCTGCAAAGTACCTGGCCAAATTATGTCCTGCAAAGTATCTGGCCAAAGTATGTCCTGCAAAGTACCCGGCCAAAGTATGTCCTGCAAAGTACCTGGCCAAAAGTATGTCCTGCAAAGTATCTGGCCAAAGTATGTCCTGCCAAGTATCTGGCCAAAGTATGTCCTGCAAAGTATCTGGCCAAAGTATGTCCTGCAAAGTACCCGGCCAAAGTATGTCCTGCAAAGTACCTGGCCAAATTATGTTCCTGCAAAGTACCTGGCCAAAGTATGTCCTGCAAAGTACTTAGCCAAAGTATGTCCTGCAAAAGTACCTGGCCAAAGTATGTCCTGCAAAGTACTTAGCCAAAGTATGTCCTGCAAAGTACCTGGCCAAAGTATGTCCTGCAAAGTACCTGGCCAAAGTATGTCCTGCAAAGTACTTAGCCAAAGTATGTCCTGCAAAGTACCTGGCCAAAGTATGTCCTGTCAAGTATCTGGCCAAATTATGTCCTGCAAAGTATCTGGCCAAAGTATGTCCTGCCAAGTACCTGGCCAAAGTATGTCCTGCAAAGTACCTGGCCAAATTATGTCCTGCAAAGTATCTGGCCAAAGTATGTCCTGCCAAGTACCTGGCCAAAGTATGTCCTGCAAAGTACTTAGCCAAAGTAAGTCCTGCAAAGTACTTAGCCAAAGTATGTCCTGCAAAGTACTTAGCCAAAGTATGTCCTGCAAAGTACTTAGCCAAAGTATGTCCTGCAAAGTACTTAGCCAAAGTAAGTCCTGCAAAGTACTTAGCCAAAGTATATCCTGCAAAGTACTTAGCCAAAGTATGTCCTGCAAAGTACTTAGCCAAAGTATGTCCTGCAAAGTACTTAGCCAAAGTATGTCCTGCAAAGTACCTGGCCAAATTATGTCCTGCAAAGTACCTGGTCAAATTTTGTCCTGCAAAGTACCTGGTCAAAGAATGACCTGCTAAGTACCTGGCCAAATTCTGTCTTGTCAAGTACCTGGCCAAATTATGTCCTGTCAAGTACCTGGCCAAATTCTGCCTGTCAAGTACCTGGCCAATTCCTGCCAGTCAAGTACTGGCCAAAGTATGTCCTGCAAAGTACCTGGCCAAAGTATGTCCTGCAAGTACCTGGCCAAAGTATGTCCTGTCAAGTATCTGGCCAAATTATGTCCTGCAAAGTATCTGGCCAAAGTATGTCCTGCCAAGTACCTGGCCAAAGTATGTCCTGCAAAGTACCTGGCCAAAGTATGTCCTGCAAAGTACCCGGCCAAATTATGTCCTGCAAAGTATCTGGCCAAAGTATGTCCTGCCAAGTACCTGGCCAAAGTATGTCCTGCAAAGTACTTAGCCAAAGTAAGTCCTGCAAAGTACTTAGCCAAAGTATGTCCTGCAAAGTACTTAGCCAAATTATGTCCTGCAAAGTACTTAGCCAAAGTATGTCCTGCAAAGTACTTAGCCAAAGTAAGTCCTGCAAAGTACTTAGCCAAAGTATGTCCTGCAAAGTACTTAGCCAAAGTATGTCCTGCAAAGTACTTAGCCAAAGTATGTCCTGCAAAGTATTTAGCCAAAGTATGTCCTGCAAAGTACCTGGCCAAATTCTGTCTTGTCAAGTACCTGGCCAAATTCTGCCAGTCAAGTACCTGGCCAAATTCTGCCAGTCAAGTACCTGGCCAAATTCTCCCTGTCAAGTACCTGGCCAAATTATGTCCTGCAAAGTACTTAGCCAAAGTAAGTCCTGCAAAGTACCTGGCCAAATTATGTCCTGCAAAGTACCTGGCCAAAGTATGTCCTGCAAAGTACCTGGCCAAATTATGTCCTGCAAAGTACCTGGCCAAATTCTCCCTGTCAAGTACCTGGCCAAATTATGTCCTGCAAAGTACCTGGTCAAAGTATCTCCTGCAAAGTACCTGCCCAAAGTATGACCTGCCAAGTACCTGGCCAAATTCTGTCTTGTCAAGTACCTGGCCAAATTCTGTCCTGTCAAGTACCTGGCCAAATTCTGCCAGTCAAGTACCTGGCCAAATTCTGCCTGTCAAGTACCTGGCCAAATACTCCCTGTCAAGTACCTGGCCAAAGTCTGTCCTGCTAAGTACCTTGTCAGATCCTGGTCTGCCATGTACTTGAAAAAGTCTGTCATGCATAATTGGTACATTGTAATGCTATAAGGGTAAAAGTTTTATATTTGGAGGGATTGAGTTTGGAAAAACCAACATTTGCCAATTTTTTGATACCATAGATCTATTCTATCAAAGACCATATCTTATATAACTATTAAAAGTCTGTCCAGTCTAAGGTTGGATTAAAATATGTTATATAATGGCCTTGTTTGACCTTTTAAGGACAAGAAAAAATAATCCGAAAATCTAGAATGGCAATATAAATTAGATGAATTAAAGAATAAATATAACTTATGCAATATCTTTAATACCTTTTATAACATACCATTTATAAAACACTATGTAATATCAAAGTTATTTGAAAAAAAGAGCTTTCTCGCACCAATTTTACGCACAATTAAGTACAATGAAACTTTTTAAAATTTTCTACTTATTTTTATGGCAGTTTAATAATAATGCTTAATTGGAATAAATTGTGAAATGTATAGTAAACTATAAAAAGAAGCTCAAAATACATGTCAAAATTGTTTAAGTGCCTAAGATTTTGACTAAAATGACATATCAGAAACAAATTCTATTTAATTTTTCTAATTTCTTTTACAGCATTCACTGTCATTTGTACAACTATGTACCTACCTACATCAATTCTAATCTTCTAAACCTATTGTTCTTAAGAAAATGAAGGAATGACCTGAAATTAGAATTCTAAAATTATAGGCAACCCATTGACATGCAGGGAAGGGTGAGGATAAGCTGGGTATTGTACCCAGGTTTTACCTTTTGTCTGTCCATTGCTCCATTGCCTGGTCAAATATGCGGAGTTTTTTTGGTTTTGTTTCTGTAATAACATGGCCAAGGTTAGGTCTTAATCGCAGCGCTGATGCTTTAACAGGGATTTTTCCATCGAACCATTTATTGGCCTGCCCCCTTGAACCCAACAGCCCAAGACACAAAAGACTTATACCATCATAAAACATGGCCAGAGTCCTTTCAATTTGGTTTTCTCTCAGGTATCAAGAGCCCTATATGATGAATATCAAGGAGCTGAACATAAATACAGACTTTCTTGTCCATTATTTCCTCTTTTATCATCAATTCTTTCAGTTTCATCATCAACCTGTAAAACATAACCAGAATGATCAACAGTTAAAGATATGATGAAAAAATATAGAATATTTCATATTTAAATCATTTTTGCCTGTTTGCCTTTGGCCAAGTGGCTAAAGTGTTTGACTTCAAACCACATTCCCCTCACCAATGCAGATTCAAATCTGACAGGGACTTTGATTTCTTGCATTTCAGGAAGCTAACCAGCTACACGTAGCTTTCAGAACTTTCCTTTCTCTAGTTAAGTACAAGCTTGTACCTGAAAGAAATACATGGAAGGATACATATGTTTGGTCTTCCTCTAACAAAAAAGCTGTAAAGTTACCCTATGACCATTACAGTGATGGTGTGAGTTAAAATCAAACAACAAAAATCAAATTAAATCAAATAAATAAATATCACTTTGCTGTTTTTATGAAAATAGTGTTAAAGTGATAAAAGATATAATGAGAAGTTATACAAGAAGCTATTGCAGGCATTTTATCTATTTATCATATTTGCTTTTTTAAATTTGTCAAGGCCATACTTAATGGACAAACTTATAAATTTATCTCAGATTACGGCATCACAATATGAACTGAATATTATACCCAAATAATCCCAAATATAAGTTCAACTCTGTCATAATCCTCAATTTAACCTTGTCTATACAACTGATCTAAATATTTCAAAATTGAAGAAAAAAACAAGTTTTTTACATATCTTATTTCAAAACGGTACTATGCTATCAAAGCGATCAAATATGGATTGTAATCTAACATTGGTACGAAAAAAGGAAATAACAGTTCTAACTTTCCACCGTACAAGCGACAACTGTCTGTAACAAAGGTCAAGGTTAAGTATCAATTACTTACTGGTACCGAAAAAGCAAGTTTCAGCTTCCCTAGTCATCGCCAAATTTCTTGCACTTTTTCTCGATTTCCGTTTATAAATCAAATTTATTCCCCTGCATAGCTTCATCCCCCATGCCCACATTGTTATCATCAAAATCACAGGGGTCTGATTTCAATCTGTAATAAAAAGAAACACAAGAACTTTGATTTTTTAACAAGCCCACAAATTTATGGGTTTGTTTTAGAAATAAATACTGAAACAGTATAAACTATGGGGACTACCATTACAATATAATAGTCATTAAACTCTGTGACATTCGCAGTGTACTCACTGTTACAAAAGTTAATTTGTTTCTCGGCTTTTCCATTTAAATCATATCAAAATATAAATTAACGTTCACCTAAAGTATATTTTATAAGTCTGACATTTTTGTTCAAATATAGCGATGTTATTAGTCTACCAATATTTAAACTGTTCACAAACTTGTATTTAGAATTATTATTAAACAAAACAGATTACTCTGGGATTCAAACCTACGCAGTATGACTCAACTGACAGTATAAGAGAGGGGCAATGTCAACATCAGGACAAGTTTAAAAATAATTTATTTCAGTCTACTAGTTCATAAAATTGTCCTTGGGTTTCAATATATAATTGCAATATTGTAAAAGTATGATTAGCTATATTAGACTCATTGCTTCGGGACTCAAACCTGCATCACTGATTTAGTAAAACATGTTCATCTGTGAGCATCAATAATCTTTAAGTAATCTGTGTTTTTTCATTATGTCACCAGTACTGGTTGGTTCCAAGAAGCGGACTTGAAAGTAATCAATATAAGTTACAAGAACTTGTTTTGCAATCAAGCTTAAATAAATATGTTTAAACCAACACCATCTTTTTCATTGTATTTCAAAATTGAACAAAGGATTATATTAGAAATTTCCTTTATTCCTATTTAAGACATTCAATCAGTATCCGGTCAAAAGTCAAACAAATAAAACATTTACAGCGCTTGATATGAACGGATGCAAGAGAAAATTAATTTACACCCCTATGCATACTGAAGGAGGTATATTAATAGAGTATCCTCAATGACGGTAGAATCCCCTATTGATTACAGTTTAAACAATAAAGCTATTGGGTCAAAGGTTGGAGCCTAAGCTGCCATTTGGCGGTTGACGTCTAATCTGGGATAAAATTTACAAGTGTCTTTTGGCTAGCTCTATTATCTCGAGGCAGTTGCCTAGAAACCCAAACCTTGTTAGATTTCATATAATTGTCCCCGGATTTTAATATAATTGCCATATTGTTGAAGTATCTGGTGGGTGAACATCTCAGCGGAACCATAATGGCCCATCGTCATGCAAAATACGTCGCAATGTTCATATCAAATTTGGGCATAATGGTAGCTCCACTCATATGCATATATAAAGTTTTAGTTTTGTCAAAACATTAGGCCACCTGTTTACAATGATAACCATAGTGTTTTGATAGAATGAATACATGAATTATTCATACTAGATGTACCATTTATATTCTACGAAACATTCAAATTAACATAATTAACTTTAATATAAATTTAAACATTTAAAAAAACACAATTAGATTCATATATTATGGAGATATTTTCATATTTTACAAAAAATGTTAAAACACATCTTTCTTCTATTAAATGCATTTTCATATGTGAAGAAAATTAGGCTTTATCAAATGTTTGGAGCTCAATCTGTGAAAAGAGAAGTCAAGTCGAGTTTTGCATCTTTGCTTATAGCTGAATAGAGAATTTAAAATATTTACATAATACTTTTGTCACTATATTAAATCCAGAAATATTATAATTTTATTTGATGCAATAATCTTTATGTCTATATAATATCATACAGTGATTTTTCACTCCATATTACTGAGGTCCAAAAAAAGGCCTCCTCCGAAATGTAATTTAGTTTAAATTCATGCAGTTTTTTCCAAATATCTGAACTTTTAACCAGCCTTTTTACTTTTCAATTTAGTGATTTTAGTGACTTCTTTTCCCCCAAGTCCAGAGGCTATGGCCTTTTCCTAATTTAGTGAGAAAAAACCATTGTCATATGTATACATACTATACAAAACAGGCAACTGTAACTCCAGTCTGAACACACCCCGGGGCACTGAACCAGGTGTGCAGGTAAAAATTGCAATTCCGTCATGACCCCCTCCCTCCCCTGCCCCCACTGGACTTTGCATAGGCCATAATAGGGATAAGATGGGCTAGTTTTACAAGTGACATGTGCATAACAACTTTAATTGCATAACAGAATTATTTCTTTACTTGTTTTTATTTTTAAAATCCAGTCATTTTCCTTGCATTTCTTTTAATGTAATAAAGAGCAAGTTTATCTAAGGGAGACAATTCAAAAAGAAATAAACTTGAGTAATAGAGAAGTAGCTCCCCTTTACTGTTGAACTAATTTATGCAAAACAATATTAATTGTTGGACATTATAGTTGTTTGACATGCATTAGATACTTGACCATGTCATGCTTATATTAGAACTTATGTTTGCAAAGAAATGAATAAAATAAAATAAAAAATCAAATGAAAAATGGTTTTAAGTTCCGAGACTGAGAAGGGTGGGGTCCATCAATCGCAACAACCCAAGTCATAATTCTGAGTGACAAATTAAAAAAAAAGAGGGAAAAGAGAGTAGAAATTTGTTCGGTACTAGGTAAAACTACTAATACTGGCACTAATATTTTTTATCTTTATTACAACTATAGAGCTGGTTGATAAACAAGTGTAAAACAAAATCTCATATTTATTTTGTAAAAAAACACAACTGTAGAAGGCAAACGGAAACATTTACTACAGTAAGAAAACACTTTATCAAGACAAAATAAAATTACCCACATTTTTTCTTCTTCTATGCTGTAAAAGAACAAATAATGAAACATTAGACAAAACGTGTAGTTTATTTAGAAATGGCGTGGACTGTCTACGGGACGTAACTCTGCGCAGTGAATCAGAGTTACATTTTTTACAAGCTCATTCCGTCAGTCTTCGAATAAGAACCTGAATGCGGTATTTCGGTCTAACCTACGCTAATGCCCCGGTCACATATTCACGGATAATGCCACGGAAGAGCTACGGTCTAATCGTTCACGGATTACTACGGAAATGTGAAATTTCGTAGTCCGCTACGGTTCCAGTACGGACACACAACGGTTCGAGTACGGAGTCCGACGGATTTACCACCAAAAGCCCCCGGAGAGACACGTATTGTTACGGACCGACACGGTTTGTTACGGAGCGACACGAATCAGGACGGACGCACTACGGATACACTACGGTCTGCTACGGTATAAGCACGGGTTAGTACGAATAAGTACGGTCTGATATAGAGAAGAACGTATTGATACGGAGAAGAACGAATTGCCACGGATCTATAAGGACCTAATACATCCGTCCACAACCTCTTGCTTGCTCGTTTTCAAAATGCCTCAAAAGAAAAGAACACCTAGAAAACGAATTGCAGAGTTCAATGATTTTGGCGGAGAGGACTCGGCCTAATCGCGTCCGACCCCCGAGACACATCAGTTCCGATTAAAGTGAATTTCTTGAAGGACGCTGGATCCTCAACAAGTTCGACCATGAGAGCCTCATACTAAACTTGAAGCGGTCGTCGTAAAAGCCCATCTCTAGTCCACCATCTCGTCTGTCTTCTCTTACCTGATTAGATATGGACTAATCATTAATGAAAAATGTTGATCAATACTGCTTCTCTTTTAATTTTAAGATTTGCTGTTCATCTTACAATTACATTAATTATCGTGATGTTTATGTTTTAAAAATATGTAAAAAGCTTGTTAATTAATCTTATTATCACTCAATGGCCAGCCTCCGAGGCTTATGAGACACTTCGTTTTATGTACATATTTACTCCAATTTCACGATCTAATGTTTGTAAAATATGTAACATTAAATCTTATTCTATAACTTATGACCACTGCCTCCGCATTCTGAGCCATTTCAATATAAAGTTGCAGCCAGTAAATGGCAATTATCATTTATTAAATGTTTCCTCAAATATGTCTGTTTTTAACAAGAAGGTAGTATTTATACCCTTGAAAAAGTACATGATACTTAATTCATCCGTACTAAACAGTGGTGGACCGTACCATTCCGTACCGTTTCGTGTTGCAACGCAATAAACCGTATAAGACCGTGCTAATCCTTGCCTCTCCGTAGTACAACGTATTACGATCGTGGCTTTCCGTGACTATGCCGTATTAATCCGTGTTAAAACCGTAGCTTATACGTAGGGTAACCGTACAAATACGTAGTTCTCCGTACAAAACCGTGGAAATCCTTGACAAGTTGGTGGACTACGAATCAGTACGGACTAGTACGGTTTTCGTACGGACCAGTACGTATCAGTACGGATTAATACGGACTAGTAGGGATACGCTACGGTTGATTTTTCCGTAGCAAATTTTTGTGCATGTTCAAAAATTGTCAAGGATCGCTACGGATATACAAGGACTACTACGATTGATTACGGTTACAATACGGAGAGCTACTGACCAGTACGGGTAGCTACGGACGATGCCGGAATTAATCCGTGGCTCTTCCGTGGGCGTATTCCGTGAATATGTGACCGGGGTATAAGAAACTAAACATGTGAACAAATAGTAATTCAATGCTGTGAGTATTTGACAAGTTTATTTCCAATATATGTAGTTAAAGTCCACATAAAATTAGTGAATTCATAGGAATACATTATTGATATATTTATTATTATGGTTGCAGAAACAGAAATCCTGTTGACATTTAGTCGGATTTGTTTAAAATTGTACATCAGTGGGCATATTTAATTTACAAATTGTTGTGAGACATATTTTCAATCAGAAGAGTACCGAAACAGACATTATTTTTGTTTTGGATGTCAAATATATACATTCGTTTTACTGTTTACATCTGAAACCACGTGGTAGAATTACTTTCAATCCGTATTGTTTCCGAGGTTATTATAGATAATAGCCAAGGATGTTCCGATTGTAGTTTTTATCCAGTTTTAACGGGAAATAAGTTTAAAAGTGTCTTGCAAAAAAATGCATTTTCAGTTTTCATCAGCTTGATTTTCATGGAGAATTGTAGACTTGTTTGGCCGTCAATTCTAATTGCATAAAAACATTGACATCAGTCATTGACATTTTGTCTTACATGCATCATTTTTTGCATGTTTGTTTTGTTTTCATTTTGTTTTGCTTTTTGTAAATATCTAGGAAAGAATATTACTTGAAAGAAATTTTCTTATCATTAAGTATTCCTTTGGTTTCGAACCCCGGACCCGATCATTTTATGTGTATAGAGTCTATGTCAAATAAGGGTCCATCCACCCGTATAAGGCAACAAAAACAGATTTGGCTATCGAGAATGGCCCCTGGACATGCCTTATTATATAAAAGAGGTATAATTTTGAAGCACAAAGTGCTGATAATTTACCCCATGCTATTTCTACGGAGTATTAGAAAAAGATATGAGTTTTGAGTCACTGTACGGCGGTCAATTAGATCCTACAGCAACCCGAGGCAATAATGAAAGGAGATATCCTTTGAAAGTTCTTTGGCGCCAAGAAAAGGGCCTGTCTTTCAAGCCGTCATTCGTACTAGGGACTCATGCACCCTTGTTTACCATCCGCGTCGTCTCTGTCTACTTGTAGGGCCACTCACCTCGGCTTTTGTCGGCAGCTAATCTCATACAGTCTCACCCGTGCCGCCTTAAGACACCGGCTGTCGGAACATACAGGAATATCTAGCTCTCGGGTAACTGTTCAGCGGAAACTAGGCAGAGCCTCGTTACCGCCGTAAACAGTAGCCCTAGCTCGAGCTAGATATTCCGGTCTGTACCGGCAGCCGGTGTAAGATTCATATAGAATAATGATCTGTCGCTCGACGACGTATATGTACTGAGGGGAAGAGAAAAGCCTTAAACACTATCAAAACGTAGTGTCAGGGGAGGTAAATACAAAATAACTATAACTTATTTTATCCTATTTTTTCTCTTTCTTTTTTTTTATTTTTTTAATATTTTTTAAAGAAGAACGTGTGAGCATTTAAGTTGTTTTTTAAATGTTTTCTTAAAAATATTCATCTTTAGCACATCTTGCCTCAGAAACGACTTGTTTTCTTCGTAAAATAAAAGAGCATGTTATGTGCTTGTTACCTGAAAAAAGATACACAATTGTGTAATTATTGTGTAATAAAAGTAGCAAAGTACAAAATACTAAATCACTGCAACTGTACTAATTGCTACAAAACAACAGAAGAAAAAGATGGTTCAGATAATTAACAAGTGAGTATCTTTTTGGAACCAAAAATGAAAAAAAAAAATTGAGAATTAAAAATAAAATCATTTCCGAGGCATCCATTTACCAACTTTAAGCAATTCAAAAAAATACCAACTGTTAAAAGCTCAAGTTAAATATCCAAAATAGATTTAGTTATTCTGACATTAATTATTAGTTTGTGTCATTGTAAATCGTGAATCGTTGACAAAATAGACTCTTCGAAACGTCAGAGCTTGAAGAGGACTGATAATGTAGAGGTTTTGAGCGGGTCGATTATCTTTAAAATAACGCTTGTTGCAATTTAATTTTATATGCCAAGATTGGCATCGATAGCTTTTTGCGATAGTTTTTGCCAAAAGATCACAAATATTCTTGTTATCAGTATTGCAAGCCTTATCTTTATGGTCTATATTTGTACAAAACAACCTTGACACACTATTAAATGGAAAACAAATAAACTGGAAAATATGGAAAGTTATTTTACGTCTGCTTTTATATGTTTCCAATGTATCTTTCTCTGTTTAATTGTTGCAGGCGATATGAACTCTCCGACTGTAAGTACGAAGAATGTAACAGCGCATTATTGTCCGTATCCGTGCACAGTTGGTAATCAGACATTATGTTACCCTCTCCCGTGTCCACTGCCACCATGTGTCGATCCGGCAAGATACCAACCAACCGATTGCTGCCAATATTGCCCCAACGGTAAGATTTTGTACACAATTTATTTGGAATTACACCGATTTTATACGCTTGTAAATTTCTACATATTTGAGCTTTGTGAATATTTTCACTTTCATTGACTGTGACAAGACGAAAAGTTTATGGTTTCTCGTAACCTTTACAGTCATTGGTTGAAGAACCACCTACCTGTTCCGTGTTCAATTTTGTGATGGACCTTTCCTTCATTTTTGAAGAAATAGTAGTACGTGTAGACTGCTCTCTGTTAACATCTTGCCAATTATTATATCTTATTAAGTGAACAAGTGCTTTCTAGGGCAACACTTTAAAAAAACCATTAGGTGATATTTAGCATATAACTCACATGTAACTGTGTGCTATCCAGTGTCCGGTCGCCTGCTTTGTCAAACAAAAAATGTACATGTATATTCAAAATTTCAGGTGCAAATTGCCGAGGCCCTGCAGGCAGTATTATTAAATGGAACCATTGGAAAATAGTTGACGGGAAAAACTGCACATGTAAATATATAGCACAGGATGCTGTATGCGTATAACATGTAAAATTTTTGAAGAGATTCTTATCCAATAAATTATACTGAAAGCACATCATATACTGATGGCGTCCATATATACATGTATACTATTTTCAGTAAAAAATACTAACTGATTTGTCTTCTATATACATGTAATGTATTTTTCATATTTCTAGGGGAAAAAAAAACTCTTACAAAGTCACATTTTTCTATGAAGCAAATCTGCATAAAATTTATTGATATAAAATACAAAATATTCAAAAGCATGTGAATCCCTTCTCTAAACAATCATCTGAGCTCTAATTGAGCGAAAAACATACTAGAAACAAAAACAATTTGTCCATTCAAGTAATATCATCCGTTTACGAAATTTAACTATCGTTACAAAAACGTTTCGTTTATGGAAGAAAAATTTGCAGTCCGCCCGACTATAAATGACTTCTCCTGCAGCAAACATATTCCCCCTGCCCTATAAATCGTCATGTACCTGAAAACCAAAGTGAAAATGTCTAAAAATGATAAAACTGTATGACTGACCGATTGTTACTGATGACCCATTCATTGCATTCGGCTTTAAATAAGACCCAATAATTTTAATTTACTGTACGCAGTCCCTATTTTGTATATATTTGGGATAAGGAGAATAGTTTCCTTACTAAACTATTGAACTCGTTGACTAACATATTTTTATGCTAGCAAGAGTCTCGCATAACATAATTTGATTCAACTTGCTCAATATTTGAAGTCAGAATTGAACCCCTACAGTACAATGTACACTAATTCAACAGCCTCTGTTTCTTTTTTCCATTTTAACTATATTATCAAAAATATCAACTTTTCTAACAAGGCCATTCAAGCAATCAACAAATATCGCAACAACATCTGAAAAATGATGTAATTTACATACATGTTCATGTGTGTGCTCCTCTTCAGAACATGGCATTTCCTCTGGAACCGTCTCCTCTTCTATTTCATTGAATGTTTCCGCCATTTTCGGGAAGAGTTCATTCCAAAACTCGTACTCTCGTGCATAAAGAAACTGTTGAACAGAGCTGTCATCCATAGTTTTATCTAACGTCATATATTTTTGAGTGTCAAGGTCATACTCTGGCCATTCCGGATCTATTTTTAACGGACTGTTTGGATTACTGATAAAGAAAAATAAATAAATAAATAAATGATGAAATAAAATAAATAAAAAATAATATTGCAGATAAGATGCTGAAGTATGTAATTTAGGGAAACAAATTAACGATAAAAATAAATATCAAGTCATATTTTGTTTCACTATTTTACGCCACATCGTCAGTGTTTTAGGCCATGCATGCTTCTCCTGACAGCAAGATATAGTTGGGTTTTACTTCACGCTGACACAGTATAGGTCATATCGCGACGTTCCAGCTTTACTGGTGCAAGAAGACCTCAGGTGCCCCTCATGTATTATTTCAGGCATTCACGGACACCTGAGTAGAATCACTGACGTTCCGTAACCTATAACTGGTTAGAGCA
This sequence comes from Ruditapes philippinarum, assembly GCF_026571515.1. NCBI lineage: Eukaryota > Metazoa > Mollusca > Bivalvia > Venerida > Veneridae > Ruditapes > Ruditapes philippinarum. Next base: position 252,485 of record NW_026854272.1, read on the forward strand.
CTGTGTGAGCCAGGAGAACTGATGAGCAGATGAGATTGTAATAAGTTGTTTGTATACATGTATATATGAAGACCTGATCCACAATTGGTAAATATGCTATGCTTTTCATTGTCTATATAAATTCATTTTAGGTTATTAATATGATCGTGTGGCGGCGTGGCCGAGTGGTTAACACGTCGGACTAGTAATCTAAGGATTGCTGACCGCGTGGGTTCAAACCATGTCAGGGGCAAGCGGTTGTTTCCTGGAGCAAGAAACTTTACATTCATTGCTTAGTACTGGATGGTTCCAGGAACGGATTCGAGAGTGGTTCAATAAGCTTATAGCTTCCAACACAATCGAACTAAAATAAATTTGTATAAACTAATATGAATGTTCTTACTTATTTTGACTTAAGGCTAATGCTGACTTGACCACAAGATTATTTAAAGTGTGACTTAATATATTCATTGAAATCATTTATATATGATATCTTAATCTTTATTTATTGCAATATGTTATAATAGTTATTGCTTATTTACAGGGCTTTAAACTATATACAGATTAGAACGAAATCAGACTTTGTTGTATTGGAATCCAGGTCTACCAAGTTATTGCTGGCTGGGGCCAGTTAGGTCAATTCTTACTATTAGGGCTGGTCACAAACGCATGAGATTATTTTAGTAATTAAAGAGCAAACTAAGTTTTTGTTTGAACTTATAAGCTTGATATTCTACGCATACATGTATATTAACTTAATTGATTACCCGGTTTTTGCAAAATTTGTCCAGTACTCCATCATCTTTTTGGACAGCTGTATTTCCCATCCAGTGATATTTGGTTTGTCCTCGACGCCAAATATATAGTTTGTTTCTTCACCATGGTCTGCACCTGGGGTCCAACTTGGCGTGGCCATACGCCGGTTTGTCGGGGCTGGCATGAATTTGTACATGTATGATTTGGTTTCTTTCGAAGTTGAATGCAGACGACCGAATTCTACAACCGGAACTGCGACACCGGTATCTCCAAACAGTCTCATAAACTGCATCCGGATGTTGTGAAAGTTTGATGGGTTGGACCAGTCTGTATATTCGTGTTCAATAAAGCGCATGACTGGTTTTGAGAACATTCGGTTGTAAACCATTCCGGTGACAGCGAGTATCAAATTTCCCATGTCTGCAGGCGTTGGCGCAAAGTCTTCTGGGCTGTCTGTTCCTATGAAATATGGAACATAGCATGCTCCCTCGTATGCGTTCATTCCTGCTAGAAAATCAAATGATCTGAAGTTATCCAGTTCTTTATTTTTTTCTGTCTTGGCCAGTTTTGAAATGTCTCTTGGATCTTGCTTTATAAATTCGCCATCAACCACTGGATCATAAAATACATTGTCTAAATTGTCAAAGTTTGCTGCCATATCATTGGCTACGGCCATATATTCTCTCCATGACTTAGTTTTTAGACATTCTATAATTTTTGCAGTGTCGTCTGCTGCACAGTTAAGTCTGTTCGCAATCGAGATCACTTGATCACGTGCGTTTCTTGAACAGTTCATTGGTCTCATTGAAGGAGATCCGCTCTCGGCAATGATTCTGTGAAACAAGCCAACATTCCCCGCAAACATTCCTTGAATAATACTACTTGCTGCTCCCGATGACTCACCAAATATTGTTATTCTATTTTTATCCCCACCAAACGACTCGATATTGTCCCGAACCCATTGCAATGCAAGATGCTGGTCCCATAATCCTAAATTGCTTACCATATTCGAATCATTTGTACTAAGAAAACCTAAAGGACCAAGTCTATAATTGAACGTTACAATTATTACGTTACCGACAGAACAAAGAGTCTTTGGGTCGAATTCTTCCGGAGACCCAAGAACGAACGCCCCGCCATGTATCCAGACCATAACAGCATGGCCTTTATCAAGATCTGCATTTTGGTCAGGTACGAACACATTCAGGTGTAGACAATCTTCATCCTCCGTGCCAAAAACTGGCTCCATTGGATTATAAATCTGGGGGCAAATATATCCATAATCTGAAGCGTGGTACGGGGAATTTAATTCGCCATACGCTTCCGGTTTCCGAAACCTGAGTTCTCCGATGGGTGGTTTGGCATAATGTATTCCGAGATATTGATTTACACTGTATGGAACGCCGCCTGCACTTAACTTTACATTAGTTCCAATGATTTCTCCAATTTTTGTTACAACTCTCGCAATATGTGCGTTTGTGTAAGAATTCAGAATGCAAAATAAAATAATAGAATACAGTGCACTACGAAACATTTTAGCTCTATGTCTTATTGCATGTGTTACAATTGCACTTCATGTACCGAAAATATCATTTTATACACCTGCAAAGCTTTATGATATTGATTTACTCGGTCACATAAAGACATTGTTAAAGTTTTAAACCAAATAAACCCGTATACCTCTTTCGATATAAATAACTTACTATGCCATAATATACATGAAGTCATGTTAATCTGTTTTACACCGGTGTCCTACAAAATGACCATGTCCCACTTGCCACGGTTAATGTTGACTTTAAGCAACCGGTTTTCAATACCCAGTGAACTTTTTGCATTATTCTAATGGAAGAACAGATATTCGAAAGGCACATATATTTAACCAAATATATTAATAACTATATTAGTTATCAGTTATTGTTCATCTTCAATTTTCAGCAGAATGTGGCATTTTTCTCGCATGAAATGTGTTTTCTGTGAATGCAAAGTTTCATTAAAACTTCATTTCAGTTAACAAAGATGGGAATTGTGTAGCATTTTCACATAGATCGCAAAAACAAAACACTGCGAATAAAGAAGTAAAAAATTCAAAGTGCTGAAAGCACTGGATGCGACGGGCAAGAAAATGGAATTGCGTAAATGCTGTCACAAAGGGTCAAACATCACTTACTAGTATGTTCTAAATTCACAAAAGCCAGGAAAATTATATGCCAGATTTTATGGAGCTTGGATAGATACCTGCGATTATGATTCCAAGACATGTATTATACTTAATGTGAAAATTTCAGTATTCTTTCGAAACCTGATGTTAATGTCAGCAGTACTTCCTTCACAAAAAGACCATTTATCCAGTCTGAATATATCTTAGATTCATAGAGTTTACAGTGACCTCCAATATGATCCCGGAAACATAATATACATTTGATTTGGTTTCATTTAATGCCTTCAGTTGCAGGCGCGTCATTAAAAATGTCAGTGAACAAGTGGTTCATTTTTACCGTTTGGATATCACCATGCATATCCAGTATTGCAGGAATGTGCAAATAATGTAAACGTAACGCCGAATCTGTGCAACGCTTTTACCAAAACGAATAACACAGCAAGTAAACGAACCAAAATATTTTATTCTAAATCAAATTTAAAGAAATGAATTAGTGCATACGGCTGCTACGACAGTATACATTAACCAGCATTACATTTTTTTCAGTAATATTTTATCTTCTTTAGATCATTCGTGAGAAAGACAACCTGATTACTGTTTTGAAGGTGACTTTTGAGTTTCGTCAAATAAATATGTACATTTAACACATTTATAACATCATTTTTTTCATATTCTGTATACCTAAGCTTTTGTCAAGCTACAAGTGTCGTATAACAATAGAAGGAAGCTGGTAAAATAAGAATTAGCTACTTTTATTACATGCTTTTCGATGGTTTATAGAAATATATCAGTGAATTAAAACTGATAATTTCACTGTTTGAAACAGTGAAATTATCAATTTGATAATTTCACTGTTTTGAATTTAAGCCCCTTACGTTGTTTCAGTGAAATACAAGCGTACACAGAACTAGAAACCAACTTAATAACGTGACGTCGTAAATGACGACACGTTGTATAATTATTTGGCGCGCTATTCATTTATTATTAGGTAAAAATGTCCTTTTTAACGTTTGATTGCATGTAATAAAAAGAAAATTTGTTTAGATTAGTGTAAGATCGAAATATATTTCACCTCGTGAACACCAAAAGTTCACATTTCACTCGTGGCTGCGCCACTCGTGAAATATACCTTTTGGTGCTCACTCGGTGAAATATATTCCGATTTTACACTGAACTTAACAAATATCCTCTATTTAATGAGTTATGGATAATTACGTAGATAACCGCCGTTGCTTCAGTGCTTCATTCACGAATTCGGCGTTACCTCGTAAAAATGGTCTCTGCTAGATTATGTGTAATATCACACGAGTAGATTGGAAAATGTCTCAGGTACACCGAATATAAAAAAAATCATTAAAGTAATAATTATATACGTTATTGTAGTTAAATATATCAACGAAACTAAAAATCGCCATCAGTACGCTAGTCAGGTTGTCATTTTCACGAATAATCTTGAAAAATAAACATTTTCATGGAAATATTTTTGATGAGGTTGAAAGTATAATGTCTCAGCAACCGTATGCGCTAATTCATTTCTTCCATTTTGGTGTACAATAAAAAATACTGGTCCATTTAAATATCGCGGTGCTCGTTCCAGCCACTAAATTGCACAATTCTGCGTTACTTTTGCACGATTCCTGCGTTATTTGCACAATATCCTGCGTTACTTGATATACACGATATGTGATAGTAGAATATTCTAACACGTTTCACAACATAGCCCTATCAATCAGATAGGATAATACAATGCTTAATGTAATCAATCACCCAAGCCTAATGACCTTCGTGATTATACTCCTGCGCATTTGAACTCGAGCCGTGCATATCTACAACAACGCGTTCAAATTTGATATTTATTTCCTAACCAAAATATTTACGTTATTGCATGCATTTCTGCAATTATCATAAAAGTAGGCCTACTTGTTTGTTTTTGACTTCTAACGGCCTCCTGTAGATATCAAGCACACATGTAATAAATAATTCGACATATTTAACCCTTGCCATGCTAAATATATTAAATGGACTTGTCCATCCTTCAAGCTGGACAAGGCCGTCAGTGTAAGCGAAAATTGACTGAATAGCGAGCAATACAAACCACAAACAGACCAGACAACTCAGTATGCACAGGTTGCATAAGTCGAATCATTTGATGTGACATAATTATGCATAAATAGAGGATATTGAATGAGTGTAAGTTCAATATTGAATTTATTGCACGAGTTGAATAAAATTATGTTATGCGGGCCTCTGGCGAGCATAATATTATTTTATTCAACGAGTTCAATAAATTCAGTAATGGACTTACACGAATTTAATATTCTATTTATCGCATACCCACAATAAAGACCGTTTAAAGTGAAGAAGAGTCATTTTTCATTGACGCGCCTATAGTATAACACTAACATTTAGCGCGACTTTACACTAAGTTTGTATAACGCTAATGACATCACGTCAAAATACATGCACGACCGTGCAATACCATTTTTACGGAGTTGCAAAATCGGCACGGGTGTGTGATAAAAGCTATGATGGCTAATTTCTGCCATGGCATTTTTTTGCTCCGCGAGACACCATAGAAAAACACGAAAATACGACAAGGCACAAATCAGGTACGATAGTATGTGCATTACGTGAATGAAGAAAAAGACTTTCCATAAACATCTTTTATTCAAGAACTAGATATTCATAGCAAAACAATTCATCTTTAAATAAAAATTTATATTTTTGCGTCGACCCATTTTTGAACAAATAAAAAAACAACAAAAACAAAAACGAAATGTTTGATAAATTTTGAAATATTTTTTGTTTTCTCATTTGATTCTATAAAAAAAAGGCTTATTTACCCAATCATTTATGAGACAATTCTGATGCCGTTTGAATTGCATATATCAACGGTGATGGTATAGATTGTTTGTACAGTTTTTCCTCTTTTAATCCGGAAAACCAATGGATATCTTCGAACATATCTTTCGTTTCAAGAATACTGTATCGGCGGGACTCCTTTTTCCTGATACACTTTGCGATGAACTTCCTTCCTGGGCGGGATATAGTTCCTGGCGGAAAGTTGGCTTCAAAATGTTTGTCATTAAGATTTCTTCTAGTTATCTGGGTGTCACTTCCATGGTGTGGGGGTTTGCCGTAGAGCAAGGCGTAAGTAACACATCCCGTAGAAAAAATATCAGTCGCCTCGGTAATGTATTCCCACCAAAGTTGCTCTGGACTGGTATATTCAAATTGTGTTCTCTCACGTGGGCGACTTTGTCGGTCGTCTATAACATCTGCTGTACCAAATCCAGTTAAACATGGATACGCCCTTTCATTGAAAACTATTTTCTGCGGACAGACTGATCCGTGGAATATCTTGTGTTCGTGTAGAAACCGCAATGCCATCATGATGTTGGCGCAGACAAATTTAGCATGCGTCTCCTGAAAAATCGTTTTTGAACTCTTCTCATGTAGTTTTATTAAGTCCTCCAGCGAAATCATAGCGTTTAGGACAGGGAATACTGAGTATGCCTTTTCTTTCACTATCATCGATGTCAATGTTCCAGAACTAATTGTAGATAAACGTTCATAATTTTCCCTGAATTTAATCGGATCTAAACTTTTGTGGGTATGTACACCATGGTCGATAATAGAAGCGACATCGACCCATTTTATTGGCTGCTTTGAGATCCCGGTTTCCCTAAAACTTCCAATTGGTAGAAGATAGTGCTGCTTTTGACGGCGTCTTTCAGCAATATTTGTTGAAAATCTAATGAGTGCACTGGATTTAGCTCTTCGCGCTTTCCCTTTACCTTTTATCGAAACCGTTGAATTTGGTGTTGAAGCTGAACTTTGAAGAGTCAATTTTGTTGTTGTGATGTGACATTTGTCAACAAGTTCCTCTAAAGAATCAGTTTTTGACATATTCAGAACTATTAAAAAGAGAGCAACGTTGTTACTTGCATTGTTTGCACTTTAAAGTTGTCAACATTACGTAACGTCCGCTTCGCGAAACGTAACGTGCGAAAAGGCGGGAGTTTTGCGCAAACTACTATAAAGGTGAACGTTTCGACTAGCGCTAAATTTAGCGATCCGAGTTCCCGCTCGAACATTTATTATATAATTTAAAGATCCGTAAACACTTATATAATTAAGGAAGAAACCGTTTATGTCCGGTATAAAATATATATGGTTATGCATTAAGAATAATGGAGAATTAGAATTAACGTTTTTTGAGAAGCATTATAAATTTAGGGTACGTAACTCGTTTGTATTTGTCAAAATAGCAAAATGCAGTTATCTCTCTTTGTTTGTCTGACAAAATGGTATACTAAATACATATAGCATATTCAATTTTCTTCTGTAAATACAGGATTTTTTTTCATCGAGTGGTATGAACATAAATATAAATATACATATGATACATTTCATACCAAAATATGTAAATAAACACTGTATTTAAAGAAAAAAAGAATTTTCTGTTTATTATGTACTTTATTGTTTATTATGTACTTTATTCTATATATTTTTACCTTACAAATGAGAAGAATTCCCTTTTAATTTTGTTAATTGACTGAATTTAGAAGTAAGTCCGACAAAACACCATTGAAATTACGGAAAATATGTTTCACAGCAGTGAAAAATTAATGTTTACAGTAAATACGGAAACAAATACGCATTTTATTTTATCAATATTTCTCAATATTTAATTTATAAGTACATGATAAACGTGCTATTCAACGGAAAGATGACAAGATTTTTAAAAGCTAAACAAATAATATAATTATTTTACATTCGAAACATACACATCAGTGTCCAATACAAGATTAAAGACCTCTGATCACAGTCGCGCATATAGATGGAATAGTCTACAAAGAAATAAATTTTCTGTTTATTCAGTTAACTCACAAAAGAGATACACATTGTACTATTGAAATTAGTGTTTTAATAACTTACGTCCACGTTTGGATCGGAATTAACATATTTTCAGTCAGTTTGTATAGAGATATTCTTAGAAGTGTAAGCTGCTGGAAAATCAATGATTACATGACTACTTAATATGCGAAATATGCAAAATAAGCAGCAGATATTTATCTTTTCCCTCCATATATATCTTAAGTGTTGGTGATAGGGGAGGGATCCGACGAAATACATTTAATCCTAAGAGCTCAGTTTCTGTTTGTTTGTTTGTTTGTTTTTGTTTCAAGACAGTACTTCTTCTGTGTAATATTAACAGAACATCTGTTCTGTTCTGTTCTCTGTAATATTGTCTGTGCTTTGACACACACAATAAAACATCATTACATTACAAAACAAACAACAGCAACAACAACAACAACAACAACAACAAAATAATAAATAGATAAATACAATTTAAGAAAAATTTAAGAAAAAAATTATTAATGATATTTCGGTGATAAAAAGAAATTTAAAAACATAGGTTCCGTTTATTGCTGTCCTTCCATCTAAAATGTTACATTATGTAGATGATAAGGCGTATAAGTATCGATGTGTAATAAAATTATTCTATCGTAATAATATATTACATTATTAAAATTCGATCAAATTTGGCTTCCGTTCGTTTGGTTAAGAAAATAATAAATATGTTTAAATCGAAGAGAAAATATAGTTCGATCAAACAGAAGTGACTTCAGCATTTTTTTTCAAAGTACTTGTGCGGCTGTGCTTTATGTATTCTGCATATATTATATACAAACATAAATCAAGTACTTAAAATCTTCTGTTACGAAATGATTAATATCGTGTCTTTCAACATTAAAACTCATTTGACACGGGAAGTGTAAAGATGGCAATTTAATGATACTTTTTTGCCAAATTTAGCGGTGTCCAATTTTTACAACCTGTAATAAAGGTGCGATAACTTTACAAAAAATAAAAAAATAATGAAGATAAGAAAATTACAAAACAGATTAAATATAGGCTATAGTGTTTCTTATACAAACATAAAAACTTGTTTTTACGATACGAAACTAAAACTGTCCTCGAAAACGGTGGTTATACTTACACGTTTGAATAGATATAAATTACAGATAAGGAATATAATCCGTGAAATTTCGCCAAAATATTGACGTATTAAACGCGAAAGGAGACATACAAACGCAATGAAAGTCGAGATATTCTCTTTTTTTGCTTTTAATTTTTATAGTTTTGATTTGGAGACAGTTCACTGATAATATCAAGATCGTGAAATAGCATCTATTTGTAATGAAATGATAATTTGGAAGCCATTGTTGTAAACTGGGCCCACCAGACTGCACGGAAAATTAACTCGGTTAAAGTTTTGTAATTACTTTTATAATACAATACATTGTCTGATCCCGGATAAACCCATGTCACGTGTCAGAAGGGCCTCGATGAAAAATACTATGGATTCAAATGACACAACCTTTTTTGTGGAAAAAGGCGTTTATCTCGTAATCTAAAAGTCGTTAAGGGTCATGTCCAACTGTCCACTGAATGTCTATAAGGGATATGCCCGGCTTCCATTTCTGGTACTGTCCACTGAGTGTCGTTAAGGCTCATGTCCAGCTTCCATTTCAGGTACTGTCCACTGAATTACTTTTAGATTCAAGTCTAGTTTTCATTTCTGGTACTGTCCACTGAATGTCGTTAAGGGTCATGTCCAGCTTCCATTTCTGGTACTGTCCACTGAGTGTCGTTAAGGCTCATGTCCAGCTTCCATTTCAGGTACTGTCCACTGAATTACTTTTAGATTCAAGTCTAGTTTTCATTTCTGGTACTGTCCACTGAATGTCGTTAAGGGTCATGTCCAGCTTCCATTTCAGGTACTGTCCACTGAATTACTTTTAGATTCAAGTCTAGTTTCCATTTCTGGTACTGTCCACTGAATGTCTTTAAGGGTCATGTCCAGCTTCCATATCTGGTATTGTCCACTGAATGTCTGAAAGGGACAGTACAGTGTTGAATAACAATTTCCAATTCTTGTTTGTTTATTACTTTAAATTAGCAAGGATTTTAAATGGTCTGAAAGTTTTGAGAGAAGATTGGTCTACAATGGGCACGTTTTCCTTAAGTATTTCATGTATTGATAATTACAATAGAAATGTATCTTCTGGATATTCTTATAATGCATTTCTTAAAAATGATGATAAAGTTCTTAGTGATTGAGTATCAACATTTATGTGATAAATTATATTTGGTGCTATAATCTTATTATTTACTATATAAGTATATGGGCTATCGGATCATATTTTTAACTTTCAAATGGTATACATTATAAAAGGATCAAATGTGCATCATTAAGTTTTATTTGCTACAAAATGCCGAATTTTTCACTTTTTTGATATATCAATGGAATATAATTATAGGAGCTGCCCTTACCAAAGATATACATACATAATTCTTTTGTGGTTTGTTATGTCTGATACTAAACACTATCAGTGTAATTGTTTATTATATTGCAAACCTTCCTATATAGACCTATTCACTTTGAATATTTGAAAAAGAAAACAAGAAGTACAATTTTATAACATAATGCTTGCATATCTATGTTACATTCTACATGTATATACATTCCGCCTGGAACTAATGTCATACTTTGCACGTCTTAAATACATGTGAGCACAGTTACACTCATTTCTGCCAGTTTTAACAATTATGTTTCTTGTTGTAATTGTCAGTCCAGTTTTTAATCAGATATACGCTTATACTACTTTTAGACCGGTTACATGATATGCAATGAATTTTAACATGATACAATGTATATTTAGTCATTAATTAATAACAGTATATATACTTTTATTATTTTGTACTTTTTAGGATGAATCTTGTTTTATTTATTTATTCTATTTATTTAATTATTTTTTAGATATAATTAATGTTCATAGTATGTATGTTGATATTCTCTTATAATTCTCTTGAAGAATTTTCATATGTATCTTTTTATTAAGTCTTTCTTTCTTTCTTTCTTTTTCTTTCTTTCTTTCTTTCTTTCTTTCTTTCTTTCTTTCTTTCTTTCTTTCTTTCTTTCTTTCTTTCTACTTTCTTTCTGTAATAAATATGAAAGAGACTAAAATAAACAAATAAACTATTAAGTAAATGTTAAAGTGTGTGAATTATGTTTGTAAATATTACGAGTTATATCACTAGAAAAAAACTAGCTTGTACATATGATTTCAGTAAAGTAAACTCCATATTAATAATATAAATGTCATTTTCGTATGTAAACAAATGTGAAAAAAAAATCTTTTTTCTTTGTTAAGAAAAAAAGGGGGAAAACATATAAAGTGTTACGTTTTTATTCGTTCAAATAGACAGAAATAGCACTTTCTTTCCATCTTTCTGTACAGTTTGATTTTTAAATCATGCTCCAAAAGCTTGAATAGCGATTGGGCGTCATGCACTTACAAACGCTTGTTTGACGTACTGGGGGCTTCTTTTAAATCTGAACCAATTTACCCGTCAGCCATTGTTTATACAATGTGAAACCGATACCCATATTTGATAGCCCCACTTCAAAAACACTATTCACACCGGCATTCAGGGTAATGACATCTCTAAGGATGTTTCCTTAAGTAAATATTTTTTTAACGCTTGTACAATAATCGATGTTAAAATCTTCTTCTTTTCTATTGTCACTGCTTATTGTAAGATGTTTTGACTGCCGCTATTATTATTTGTAGAAATGTTTAAATGTTCTCGAGTGTAGAATTTCGAGGTGACGTTATTATGGGTATTACGTTTAATAGCCTGGGGCTGTCGGACACTTTGTACCCGTTGTTCTATTCGGTTTCATTTACTCCCTTCCGTTTACCCCGCCACTGGGGAGTGCCTTAAGAATTACGCAGCAGAAATTGATAATTTTTCTCTTAAAATATTTGTTTAAACAGTATTATGTGTATGAGTCAATGTTAAGTGTGTTTGTTGTTTGGCTTTTTTGTTCGGAAGTAAAGATGGTTCAAGAGCGTCTACTAAACAAAGAGCATCATCCAGTAGTACATGTATTTTGAATTGTTTATGTTTTTCTAACCAATGAAATCACATATAGAAGAAAATGTCAATCTTAATATTAATATGAATTCATGTAATTAAAAATATATCGAAAATAAAAAACTTTTGAAAAATAATATTAAAAATATTTCAGGGGTAAAATAATGGGCCTTGTGCAGATAATTATGTTGATGAAAAACACATGCCACTGTAATATTATGGAATTGTCTTAAAACATGAATTTGATAAGGCAAATGGAATGAGTTGTATATTTCAAATAGAATGCCAGGACATAGTTTGATAGCATTCACAATTAGTCATTTGTCAAATAAAGTGCCGGTTCTAGTTAGCCCAACAAATTATCATATAGAAAAGACCTACATCTATGTAATATAAGTTTGTAAAATCGGTCGGTCTTGCAGCCGAAATATTGAGACTATGTGTCAGTCTATAATGACTGCACAAGTATGGATAGTGCTGTGTTGTGATCAGTCTTTTCTTTCTTTTCTTTGTATATGTTAGTGTTCATCCGTGCTGTTCTACAGAAATTAGAAACTTCGACGGGAGCGATAGCGACAGGAGAATGTTTCTAATTTCTGTAGAACAGCTAAGGATGAACACTAACATATTTAGTGTCAAGCTTTATTTGGCCCTTGATTACGTCACTACGCGGTACTATGAAGCACTATGAAAAATAGAAGGCGACTATGAACGGATTTCAATATAGTATCGACTTTTTTCTTCTATGAAAATTAACACACATAATTTTTAAGAAATACAGCGTTTTCATTGGATGACAAATAAAGCTGGACACTAATTTCATTTATTCCGAATAACAATAATATTCTTAATTAAAACGTGATTGCTAACTTGGGAATTTACAATTATTTTTCTCATAAATGTTATCGATTTATCTCAATTATTATTTGTATACACATCATCTCATCTTTCTGGGGCTTTAAGGCTAATCCCGTGGTCTTTCGTATTCAATTACAGACATATAATTTTTCAAAACTGAGACAAATTTATTCGGACAAACTCCTTATAGCCTCTCAAAATATTCGTCACCGGTGTTGTCAAATTCTCCCCACACCACGGCCGCCACACATGAAGTAGGCCTAAGTTAGACAAAAATTTACTTTTAATAATTTTATGTTGTGGTTGAACTTATCTGGCAATTCAGTAAAGTATTTTCAACATGTTCTTAATTAATTTTTCCTTATTACAATGTAATTTTTTTACTTCTTTTACTATTTATGTGCAAATCAAAAAATATTTCAATGAGTTTTATAAATTTAAATGGGATAAAAATCTCGTGGAAATTTTAAGTCTAAATGACCGGAAAGTATGAACATAGGATTATTAAGTTATCTTCAAAGTTTATTTGCAAGCTTTCCTTTTTTTCGTGCGCTAACCAAATAGAACTTCTAGAGCAAAAGTACAATAAAGTTTGAATAAAATCCCATTCGGCAAAATGTTAACAAATAGCATAGCCCTTTCAAATATATTAGACAAACAAAGATGGTGCAGACATTGAAACGCAGACCCTAAAACGAAATAAACCCGGACAATACGATCCGTATCTTGATAAGCATATTATCATAATATGAATAAATTATTTGTATAAAAAAGGAAGAATATAGATTTAACCGTCCCTATAATAGCAGGAGACGCCAAACTTTAATGGCTTTCTATTCAAAACGATGAGCCCTGTCCGCTTAAATTTATAATCATTTAAATAAGAGTTTTAAAAGTCTCGCAATATTTACATAGTGTAAAACTGTTTAATTAATCTGTTCATTTAGATGTGATCGTGGCATATAAATATTGACAGGAGTGAGTGGGGGTATATTAGATATAGCAGTTCATCAACTCTTCACACAGGTCCCCCGGATGTAAACATGAAACGGAAGCACTGAAACGCTGCCAAGGACACCACGTGCGAGGGTTGATCCAAATGTTTATCTTTTTCATCCGTTTTAAATTCTAATTGTATATTTTTTGCCTATGCCTTTGTAAAAAGAATGCTTTTGAACACGATTTCAATTTTCAAGACTCGTGTCTTTATACCATTTTCAAAATTGTTCATATTTAGACCTACCACGGCCGTGGACCTTCTCAAAATTTGACATGATGCCAATTACAAGCAGTCGCAAATAAATGTTTTTCATTTTGAAATTGTTTCATACAACTCTTGCTAAAAACATGGGTTCAAATGCAATTTGAAGACATACAAATATGAATATAAGTAAGACAAAAGCTTGTCTCATAAAAATATAGACACTTAATAAAGTTGTGTTATTGTCATGTTTATTTGTTTGTTATTGCTGTTTTTTTTTATTACATCTTCTTTTTATTTTCGTGCTTCAAAAGCTTGAGCTAGCTTAAATACCTTGAGTGAGTATTACATAAATCAGGTACTGTATTTGAAAACTGAACAAAAGAATGAAACATAAATCAAGAAATACACTTTTTGTCAACCCTTAAAGATTTATTCTGATTAGAAGATGTCTCGACTTACCGTGCCTGCTGGGGCGGCCGTCAAATACCCTAAAATAGTGAAAAATTGATTTCATGCGATGTCCCCTAAATAAAACCTTGACCAGCCTCTCTTAATTGACCCCTAATTGATTTTCCTTGACATGACAATTTTCTATAAGATTAAGAATAGCCACCGTACGATTTTGCTGACGGTTATTTGGATTGGAAATGAGAAAAGAGGACGAACGCCGCCCTTGATTGCCGATTCCAGATTGTAAATCAACTTGGTAATTAAGTGTCCCCAGTTTGAAGTCATCTTCAGTTTGAAGAAGATTTGTTCATAGATATTTCCGACGTTGCGTCTTGATAAATATTAAAGGCACATTATGCCCCAGAAATTATTTTTTTCTTGAGAAGAGGCAAACGTGTAAAATGCTAATTAGGTCCTTAGCACCGGAAGTAAATAGTCCTGAATGGTGAAATAAGCAAAAGATGACTCAGTTATATGGCCAGTGAGTACTTTATATAAAATTGTAATACGGTACCAAAAACAGAGTAATTTTGGGAATTACAATAAAAGTTCTTTTATAAGGTTTACTATGCCTTTAAGAATACATTATCCATCACCTTTGTCGAGTGGTAACTGGCCTAAAACATGTATATAAGTGAAACGCAAAACCTTCTGTCTAAATGTGTACAAAACAGATTTCAAAATCTCAATATTTTTCAAAATGATTTCATTTAAGAAAGAATTAAAGGTTGACTTTAAATAAGTCTTTTACAATGAATGGTTCATTGAAAGCTTTGTGTTAAATATTACAATGGAATTTCTTATGTCTCTTTTTTATCTTATGAGACAATAAAAAAATGAAAATACATGTATATAACCATTTTTATTATCTCAAAATGCCACTAGTTTCCCAGCAATACTAGAAAACATTTAAAGGTTCATGCCGTTTCATTACGTGTATTATATTTTATAATAAAAAATCAGAACATGTATTTTCCCGCTGTTTTTTGTGTGACTTTATAACTTTTGTAAATAACCTTTAACAGTGCAGACGATAATGTTGACTACACTGTCAGTTATAATTGGTAGGGTCCAGTGACTAAACTTTTAGGGATCAACCAATTTCAAGCAATTTCCTTTCTACAAATCACATATTAACAGTGAGAAGGAACAAGAATAGTGCAACATGTACGCCGAATTACCTTAGTTCTTTACACAGTATTGACCAAAGGTATTGAAATCTTTGGTCACTTTTTTACGGTCATTTATCCGCCATAAAACCCACTAAATCGTATTTTATGCCTTTTTGCTTTTAAAATTTTAATTTTGGCAATTATGAAAAGATTTCTTTCACTAACAAAGTTGTGTTCCGTAGCCAGGTATAATAACTTTACAAGGCGGTTTATTGCTTTGCACCTGATTAATTCATTGCACGTGAAAATGACAGGTATTTTATAAGCGTTCGTTTTTAAGATTTGATTTCTCATCGGCAGAATGGACATGAAATGATCTGATTCTTTTTTTATACGTTGAACAGCAAAACAAGTTGAAATTACATTTACATTTTAATATATATTTTTTTGCTATATGTCCTTTATCGTGTCCAAGTAAGTAAATTTTTATGTTATTATCTATCTATTTGTTTTGCATACTTTTCTCACACAAACATAGCTTCTAGTGAGTTTTTATACTCATTATATTCCAAAATGTCGACTGCTTCGCTCACTTAACTCATGATGGTCGTTGTTTGTGTCATCATCATCATCAACATCATCATCACCAACAACAACAACAACAACAACAACAACACATATCATTTAACAAAATGCATTTCAATTTGTTTTGATTTAATCACTATTTGTTGACTATCTGATGTAAGTAAAGCACAGCATTTGTCAATTGTCCAAACGGCCAAGGGGGATAACTCACACGATAAGCTGGTACATGTATTGCCTGTTACGTAATAATATTCAACATCATTTGTTCAAATCAAATATCATTAATAATCATATCACGTCAGTTAGGCCCCTGTCACGTCAGTGTTGTACCCAGTGTGAGAAGTGAAACTTCAAAATTCTTGTCGTGTGTGATTAGTCACACAAAGTGACAAAATATCCTCCGGCCTAGTTTTGTCATTTTTTCTGAAAGACAAATAATTTTCATCATATTCTGATAATAATCTCATAAATAAACCGAATCTTTTCCTAGTTTTGCAATCTTTCTATATGGTGCACTTGAACAAGTAAAGAATGTATAGTTTGAGAAATGTTGGAAATGAACTTTTCTGTCAAGACGAAGTAACATGTGATTGAATAATGATAGATGTCAAAAGCATATTCACTTAGGAAAATATGTGTTAAAGCTGCAGATGAGTCATAATATTTCAAGAAAATCAAGCTTAAGAAAATGTACTAAGATTTTAAGATTCAAGTGGATTGTAGGTGCCGTTTGTAATATGTAAATTACTTTCTTCACAATATTAAACTTTTAAATAGATTTTCAAAATTTTCATGAAAATTAGCTAGTATGAATCTGGAGGCATTTTGCTTTAAAAATTTGGACAATTTTTGAAAATCTGAAAAATTTGGACTAATGCAATCTACAGAAAAACATTGATGAAGATTTGAAAACAAACTGTAAGACCCGACAGATTTGAAAACAAACTGTAAGACCCGACAGTCATACTGCACAGATTCAGGCATTATACAGAGCAAAGCTTTTAACTATTTTTTCTTATTAAAATTTTAAAGCAATTTTTTGCTAATTAAATAGAGAACCTGGTAACTTCCGGTTTAACTTTATAACCTCGCGGTCAGTTGCTAAAAAGGGAAAATCTTAATTCAGCGTATCCGATATTCACCATAAAAACAACAAAAGCAATTATGAAAATATCAAAAGAAGCGTTTTTATAAAGCACCTGTCACTTAGACAATAAAAACCATAAAGTATGAAATAACTGTCATTAAAACTTCACCGATGATATTATTTTAGAAATTAAAAATCTTGTCGCCACCAAATTATTTTTTAACTATTGTAAGATATGGAAGGTTGACACGCAAATTAGGGTGAGAGGAGAAACAAAACACATGGCTTACGGTCAACATGTGACCGGAAGTTCATGAAATCAGACTCTGGTTCCTCTATGCAAATAAATGTTTGTATCAACAAGCTGGACCTCAATAGTGACAAAGCAGAACTCATATTATGAAGAATGTAAACAATAAATAGCCTATTCATAAATTAGTAGTTAATATACTTCGTCTAACTTTAACATACCATAAATAAACTATGAAAACATTGTCAGTGTTAATTGTGAAGAGGCATTAGTTTTGAAAGTTATAGTTATAATTGCCAAAATGGAAATTAAAAAGCTAGTTTAAGTTCTGATTTTTTTTTAGGAAAATTGCATGATTTTAAAGAAAATTTCGATTTGGAATAGTTCTTTTATAAGTTTCTGTTATATTAGTTAAAAACTCACTGATTCGCCATTAATGGTACTGGAAACTCCGAAATTTCGAGGAAGATGATCGTATATACATGTACATGAATTTTTTCGGTGTCTTCGTTTATTAACTGTATCAAACCATTGAAATTAATGTTATAATATATAAAGAAAATATTTAAATGTTTGGGTGAAGTATGGAAATTAACAAAATTAATATATTTAACTTTTTAAGAATACATTTGATAATAAAAGACATAAAAGAATATGCAAATCAGCATAGAATAAATGTATACCATGCTATGTGTTTGCGGTTTGTGGGTTGTAAAATTCTTATATTTCATTGTAATTAAAATACAGAATATAAAGAATGAACGAAATTTGTCAGTATAATTATATTGAAAACAAATAGGCAAAGTGTGAAATCATCGCCAAACCTATAAAAATAGGAGCGGAATATTTTGTTCCAGAACATCTTATTGTATTTACATACAATATTCATGTTTATCAAATAACATGTACATTCTATGTTTCAATTCTTTCAAATAATGACCATTATGTTATGAAAACAACATAATTTTGGTGTTCTTTGATTTTTTAATAAAAACAAATTCATCAGATATAGCTTTATACACACAGTGTAGACATTCTATACTAAACAACACTGAGTGGAAACGTCGGTATTCAGAGTGTATGTGAATCATAAACAGTGGGTGATTTGAGATATTTGAAGAGCAGGGGTAGTTTATAGAATACAACACATACATAATTTTGTAAACATTTAGATATTATTAGAAATGGATTATTAATATACTAAGATATTTCAACATGCAAATGAATGTAAACCTTCTCCGTTGTTGTTTAAAACTTGTTTGAAATTTATTTTTGTACACTGTCTTGCCATATATATATATATTGTATTGTGTATCCACACGGGCCATGTGGCCTTATGGAATTTGAAAAAATAAACTTATCAAAACTTATATCATACAGTGATATTTCTCAATATATCATTATTATAGATCTACATACAATAAATCCTGTATTCAACATCAACAGCTCGTGCCTGCCGAGGTAACAGCTTGTCCCGTGCAATACCTGTAAATATACACCAGCAACTGTTTATAGTATGACTGGCAAGAACCATTTTTTATCTGGTAAAAGTTTTGTGATTTTTACATGAAAATTTGACCTAGGAACTAGGTTACACTGACAATTTAACACTGGTAACACATGTCTGTGATAAAGTGTTTCCAAATGAATGCTTATAATCATGGTAATATATTAATATATGATAATATTGGGTTATGATTATGAACAAATTTAAAAAGTCATTGTGACTTTTGCTAAACCATGAAAATTTATAATTATGTTTTTATTAAGACCGACTATAATAAGATGGTTCGTTTTAAAAACTATCTACATCCAATGTCTTATTTCTATATTGTTATTAAAGCTTCGATAAAGACGAAGGACAACTAGCTCTGAGTTAACGAAATATTATATCGAGCAATTTAATAATAATGTATGGTATAATGCTAGAATCTAGTATTAGCAACTATTGGAAATCTTAGGATTGCATTCATTTCAATGTATTCTTCCCTGTTTTACACCTATATATGACTACGACAGAAGAGCAGAGTCAATCTTGCAAAAATTTAAACTTCATTATTATTAATAAGTGTTTTAATTCCCTGTTTTTTTGTATCCTTGTTTACTTATATCACGTCTATTCTGTCCGTATAAAATGTTGAATATAAAAGTAAAGTATAAAATTAGTACACTTATTTAAAGGCACAGTATGTCTCAGAAATTGCTATAATTTGAGCCGCGTCACGACAAAACCAACATAGTGCGTTTGCGACCAGCATGGATCCAGACCAGCCTGCGCATCCGCGCAGTCTGATCAGGATCCATGCTGTTCGCTTACCAACTCTATTACAAGTAGAGAAACTGATAGCGAACAGCATGGATCCTGATCAGACTGCGCGGATGCGCAGGCTGGTCTGGATCCATGCTGGTCGCAAACCCACTATGTTGGTTTTGTCATGACGTGGCTCATTTGTCTTCTTTAGACAAAGCAAACATGTGTTTTATAATATTTTAATAACCCATTTAGACCATGATAGATGCATATCATGTGAAAAAAGTAGTACAAATTGTGAAAGGAAAATGTCATTAAAGTAGCAAAATGTAAACAAAGCAGTTATTTTGATTTTCTTACACTATAACTTTAACTAATGACCAAAAAAGCAAAATAAGAAAAAAATAACTCAAATATAAGACCAATGAGTACCAATCTGTAAACTGAAAGTATACTAAAAAGAAAATGCCATTGATTAAAAAAATGATTTTTTAGGCTTAATGGGCCTTTAATAATTATAATATTGGAACAATTGTTTATCTAAAAATGTATATCTATATTTAAAAGATTTACAGCTCTTAAAGCAGCATGCCTCCAGATGAGCCAAAAATTTTAAATAAAATCAAACTTGAGAAAAATGTACTAAGATTTTAGGAAAAGTAGAAAGATTCAAGATTAAAGTAATAATTTACATATTATGAGTGACTAATTGCCAATTTGCCATTATTTATAATTATATCTCTACTGCATTACTAACGCAGTAATGGCAATTTTGCATATTTTGACCCCTCTTTGTAATAAACATGGGTTGTAAGTGCCATTGATAATGTTTAAGTCGCTTCCTTTTGGTTACTATACAATATTATACTTTAAAATGCATTTTCAAAATGTTCGTGAAAATAAGCATTAATCTGGAGGCGTGCTGCTTGAAACTTGTCTTATAAGCACTGATACCATGGTTCGAGCTTCTTTTATTCAGTCACTGTTCTCTTTTAACACCAAACTTCTCTAACATGGTTACGTAAAATCCGTGCAGAGATAGTGGAATATAATAATAAACTTCAATTTGTTTGAAGCCTTTCATTTCACACTAAATAAACATATAAATGCGGCGTAATCTCGAAACTTTTCGACATTTCCATGATTGACACGTTCTTTCAATATTTACAAAGTTCTTGAAAAACTAAATAATAGTTCCTTAACTAATTTTCCGTTTCGTTTACGTGTGGTTTAAGTATAATTGGTTCAAACATTAATACAAATTTTGTGTTGCATGAAATGATTGGTGACAAATGTTATTCCTTAGTTTCCGTGTAAACAAATGGAAGGATGCGTTACCTTGTACAATCATATGTATGCTAGTATATTAGTAAAAAAGCGACAGAAATAATTATATAAGTAACGTTTTATTGAATGGAACGTATAGGAGAACTACTTTTGTTTCAGTTCTGGATGGTACATCTATGAAAAATGCTCATAGACATGTCTAAATTCATGCAATAGGTTTGACAAAAAACTTTCATATTTGTAGAAATGCATCAAAATATAGAAATTACCTTTCACTTTGTTTGCAGGCATACTTGTAGCCTTTGGCCTTTATGAAAAAAATCTTACATTAGCATCGTTGCAAGTAGCATATAAGGGGTTGTTCAAATAGACAGCACCTTAAATGTAAACCCTCTAGTGATCACTCGATCATTTGAAGTTTCAAGTGACATAATATATAAAACAAAGGCGATTAAATCGGTATTACACTATAAAAATGTGTTTAGGACAACGAAAAATGAAGAAATAAATTTGAAACATATCCACGCAGACGACACGTGAGGTCTACGAACGCAGACGACTTTGAGAAAGTTGCTATTGCGGTAAGTGATAAATGACAACCGTGTAAATAGTTGAAACTGAAGGTGTCACAGTTATTACCGTGCAGGAGAAGGCTGCCAATCATTATGACAACGTAAAAATTACGCTGCTAACTGGCCATCAAGTATCTGTGTATCTAAAATTATTTATAGTTGCAATAAATAATGTGTGATTCCTTTCTTCATCTATAGATGTCATCACTTGTCCCCATAAGACACCTCAAAACTGTGTATATATTAATATATCTAAAACAAAACAGATTTGCTGATTATGCATTATAGGCTAAGCAGGGTCTTTCTTCTTTAAAAAAAACCCTGATTAAAGCTTGAAATCAATTATTATCATGTTTGAAAATAAACGAAAAAATTGCTCATTTATCTTACAAGTTCATTATAGTTTAGATCTGCAACTTTTTAATTTAACTGTTAACTAAGTTTAAATACTTTTTAAACACTTTTTTTTTCATCGATTGCTCTAGAAAGACATTTTTGAGATGCTTGATAGAAAATGATAACAGAATAGTTTATTATTACGTTCCACTGTTTCTGTGTTTCATCAAAATTCAGAAGTGGCTTATTATTAATTAATACGTTTTGCTTCATTAATATTTGTGGTCGTTTACTCCACACAAAAAATATATAACAAGATCGTATCTGTCACTTGATTTGACAATATCGTCATGGACGGGATTGAATCAATGCGCATGCCGCCGACCACGTGATAGCCGAGACAAGCGCTGATTGGGTAACGATTAATTATGGAGGGTTTATCATTTTTGCTTCATTTGGTACAACATCGACAGTAGAAATTGTAATAATACCGAAAGTACAAGTTTATCTGCTTACGCGCTTTTAAAAAAGTGATTGTGTTTATCTTAGAGAATACGATTTTAGCGAGACATTCAACTTGTGTGGATTTTAAATAAGACCAATTTGGTAAGATATCTTTTATTTGCTTTCCATTAAAAGGAACATTAAAATCTTCGTAATTAAATACATTTAATTTTGATCTTGTTCTAAAATATAAATGGTTTAAAAAGGATTTTTGTTGTATTTTATTTTAAATGGGCTTAGATAATTACAAATGTAGTATTTCAAATGAAATGAAGTAAATTAGTCTAGTTATATTGCAAGGATTCAGTAGTTATACGACTGTATAAGATCATACACGCCAACGGTTCTGACTGTCATCACATTGCGAGAATGATGCATTTATTTTCACAATCTGTTTATATTAGCATACTTTCTGTACCCACGAAATACCGACATGAAAAGGTCAATAAGAAAAACATGCCTGGGGAATATAAACAAAAGATGCAAATATTGTTTCAAATAATGCCAACAAAAAATCTGAAAAGGACGATTATGACAACATACAATGATATCATCTTACTAAAGTCACCTTGCTACACTTAAATTGCTTATTCTTGATATGCTAAATAACAAATAATTTAATCATAACATTCAACACTTTTACCTTGTCCTTGCAAATTTTGTTTGTTCCTTGCCTATCTTACAAAAAATGCTATTTTTTTTTTACTTTTGCTATGTGCATAAATACTACATTAAGGGTATCTTATGTCGAAATATAATATAAAGACATAGACATTAAATATCTATTGGTTAGTATCATATTATGTCACGTTTTCTTTCGTATGAGTTTATATTAATAGTGCATGAAAGGACGTATGAACCTAAAATAGACATTTCAACTTTGAAAATTTGTGTGACTTTAGTCAATGCATGTATATTTAAACTAACAAACTAGGTTTTAAACTAGTATAACGTTAACTATCGTCAACCTTGTCTTTCGTGTCTTCTTAAAGAGATTTAGCTTTAGTTGAAGCTTTACAGATTACAAGTACAAAACTAGTTTACAAAACTCAAAATGATAAAAAAACCAAAACAATACATCAACACTCCTTGAACAAAAAACGTAAAACGTATAAGTTTTACTAATGACCTAACATATGTATGTAGAGAAACGCTAACATTCATTTATCATTGTATCCCTCATTTCTTTCTACCTACTATACCAAATAGTCAATCAGTTTTATTTGACACTTTGATCTCCCTCCATATTCTAATATTCTCCATAAAAACACGTATGTATCGTCTTAGGTGGTTCATGTGTGAAATAAGTCATAAATCCGACAAATTACTAATATATATTCTATCATAAAGCAAAGAAATAAATCTTAAACATCAAAGAGGTTTTAATGTATATCTAATATATGTTATTTTCTTTAATAATGGAATTAAAGAATTTTTATTTATTGAGAAGAAAAGAAATGATACATTTTAATGTGAATTATATGAGCGGCTTCCGATTTATGCAAGTTATGATTGCGACTTTTAATCTAAAATAGTAATTTTAAGCAAATTTAAAATAAAAATAGAATCAACTCAAAATATGTGGCAACACTCAAAATTATTCTATTTAAAATCACATAAAATTGTTAAATGGATTTTTTTTTATTCTAGGCAGAAAAGGGTATATTTTTTAAAATGAAATATCTAATGATGAAAGCAAATTAATGCATATTTGTAAAGATACATTTGAAAAAAATATATATATTTAAATAATCTTTGATGAAATTAAGTATATTTCAACAGCAACTGAAAAAGAGATTTATTATTTGATGTAAAATTAAGTATCTTTGAAATACATTTGTTAAAATGAAGACTATTTTAGGTACAATGTATTACACTTGTGTTAAAGATTGTTAGTAATTTTTATATTCTAAAACTTTAATATCACATTTTGGGAATACACATTTGATACAGTGTTGCCTTTTCCCCTTTTTATTTAATGACATCAGCCCCAAAAGAAAGCAACTTTGACTCATCCCAGAAAAAAACTTAATTTCACTCCGTTTTTTTTTAAGTGACACACAAAAGATTATTTAACAATTGAGATATCGATATGTGTATTTGCAATGGATTTAAATCTTGTATCTGTAAAAAATCGTCCTATCTTGTAATGGAGTACTACAGGGGTGTATCATATACCCCTATCTATTTTGCACAATTTCGTTATTACCGACAATTATATCATTATAAACAATTTTCACTTGAGATTTGTCACGCAAACGTTAATTGAATCATACCAAATCTTTGTATTTTTACTTTAAAAAAGGCAGTTTTATTATTCAATTTTAGCATGAAATTGTTTACCTTTCATTTAACGGTTGAGAATTGATATGTTGGATGTCCTTCAGTGTCACAAGCACGTTGTTTTAACGTTCCATAAGATTATTTTGTGGAAGTCATAATTGCAATAATAAACGTATATATTTTCAATATATTAATAATAATACAATTAAAGACAATCATCATCGCCGCCACGACCACCATCATCATTATCACAATCACCACTACTACTACCACTACCACTACCACCACCACCACCACCACCACCACCATAATCATCATAATCATCATCAAAATCATCATCACCACCACAATCACTAGTGTTACCACCACCATCATCATCATCACAATCACCACTACTACTACTACCACCACCACCACTATCATCATCACCATCATCATCATCATCATCATCACCACCACAATCACTAGTGTTACCACTACCAGCACCATCAACGCCATGATCATCATCATCGTCATCAGTATTTAAAGTACAGGTTGGTTGGCGTGCAGTATACTTTAGAATAAAAAAGTTCTTAAAATTATCATAATACCCATAGAAAGACACCATGCATATTATTCATTAATCATGTGCTTTTTGTGAATTATATCTTTTATATAATCTCTAATTTTACCTGTCAACAGCCTTGAAAAGCGTCGAAATTTAACACCGCAAAATTAGTTATGAAATAATAATAAATGACTAGGCAAAAGGAACACCACAGTCTATATATCAAAATATAAAATCTACAAAGGTAGAGACAATTCTAAAGGAAGATTAATAGTGAATTAGATAGCATGTGTGCATGTGACGCATCTAAAAATTAAATATGATAATAATAAACTATCATATAATAGCTTCCAACATTAAAAATGCATCAACTATTTATCTTTCTTTCTTTTAAAAGATCGTCGAGTAGATAAATCAATGGTTTTTGAAATAAATATCCTGTGTACTGTTATGTAAATGAATATTATATCATATATTATATATGCATGTATGTATAAATTGTTTTGTAGTACAAAATGACATAATTCAGCTGCTGAAAAGTGTATGGTATAAATTGATTTATATGTCTTGTCAATGCATGAAAGTGTTTGGCTGTAAAATGATATACAGGTAGTCCTTACTATAATAAATAAGTAAGTAAATAAACGAACGGGCTGGCTGTAGCTAGTGAATTTAATTTAATAGAACACAAAGCACATATTACCCATTGTTTTATACATTTATGCATGGTTTAAATACATTTGCTTGAATTTTTTAAGACCAGAATTTTAATTGTCTTAAAGTTAGTCCAATTCAAATTTTTGATTTTAGTTAACTTTATCAAATTTTATATTTGTATCTCAATATATGCTTTAAATTGTAGTTTTTGTTACAATTTTGAACATATTTAAATTGAGTATTGTATTTCAATTTTGAAATTGTTTAATCTTATAAGAACAAACACTTTATATGCTCCTTTCAAGAGATGCGTTATTAAGCAACCTGTTGTCAAACAAACACCAGTAATTTTCTCTTACCATGCTAAACATATAAAATAGACTTGTCCATCTTTTTATCTGGACAAAACCATTCATCATTTCGGGGAGATATTTTCAAAATATATACTGACTAAATCGCGAATAGTGCGGACCATTTTCACGTTGCATACCATGATCAAACGGCATGGAAGTGGTTGCTGATCTTGGCTCGGGTATACTGTTAGACAAAAATGCTCAGAGTTAAAATAGTATTGAAATGGTTGCGCAAAATTTGGAATCGTTGAGTTTTGTTATTAGTTAGACCTTCTTAACATTGTGTTTCTTATAACATGATTTCATTTACAATGAACACTTTAAAATAGAATATTTGAATCTGTGTTTATTATAAGTCACGTACAATGGTATCTCGTACTAAATACTTAAATTATGTTCACTATAAATAATACATGCCAAAACCGACTTCAGTGCTTAAAAACTTTTTGCTTGTCTTTGGTATATAAACAGTCAAGTTCTAATTTCTAATATGATTTTTTTTGCTGTTGGGGCAGTAGTTAAATTAATAAGCCTTATCAAATAGAAATTTAAGCGGGGAATTATCTACTTTTTTGACTTGTCAAAATCATTCAAATCTTGTTAGAATGACTCGTATGACACGAGGCAATTACATTTCTGAATTCGAAACCAGCAGTCAAAAGTATATCTTAATATCTCGAAATAATTTTGACAATTTAATAAGATTGATCCATATAATTTGGGCCATTATTATCACAGGCTATCCAATTACTTTTTAAGTGCGCCTCCCTTTAATATAAACCTTTAAATAGCGTAAATGATTTAACACAAATTTTGGTAGGGATTCGTCATTAAGCGCCGTCCCGAGGACGGCTTGAAGAAATCCAAGGTCTGTATTTGTATTCCAGTTAATTAAATGTCTCTTTCAAATAATTTCAGACTAGATAAACCATTAAATCATAAGATAAATAGAAAAAGCAGAAAAATCGAATTGAAATTTCAATTTGATTGCGGTCATTAGAGTGAATTTTCTGACAATATACCCGTCTCCCGGTGTTTTATGTATTTAAAGCTATTCTGATAGGCAAATCAGTGTCCTCAGTTTATAAAAACATGTCAAAACATTGAGTGCACCGTTATGTGTAACAGGTCCGCTGATTGTGGTTGTTCTTGCAAAGGGAATATAGATATGAAAAAAGATAGCTGAAAAAAAGAAGTTTACGTTTATTAGAAGAGGGGTGTTTTGTTTTTATACGAATGATTCACAAACTAGTTTATACTTTAATACCCTGTCCATTAAAGAAGATTTTGTAGGATCACTGAAAACAGATAAGAAGTTTGCGTAAATTTAGAGAAAACCAATCTTGTCTAAATCCATGCAATGTCAACGAGATTTAAAGTTCACACGAAGGTTTCTAAATGGTTTTGAAATTCACGTCAGTAAACCATTTAAAATGCCAACATGTAATACTCATAGTTAAGTTGCTCTTTGTCTTTAAACTCGTCTCCAAACTTGGAGGTTTGCTTGCCCATATGGTCCATTGCGGCGGCGGTGAAAAAATAAACAAACACTCTTATTGTTGGATAATCGTTAGTAACACACTTTTGTCAAAAGTTATGACATTCTATAATGTTTGATATGATTTTAATCACAATACTTAAATGTGTCAGAAAAATTAAGAATAACAAGAAAAAAATCAAGCATAACTGTAAAATCAAGACAATTTTGCCGGAAAACTTCCGGTTCTGGGTTCTGCTTCCTGTTTGATTTGTGCTAGAACTCTTTCGATTTCATCTGCAGAACTTTTTGCAAGCGACTCCTGGATGTGAAATTTATTTATTCGGAAGCAACATAATTGACTAGAATTTGGAGTTAAATTATTGTTAAAATTTGTATATTGATAAAATGGCGATGCACAATGTTGTGATAGTTTTGGGGTTTAAAATTTCGGGTAAAATATTTTAAATTAGTGCTTGTACATGCTGTCGATTTTAGTCATTATCGTTTCAAAGATCGCGATAAGTTAAGGGGGATTGAAAAAAAGGATCAGATAACACAATCAAAAGGAGCCCTAAGGGGACATAATCCTGAAATGATTGACGGTGCTATTGTGAAAAGTACTTTGTATGAAAACAAGCAAGCGTTTTGTTCAACAAACTCGTTTATCAGTAAAATTTGCAAATTGAAAAAAATATTTAGAAAATCCCGCTGATAATGAGATGTTTACGGTGATATGTTTGGACATGACAGGCACTTGACAATAAGACTTTTTTAAACAAGAATGCTGCGTTTAAATTTAAGTTTGATATTAAAAGTGAGTGAAATCTAGGAAATGAGAACAAGACTGCCAGGGAGAAATAATATTCTTGTTTATCTGTGATATCAATATTGATCATCAACGCCATATGTTATTCTCTCTTTTTTCATCTCGATACTTTAAAGTTTATATTTTAAAAATGTAGTGGTGCAAATGTGAAATCCTTGTCCATAGAAAATGCGTTCTTAAATGTGGACATTTACTTCTTTATGCACTTATTCTTTACAACACGCAAATCATGTATATCTCAAACATATTTACCATAGATAAACAGAATGTATAAAATCAAATTTAAAAATTCTATATATTTTTTTTTCTCCTGCTGATTTTATATTATTGTGACTTTAACAACTATAAAATTTTTACGAGCACGAAGCTTTCATATCTTATCAACAGCTTTATCTGACGATTACTGCTGCGTTATTTTATTTTCGGTACATTGCAGGTGAAAATCGTATCTTTCACGCCATAAATCACGCATTTTCATAAAGTTTTTCTTGCTCCTTTATGAACTTTATTTCACAATACGTATACTGGCTGTTTAGCCCATTTAAGCCCCTGTATCCTGATTATGGCGCCGGGGTTTATAGCCCCAGTGAAAACAATTAATTAAAAACTACAATAAGCTACTGATTTAATTCTTTGGCAATTTGAAAAGGCTTTCTCCCATTGAATTTCAAGATTTACAGAGATAAACTTGTTCAATAAGTCATAACATATTTCATTGTGTTTTAACAAAAGCCGCCATATGCCGTGGATGAGGTTTTTAAATTTTTATAGATCTAAACATGTATGTTTTCTTCGATTTATTGCCTCCTATTCCGTTATGTTTTCCACATTTGCATTTTTATGTCATACAGCAGAAGAAAGAAACCGAATAGTAATGTTCAGAAGATAACATCTAGGGACCATTATATTTTGCTGGCCATTGTATATTTCTTCAAAGTTTTTTGTCCATATTTATTTAGCGGGATTCAAGCAATGCGATACGAACATTTATTAGTTTGTGCTGATTTAGTGCTAATATATGAACACTATCTATAACCAAAAAATAGATATGTATAACAATAATCAATGCAAATATATCTTTTCAAAAGTCAATCATTTATTTGCTTCTCAACCGTTATTATTAGACCATTTTCGCGGGCTTTTTTCTCGACAGAAGCGGCCATCTAGTAATTATCATATACGGCTTCCATGTCCTCTTGAGAATTTTTTATCACAAAGTTAATAAATATGAAATATGAGAAATCGTATCAAATTCTGTTTCCCGTTTTGTCCATTTTAGTATACATGTTAAACTGGAGGCGCAAAGGCTGTTCCTGGTTCCCTGGAGACTTATTGTGACTTAATTCAGGGCATTTTGTTTCTGATTTCTAATTTGACTTAAGTGACTTTGCGCATTTCATATAAGTTGATAATGATTTAGATAAGTTGACAAGCTTCCATTTTCAAAACAATCGTATTTCCTTTTTTCTTGTTAATAGAGGTTGATCACGCAAGAACTATTTTTTGTGGATTTAAGATTGATTTCTTGGATGTAAAATGATAGTACAATTAAAACATAAAATTTGTAATGGTAAACTTGATTCAACATCCCGGGAACGATGTTACACTCTCTCTCCTCTGCCACGCTATCCCTTATCTGTGTCAGCTGCAGTTCTGAAGCTGAGGACGGGTTTTATGACGGTCACAGTGTACGGGGTGACAGGTTTTATTTCAATCGTTTCGTGGTCATGGTTACACACAATGTAAACAGATCTCAATAAAGAAACAAAAGGTGTTTTGTTGATTTCTGATGCATTTATTACTGACAGTTAAGTGTAATCGCGTCACTGTCGTCTGCAACTTACAACCTAAACCGAAAATAATAAATATCTGGCAAAAGTCTGCGTCACTTTTCTTTCCTTTTTTGTGAACCTGGTACAGTGAAAATATAAAATTAAGTTATTGTACTATTATGATATTAACAAGTAGAATAAACATTTGTATTATGAACAGGAGAATTTGGTAAGAGTTTAACAAAGACGTATAACCTTTGATTTTAACAATAATAACATTCAGTTCGAGAAACAGAAAGAAATTACAGTTTAGACATATATACATGTTAATTGACAATAATAAAAAGGAAATCTTTTAAATTTCACCAAGGTAACATATGTATAGAGATTTAGTCTACTGTGATTGGTGTTAAAGATAAAAGGACATATCCCTCTAATATACATTGTATGTGGAATATGGACGCAAGCCGAAAGAAAGAGTCTATTGTCTTGTTCCGGGCTTTTCAAACGTTTGTACTGGTGCTTTTCTTGGGAACTGACAAATACTGAACGGTTTCTAATTACCTTCATTGATTTTCTTCCATAAATATGCATTGAAACGGGGCATAAACTTGTTTTGGGCCAGAAATTTTATAGGAACTATAACTTTAAAATAAACACTAAAAACTGGTTTAAATACAGTTCACATTTTATACGGTATTATATCCGCCGTACGGCCAGGGACAATAAATTACTTCAATTTTTACAACCTAATTTGCATAATCCAAATTTTATTAGGTATAATATTAACAACATTTGCTGAAAATGAATAATTACAGTGGCAAGGGTTCAACCCCCATTTACTTTTATGTACCTGATGTTTTTCAATGCGACATGAAAGACATACAAATGCGTTGACGGTTTGGATTACCCATATTTCTCGTTAATTTGAAGAGGTTCTAAAATTTGAAGTCTTTGTCCATGCTTTATCTGCTCAGATACTCAAGAGGGTTTTCTATTCGTGAAAAACCATTCTTTTTTATTATGTGTACTTTGATGTATTAAATGTGCCGTATGGTTTAAAGAACGACCCCAAGCATGGCTAAAACCCGTCTAATTCTCTTTTTCTCGATCTTTTTTTGTGATAAGCGTTCCTCTTGTATGTCGTGCTGGTTTTTCCGTTCGTTTTTAAGAGTAACATTTCGCAGAATAAACAAAGCTGCCTTGACAGAGTGGTCAAACTGTGTGAAACTAATCTGTAGGGTTCTTTGCATTAAAAATGTTTAAGAAGGCTTACCAAATGAAATCTTATTCGCTTTGATATACATGTATATATGAAAAAAGATATTGATAAAGTTTCTTCATCATGTAAACTTAAGAGATGGAAATTATAAAATTCTGAGGTAAAGTGCCGGTGATACCCAAGGGTAAAAAGGACATATATATAAAATATCGTTCACGCGAAATTTTTTGATGACATTTACGTTCGTTTTTAAAATTTTTATTAACATCCAACTGCGCTCGTTCTAGTAAATAGAAATCTAGCAATGTCTTGTGTAAATAAATAAAAATACTCCAATTGTAATAAAGGCAAATACTTATGTAAATTAATACAAGCTGGCGTCCTAGAAAGTTACGAGAAAGAACCTAATAAATATATGTTAAACATGTTTTATATTCAAATGTATTTTACTGACGCGAAGTTTCATTTTTCAAAAGCGATGCATAATATATACAAACGATGTTTGCTCTCCCTTGATAGGGTTTGTAAGGAAATTGACAACACTTCACTAAACAAATACCCCTCTTTTATTCCGGTACAAGTCCAACCAGAAGCAATTGGTGATTTTACTTTTCTTGTTAAATCGACACATTCTATTTTAATATCGATACTTCTGTTGAACAAATATTCAAATACAAGAAAACCATTCATTATACTTGTTAAACTATTACACCATCCTTTTCCTTGGAGAAGAAATGTACCGCAATTACTTCTTTGAGAAAAGTAAACTGCCCAGGACCCGCAATGATTGGGGTTAGAAAAACAACTTTTCAGCATACACCGTATAAATATAAATCATAGACTAGAAGTCGGCATTATTACAGTTTCGGACAATTTACTTAAATAAACTTTATAGGTTATATTACAAATGTAATTCCACTATCAATATCGTGTCAATATTAGCATTTAAAGTAAGTTAATTTCCCTCGTTTGAAAGAGGTTTTAGCTGTTAGTTTTTCGTCAATTGTTGATTTTAGCTATTCAATTCATTTCGTCCATTATGTACATATAAAACCTTAAACTCATTTTAATAATTGGCGAATTGTAGAGATTTTTAAATCATTTACCCAAAATTTTCTATTGTGCTCAGTTTAGGGGATAAAAACCGCAGTTTAAATACGGGTTCCAATTGACTCCGCTAGCTTACAACTATAGCAGGTTTGTAGGAGAGCACGCTGATGTTTAAGGCATTCAAAAACTTTCGGTCGGGCTGATATGAAAACAGGATTACAACTTCAACAAACGTCAAACCGAGTATATGACAGTGATAAATAATTACTACGATTTGCATTTCGTGAAAAGAAATTAAAATAAAATTACTGAGGAATATATTAACACACAAACAAACAACAACATGTAAGTGATATAGTTAACTTTAATTTAGTGAAATAAAACAGAAAAATAAGTTATTTTATTTAAGAAGTTTATTATTATTATTATTTTATTTTTTAAATGCATTGCGCTTTTCAATTGTTTTGATAGAAGCTAAGCAGTGCATGTTTATTATTATATTAGATTTAGATGTTGTTTTAAATAACAGAACATAACAGAACAGAACAGATTTTATAATAGTGTAATAGATGACCAAATTTACTTTATACGGGGAAGTCAAAGACCGGGCCTGCGAAGCGGGTCCGGGCTTTGGCTTGCCCGGCTATAGACTACACGTGTATATTTAAAAGAAAATCAAATAAAAAACAATTAAAAAATATATAGAATTCTATACCTATAAACGAAATTTTCAGTGTCAGTTCTAGTCGGGCACCGCCATTTACAATGTAACTCAATGATAATAGGCGGGGTATTCCGATAACGTACCAAATCTCAACTTTTCGGATAAATAATAATCGTCGAGTATTCCGAGTGAAAACGGAAGCAGTGCATGTAATACCGAATGACACCTTTAAAACGGAAGGAATGAAAGGAATATTTTAACGACTTCCCCGTTCATAGGCTTTGCCTAATTTCATATTATAAGTACTATACTTCTATTTAATTCTGATATCTTAATTTCCATTATGCTAGTACTGATACTTTACAATCAGTTTTGAAACACTATACGATCACTTTTCTTGTTTAAAGTTAGGCAATATTATTACGCTGATAAACAATAAGTATTTGGAATCAATTGGCACTT
Organism: Ruditapes philippinarum; assembly: GCF_026571515.1. Taxonomy (NCBI): domain Eukaryota; kingdom Metazoa; phylum Mollusca; class Bivalvia; order Venerida; family Veneridae; genus Ruditapes; species Ruditapes philippinarum. Next base: position 286,145 of record NW_026854272.1, read on the forward strand.
TTGCCATCTTAAATTTATCCCATTCTGTATGTTAATTGCTATTAACAAGTGATGAACACGTTATGACGTCACTTTATGACGTCAAACTTGAACGAACATTTGGACGTGAAGGTTTGACGTCATAAAAGACCAGAAGCGCTCTGACTACCATTGCGGTAAGCCGTTGTTTTTATTTCTCGAAAGTTTTCCGATTTTCTTTTATTTCCCCTACCTTATTTATTTTATATGTATGTTAATTATGAAATATGATGACTTAAATACTTAATGCAATTCATAAAACTTACATTTGCCTTTATTCTCATTTCTTTTGTTTAATTTACACAAACGGTCCTGTGATATCGAACCGAAAGACTGTTCCCCGTTTACAATACCAGTACAATTATATGACTTGAACATAACAGTTTCGTAATTACACATATTTACAGCGTACTTTAAAATAACAAGACTATTTAAGTAATTTTGATAAAATAATTTAATTAAATCATAATTTTGAATTCTTAAGCTTTCTTTTTCATGTTTAATATACTAGTATACTATTTCGTTCTGATGATGATGATGATGTTATTGTTGGTAAAAAATAACGATAAAATTGATGATGCTCTTCTTGATAATGTTGTTTATGATAATTAGTTGTGGCGGTTATCTATTATCATTATCATGAAATGAAAAATGGTGATGTGCTCTCTGTTGTTGATAATTCTCATAATTATATAGTCTTTGTTGTTGTTGACGAATAACTTTTATTGGTGCTATTGTTGTTGTTGATAATAATGATGTTGCTAATTTTGGAGGCCAAAAAGCAAATAAATTTTGTCATTGTCATATCACTGGTCATATTGTAGCATAATAATGACAATATTAATGATGATAATGAGGATATAAATATATAATATTATAATATTATTATAATTATAATTACAATAATAATATTTAATTATTATTATTATTATTGTTATTATTATATTTATTATTATAATAATATAATAATAATTATTATTATTATTGAAATAACGTACCAATACAGTTGTTTCATATATTCTAACAATTAACAATAATGGGAGCAGGAAATTTGTTAATATATATGATATACGAGATATATAAATGGATATATAAATTTGCCATTTCGTCCGCCATAGCGTCTTTCGACTTGTCGTCTGCGATAGTTCTAATTCGCACCGTCTGCTATATAAACTTCGACACACTTCTCTTTATAAGAAGATTAAAATAATAAATATAATGACTCATAAATATTTTCACAAACTGAAGAATTCAGTCAAAACATTGCAGAATATCTGGGTTTCAAATATAATATCTAAAGTTCACCTTCTGCTGATATCGTGCTTTTTAATTATACATGTACGGGATAAGTAAATTGTTTGTACAATCTCATCACAATATTTTGTCAATTTTGGCATATCATCTCTACTATTATGACAATGTTTATTTTCGAGGCATCCATATCTAAAACCTAAGTACATATACAGCACACATCAAGTATTTCTAATTTAACGCTATCAAATGTCGTCTGGTTGATACGAAAATTACTAATTTTCCCAAATTTTCGTCTTAATTCCCAAGCAATATTTACCTGTCAAACTTCGCCTATCTCGGTAATTTTTTAATCCCTACCTAAACTTGGGACCCTTAAGAAGGAACAAATAAGGGTATTAAGATAATATATAGATAGCTTTTAACATTTCACAGGAAAACGACGATAAAATTCAGAGTGAAGCTTCGTGAACAAATAAACAAGACCCATTTGAACGATTTTTTTGATAAACACCCGTATAAAAAAGTGCATTTGACAATTTGATATATTGAGAAGAATAAGACTGTAAAAAAAATATGTTGAGCTGTTGGTACACTTGGTACAGCTTTTCATGTAAAAATCTGTATTTATTCAATATGTTTTGTACGTATTATTAACTGAGAAGAAAACGATTGAAAATTTAGGTATTTTTCTAATGAAATATCGAACTAAAATAAACTTTGAGATAGTGCAATTGCTATTGTAGAAGGTGCAATAAAGGAGGATATAAAAACTGCATGTCATATTCGTTGTCGCTCCTGAAGTGTTTGTTTAATGATGAAGTGTTCCTTGATCAAATGTATAACAATATATGAGTAGAGTTATCAACGTTTACAAATAAATCTTCACTCTGAATGATAACAAATACAATTTTAGTTTAAATCTACACCAAAAATGTATTCATTTTATTGTGTTAAATGTAATAAAATAGCTTCGCTTTGTATTAAGTGCAGTCGTATCTTTGTACAGGACAATCTAACATTAAAAGCTATATGTAGAACTCTATGTAGAAACCCTCTCACGTAGTTTATTTGTTTTGTTTCCCTTTTAGTGAAATATTGTGCAAATTGGCCTGTTATAAAAACTATAATAAAAGACGACCATTTTTTTATCTGGAACTTAAGGACGTTTTTTTTTCATTTTTTTTTTGGTTCAAAGACATATTAAGTTAATATTTATTCTTATATTTTGTTTTTGTTTCAATACTGTATTAGTTTTCGGATGGGATAATAAGCAACCTTGTTGTTCAAATAATTATGAGGACAGAAATCATCTGGTTCAATATATTATCATTAGAAAAGCTTAAAGGGGCTAAAGTCAAATATGGACCCAGGTGTTAAAGAAAGGGGGTATAATCGGCTTAGGGGATTTTCTTGATGAGAAATTTAAATATGGTTATCAAGTGTTAAGTCAGTCATTAATGATGTGAGGAGGAGGTGTTTGGTCAATAAAGCGTTTGGATGATTCTGATTAAAAATTATTATAAAGGGACGTAACTGGACATTGAGTTATCGTGTATGCTTTGTGATTTTTAGACACATTCTGGAATAAACGTTATATTAAAAACAACAGCAATCTGTTGCATGGTAACCTTTTACACAAATTAATGACTGTTGGAATAGATAGTTTTGAAGTTATACTCACAAAGTTAAATCTTTCGTGTACCATGCACATAGCTCAAGTCGTTTGGAAGACCTGGTGATTTTTTTTTATTCTCTTAGAATCCTTATTGTATTGCTAGAAACGTAATTTTTTACAAAAAAATATCCTTTTAAAACTATCCACTTTATCACCATCGCATTGTGATTTTTCTTCATTTTTTTACAGTTTTGTTAGTCTGCGTGCAAAGTGCAAAGACTCACGTGATTTGCTCATTATTTTCTAGTGGACTAAAATCGATGCGAATGACATTTTAGAACAGAATCATTAAATCATCGCGCTTGTAGGAAATTGCTTAATTTCATGATGCTGGATGTGAATCATTAAATGTAATACAGTTATCAAAGAAAACTACCGGAGGCTTTTGGTGATAAATTAAAAGAAATAATAACGTTTATTTATTGTCCCTTTTTCTTCTATTCCTTCAAATGAGCGGTAATTACATTACGGTGTAACTGATTGAACAACTTTGCCTTATTAGTCAAAGTATTAGACAAGAAAATTTTAATGATGGAATGTCATTACCGCTCGAGATCACATGTCGGCGTCTTTCATACCAAAATTTCTACATCTTGAGATTTTTATCTTTAATATTGTAAACTTACAAATAAAATAAAAGAATAAATAAGTGTAAATCGGTTTATTGTTTCCGGAACAGCTAACTATGTTGTCGGTTCAAGATTTAACACCGGAGGCGATTTTAATTTGTTTGGATAAAAAGTTAAAAAAGAACCGCTGTTATTTCCCGTAATATTAGTAGGAGAAGACTTTTACATATCGGGATCTGATATCAACAAAACAATTTTTACAATATTATCAAATTTACTTGCCCTTAAAGATTGACTGTGATCAAATGGTCGACTGGTCATCAGTTTATCTTATATATAAACCCCGTTGTCTCGTGTTTAACTCATCATTTTAACATTATTTATCAGAGAGGATTTATGATTTATGTATTTAAACATTAGTGAAATTTCATATTTTCGTTGCTATACAAAATTCACACAAAAAAGGATAATTGTTTGAAGGAATTTTAAGACGGGCTAGTAAAGGGTTCACATTACTAATTTATGAAGGTACGTCCCTTTAATGGGGTTATTTATGAAGTATTTTTGCATATCTATCTTTTTCAGAATCAAAAAGCTTTGGTATTTTATTTCATTTAATGGTACCGCATTTTTTTGGTATTACCCTTTAAATTTATTTACAATACATACCCACGCTATTATTAATTTTTGCAAATTGAAAACAAAATATATGTAAAAAAAATATTGACTGTTTTATTATTCATGGGGATTGTGAAATCTGGAATATTTTGTTTTGAATGTAATAGTAATTCAGAAATAATTATATAAAAATGGTAATAAATTGTAGTCTATAGAAAATATATAAAACTTGCCTAAGAAATGGAAGAAGAAGAAAAAATATTTTTATAGGGGTCAAACAGAGTTTGACAGGAGCCTTTCATATTAATTAAATGTTAAGTAGAGAAAACATATGCTATATTTGCTAGGCAGATTCAATCATATGTCTCATTATATGAGTGCGTTGTCCTGCATTGTTTCATTTTCTCACATAATCTGTCAACTTGTTATCGAACGTACATGACATATGGTACGTAACGTATGGTACAGGTACTGTGCAAAACTATACACCTGTTGCAGTTTTTTTTATAATTACACTGTAAAAAAACATGTCCCGATAGACATGGTGGTTGTATCTAATATTGTAAAACAATGTAAAGTTGCTAACTCTTTTGATAGATATTAGTCTGATGTCGTCTTGTCCAAGTTTTAAAGAACATTTTAATGACCTTATTTAAGTGGAATAGCTTTTCCCGTTGATTCTTTTTTCAAATATTTCTAAGTATAATATGTTTATTAATTATATTATGACTAATATTTCTCTAGATTTATTTTTTATAAATATTTAAATTTCTCTTCCTAGTCTAAAAAAAATATATTTATTTAGTGCATTAATCAATATCTCGATATTTGTTACACTTTTTAATAGACATTTTTTCTTCTTTAATCTTTATCTTATAAACTGGCGTCGTTAACCTAATTTGTCGGGGATTTTTATTTGTTGCAAACGAATGTATTAAGTGGAGCATCCGAAAACCGATTGACTTAAATGACAAAATAATAGTTATAAGGTATACTGTGTGTAAGATGCAGTCACTACAAATATATATTTAATGACGTTCAAAATCTTCAGAAGTTCGACCGACTCTTTTAACCCCTCCGTTATGAAGATCCTTCGAATCAGTAACTTTTATTACTTTTTATAACAACTTGAATTGATTGCCATCTTACAGTTGAGTAAATAAACTTAATGTTTTGTATGATCACTGATGAAAGAATGTCACTGAATGTTTTATAAGAGTAGTTTTTGCGACGTGATGGGACAATATGACGAATTTCTGGCGACCAAACACGTAAAAATGAAAAGAAAAAATGATGGAAAGTGATGGTGTTAAGGAATGAGGTATCAGAAGCTATGGTTATGTTAATGAAGGGTTTTTAACTCATCAAACTTGTACTTCTGACTCTAATTAAGCATGGACGTTCCTTTTGACTCCCTGTGACAAGAAAATATGACATCCCATTAGAAAAATAGATTAGATGATTTCTTATTCAGAAAAAAAAGTACTAAAAGTTTGAAAAAAATGTTGATGTTTAATTCAGTGTATATAGTAATTTAGTTGATAATAAGTAGCAAGTTTAATTCACCGTGAATATTTAGTAATGCAAAACAGTTGTAGTTATCTAGTATTTCAATGGGACTTTCTTTACACATCAAAATTATCTTTCTTAAGAAATAATTTGATGCAACTGAGGCAGGACAAAGTACAAGGGTCGGCATAAATGAATGGTATTACTTTTCATTTTTTATATCGAATGGAATTATGAAAGCATTAAGCGTAATGATTACCATATACAAGAAATGTAATACATGTGACTAATCTAATGCATAATACTATCAAAATGCACTTAATATGTATAATATATGTATATTATACGTTTATAAAGTGTCCTTGCATGCAACACGTCATGGAAGATGTGTGTGGTGAGAGGGGGGGGGGGGGTAGGGTTGAGAATGTGAGGCTGGGAGGGACATAGATAGATAGACATAATATATATTATATAGCTGAAATACCAGCATTTCAAGAGCGAAATAAATTTAAATAGATATGTACCAAAAAACAAAGTGCAAGGTTGAAAATGGGAATGATGAATAAAATCATTCCATGAGTATTAATGGTACGGCTAATAAATAATGTATTCTTTTACTACAGTTTCTGGTAAATTCCTTGTAATTAGATGGATTTTATTGTAAATTAATTGCGGGGATACAAATTACATTGTACAGAACACGCAATTCCCACAATATTTTTTTGACCCAATACTTTTTTGACCGGAAGTTGACAGGTGTTTTATTTTGCGTGTAAGACTTATTATTTTTATACTAAATTAATTCTTACTCATTGTCTGTTATTAGAATTTCGCCTTTGAGGAGCTTTACTCGCACAAAAAAATAACCGGACATATTTTTTCCGTTAATTACGTATGATAAAGAGAATCGACACACAATTAATAAAACGAAAAATGCTAAGGTGACACTTTTATTGGTCATAAGTGGAAATTAGTTAAATGTGTAAAATTTCACAGATTTTTGTTACTATTATTAACAACTTCAGTAGAAAAGCAAACCTACGGTCGGTCATACAATAGCGTTTAATCATTTAGGGGTTATTTCCGTTGAATTTTCCTTCTTTCGTCAAGTATACGAAAATTTTGGACATTAATTTAAGTATTGTTGACTTAGCTAAGCGGTTGAATGTCAAAGGTGTTAAATCAAATATGCAAATATGAAGTTGTACCGAATTCAGGATTAGTTTTGATAGTGTTTCAAAGATGGTTAAGTAGTTGTATCAATAAATGTTCTGATACGTCTGTCTATTCGGAATTTGCCATCAGACGAGAAAGAGAGCGTATTTCACGCTTACACTCCAAATTGTGATCTCCTCGTCACTTTGTGTGTATTAACAGCATTTTTGCGACGGACGCGCCCTCAGGCGCGTTCAGAGCTAAGTCATCTACACATGGGATTTCGTTGGCTACACTCGCGCAATGTGTCCTAAACCGATTAACAGCCCAAGAAATAGTACATGAATTTGATCCTTCAAAACTCCCATACTTTGTCTGGATATCTTAATGTCTTCCATATTTAGCCTTTTCAATTTCAAATTAAGTTATCAAAGTTAAAATATGAACGTATATTATTGATAAAAACGTTATAGTCCCGTAGTATTATTGCGCATTATGCAAATTACTGCTGAAACGATTTACCGCTGTCGGAAAAGTAGGACAGCAAATTATACTACAATAAAGGTGTAACCTCTGAGTTCCAAGACATTATTAGTAGGAAATAAATATTTCTACATTATACAAAACATTATTATTAACAAATCAAAAGTTTTTCGTGACTCTAGGATAACTCGCGCATTAATAAAAGAAGAACTATTTTCGTGACTCATACCGCGGGTTTAGCTGAATATTCAGCAGTTATTAATATATTAGATTCAGTACAATAGTTAGTATAAATATCTATTTTTGAAAATGCATGTAAGAAGAGAGTTTTTCAATACTTTACCGCCATGTAGTCTTTCATGGTAAGGAAGTTATAATATCAGTTCTACTTCCGATTCTTGTGGTTTGTTTACATATATTTCTAGGTCATGATATGAATTAACCTTCGCTATTCTAAAAATAGATTCTGCTTCACCTGTTCTGATTTTTGGACAGGCGATTAGGGAGTACACATTATACATGTAATTAATAAACCAGCGGATTACATGCAATACTTTTAGAAATTCTATACAATTGTAAGAAGCCAACAAGTTGAAAATGGAATTTAGTGTGAAATTGAAAAGGACAACTAAACACTGTAGTGCTTAAGTGACATTTAAATTAAAATAAAAACGATGTGCTCTGGCCTCTACATCTTTACCTTGTAAATAAAAAAAATCTAAAAAATACACTATTAATTGCTGATGATTTTAACCAAATTTTTTTTAATGAGACATATTATCCAAGAGAAATAAAAATACAAATGACTTATATTTTATTGTCTATATGCCCACTATGATATAACACGAAGCAATTCTAAATAGCATTCTCAAATGTATAATGTATTATGTTTGAAGTTTATTTGCCTGGATTTATTTTAGAAATATTTCGTTGACAGTTTTTTTTTCTATTTACATATCATTTCTTAGAATAAATCGATAAGGACACTGATTTACAAGTTTGACCAGAGTTTTTAGGCATGAATTTCATTCTGTATTTAAGTGCTTGAAAGTAGAAAATCTGAATTATATCAGTTTGGGACACACAATATATTGCTCTACAAATCTCGAACTTGTATGAAACAAATTTTCTCTGTTATATATTTTGTGTTTTGTTTTTGTTTAAAAGAAGCCTTAATGTCTCTCCGGTTGCATGTCCGTCGCATTCGGTGCTGCAGCACTTTGATTTACTACTGCATGTTCTGTATAAAAAATCAAAAGGATTTGAAGTTGTATTATTATTAATGCAAAAGGGATAATTATATTATTACGATATATAATAGATAATAAAAGTATGTATTTTTAATTCTTCGAGAACAATTTAACTTTATTTTAAATAAAGCTAACACATGTACATGTATATATAAATACATGATTCTGTTAAACATTTTGACATTTATCCTTATATTACATGTTGTATGCATGTTTAAGTGAATAAAAAAGATATGTTGTTGAAAAGTAAAATCATTTCATTCCTTAGAAACATCAACAAATATAATGTGTTATTTTTCACAATTTTGTCTTTAACAACGCTGGAAATATAACAAATAACGTGTTTTTATTGATGAATTAAAAAAGAAAAATTACTAGAAAAGTGCTTCCCGTAATTAAAGTCTTAAGAAAATAGCTTCAGTAGGAAACATTAATTTGTATGTTTATGACCTGTTTTCAACATTTTTTAATCAAATTGTGGTATTTTGTAGTTTATTACATTTCCATGTCGAGAAATGTTAGAAAAAAAATCACTGAATAATGTCGTCTGCTTTCAAATGTCACACACAATGCAGACGACTTTTATATATGTATCAAGCAGGGATGTTAGACTTTTCACGGCTTAATGAGACACTAAGTAATCTGTTGCACAGGAAGCACACATTTTATATTGTACAAAACATCTTCATTTCTGTCCATTTTTACCGTTTTAATTATAAAATTTGTCATGAAACCGAAAGAAAATAATACTGTTGTTTTTTTCTTTTTAGGTTACAAAACAATGTATCAGCTTCGTGATAAGATTCTTTTGCAAATCACGCGCTGGAGAAAATATAAAAGTGTCAAAATTTGAGCATTACAATTATATTTCATTTCTTTTTTCAGAGGACTATGACAGTGTTGAATTTCGGACCCTGAATGCGTTTTCATAGAGCCAAAAGTATGACGTCAGTCGTAGAAGCCGTTTTCCTTCTTTTGGGTATCGTCTGCTGCAAAATTTCGTCTGCTGAGGATTCAACAATATTCTTTAGCGAGAGTATCCCAGAGAATAAGGAAAGTGGGTTTTTCATTGGAAACATTGCGACTGGGACTCAAGTCCTTCAGAATGCCACGGAAGATGAAAAGAAGGGTGCAAAGTTTACTTATTTGAAGAGTTCGGCGCCAGAAAATGTTTATTTTGATCTGGACAGTGTCACTGGTAATCTGAATACATCGGATACTAAAATTGATCGTGAAACAGTCTGTGAATTTTCTGTAACATGTAAAATTACTTTGGAAATTGCTGTTGCATACGGTAAATTTTTTGGTTTAGTTACCGCTGATATCTTTATTCTAGATGAAAATGATAACGCTCCTAAATTCACTGACGAAGTGACTAAGTTAGACATTTCCGAGGATGAATCCATTGGTACTGAATTTAGAATTGGCACAGCGTTCGATGCGGATATGTCGGGAAATAATTCGATTCAGGACTTTTCAATTGAACAGCCGGAAGAACTGTTTGAACTTAAAGCTTCCAAAGGAAATGATAACAGTTTCAGTTTCAAATTAAAACTTCTGCAAAAACTAGATCGGGAAATTAATGACAAGTATCGTGTAAAAGTTATTGTAAGCGACGGAGGAAATCCAGTTCAAAGTGAATCCCTTGAAATAACTGTAAACGTTCTGGATGAAAACGATAATAGTCCTGAGTTTTTATCAACCGTTTATAACAAAACTATCGACGAAAACATCCCAATAAACTCAGTTATTCTTACAATATCAGCATCTGATAAGGATATAGGCGAAAATGGCCGAGTTACTTACAGGATACGAGAACGGCAGTCCGATATAGACACTATCAAAAGGCTCTTTAAGCTTGATGCAAGTTCTGGTGATTTGTCAGTTATTTCTGATCTCACAAGCGAGCCCTCTGAGTATTATGAATTTTTCGTTGAGGCAACCGACCACGGGTCTGTTCCTTTTGTAAACCAGACTGTTGTTTCTATAACAGTTAACGATGCTTTAAACAATCCTCCTACTATTGAAGTAAATCTCCTCTCTCCAGGGAATATAGGATTCGTCAGCATTGAAGAAAACCAACCAAATGAAGTATTTGTTGCTCACGTCAACGTTGAAGATTACGACAAGGGCGATAACGGAAAATTCACGTGCGATATTAAAAATAGCCTATTCACATTAGAAAAATTTCAAGGTCGTGGGTTTAAGGTTGTTGTTGATGGTCTTTTAGATCGCGAAGAGAAAGAGATTCACACTGTGAAAGTTGAGTGTGCTGACCTAGGCAAACCACCACAGGTGTCTTCGTCATCATTCGACGTTCGTGTGTTAGACGTTAATGACAATGATCCGAAATTTGAAAAAGAGATATATAATGTTGTTATCGCGGAAAACAACCCAATAGGTGCAAATATTACCCAAGTTAAAGCAACAGATAGAGACCAAGGACTGAATGGCACAGTCGAGTATATGCTGTTAGATTCTAATGGACAATTTCGTATAAACAATGCAACTGGACATATATTTGCAAACAAAAGTTTTGACAGAGAACTCAACAGTTTGAGAATAGTGAAAGTTTTAGCTGTTGATCATGGTCCCATCAGACGTTCTTCTACTACAACCGTCTCCCTGACCTTGACTGATATAAATGATAATGCACCGGTCATGATTCCTGCCCGACCTGAGCTGAGAGTAGCCGAGAACCAGGCTGCAAACACTTCACTCGGATTTCTACAAGCCAATGATAGTGACCTTGATATTAATGGAATGTTTACCTTTGCTATTACACTAGTGAAGCAGACGACATTCCCCTTCACCATATCACGTGATGGTGAAATCAAGACTACACGGCCTTTAGACAGGGAGAAAATAAAAAGGTACGACATACCCGTGACCGTTACCGACCTTGGTGTAAACCAATTGAGTAACACTCAGCTTGTCACTATTTTTGTTACGGATGAAAACGACAATGCACCAAACATTACTTTCCCAAATGATGTCAATAACACTGTTAGATTTATTTACCCGGTAGATTCCTACAATGTCGTTACAACAGTGGCCGCTTATGACCTCGACGCTGGTGAAAATGGGTCGCTTAGTTTTCATATCATTGACGGTAATGAATTAGATATTTTTGAAATCGATTCTGAGCTTGGCGAAATCTCCATCAAGAAATATGTAGACATAAAAGAGGACATCACTGTTATTCTAACTACGGAAGTCAAGGACAAATCCAGTGTGCCTAAGTCTGCGCGTGCTACGCTAAAAATAGAATTGATCTATGCGAATTCAACAGTTGGCGCTTCTGGAGCAGACGATACAGGGAATAAATATATTATAATCTCAGTTGTTGTCATAGTAACAACTGTTGCTGTGGCAGTTGCTATAGTTGGTGCTATCCTGTTTCTTCGTTCTGCTGATAAAAAGAAATCACAAGAAGACGAAATGGCGAGGTACTCCGATTCTGGGATTTCGTCAACAGCCGATTCTATTCGTCAAGATGGATATTTGTCTGGAAACGTTGACGATAAGTCTAAGAAGAAGAAAGAAGTCAGTTTTTCCTTAGAGTTTTCTTTAGACGATCTAGAAGGCGGACGCAACAACGAGAGCAGTACTGACGAATTTTCTCAAAACGTAAGTAAACCCAAAAGACACGTAATTAATGCCTTTTCACGAAACTAATAGCATGATCTGTCTCTATACTGTTTTCAAATTTTGTTGCACGCGATAAAAGGAACATTTATTGCAATGACGTGATTAAAAAAATCTTGACACTGTAGAGTTAGGAGTGAGATCTGACAAACCTTATTTGCAGTTTTATGTCAATGTGGGGAAGTTCTTAAATTATCATGAAAGCAATCAAACTCTCTCGTAATTGAAAATCTGAAAATCTAAAACTCCATTAACTATTACCGAAGGAGTGAAATTCGAATCCAAAAGATCGATGGCCTCTATCGTTTTAATAATGAATTGTAGGCTTATGGTTACGATTTGATAGAGTGTGTTGTCTCCAGGCAATAATCAGCAGAATCGACAGTTTCTAGACATGTAGAATGTTTTTCGCAGTGTTCCTATTTATGTTCATGTTTTATTCTATTGTTATTTCCTTCCTTTCTTGGTCCTTAATGTCACAAACCACGTATGTCCTTGACATTATGAACACGAAGTGATTTGCATAGATTTATATTATTACGCGCGACACTATTTATGTAGTTTCTCCCATTACACCAAATGGTAATAGCAGACGTAAATGATCGTTTCCTGTTAATAGTGGGAATATATTTATTTTCCTCTTTGGCATTTCAATCTATTTATCTTTTAACCTTCGTTTCCCTGGTGAAATATTTGCTGAAAGGGGTAATTTAAGAAGATATATATTAATTATTTTGCAAGAACATGAAATTTGGCAAATATAAGAAAATTAGACGAATTATATATTCCAGTCATCTTAACTCAAATTTAAACTGGAACCAAAAGTGATTAGCCTTTGCCACCAATGTTGAGCCAGCACATCTCCCTGCACACTGTACCAGTCTGACTATGCTCCATCCAGTTGGCTGACTTCAATTTGATATACCCAAAGTTGATAATGGACAGTTCTGAAAATGGAAGCTGGTCAACTCCATTAAAGAAATTCAGCATGTTAAGTATTAAAGCAGGCGTTATATAGCTAGATTAAATAAATGAGCCGTGTCACGACAAAACCAACATAATGGGTTTGCGACCAGCATGGATCCAGACCAGCCTGCGCATCCGCGCAGTCTGATCAGGATCCATGCTGTTCGCTATCAGTTTCTCTACTTGTAATAGAGTTGATAAGCGAACAGCATGGATCCTGATCAGACTGCGCGGATGCGCAGGCTGGTCTGGATCCATGCTGGTCGCAAACCCATTATGTTGGTTTTGTCATGACACGGCTCAAATTGTTTAATGATTTAAAGCAGTTGTTTACGTCCAGTTTCTACTCTGATGCCATGTTGTCATTGTTTCACTTACTTCTACGATAATCAAAGTCACAAAATTTTGTTCTTGTATTACAGAGATTTTATGATGCTCCTCCTATGACTACTCAGCACGGTCCTCCGACTTATAATCTACAAAACCAAGAAAGAATTGATGGTCACATGAAAGCTTTGAAACTTCAACAGTATCTTTGGGAAGCAAAGTCAAGATCCTGGGAAAACTCATCTGTAAGTAATCTTTTGTCATCAAAAGCATCACTTAGTTTTTACTCGACTTTATGAAAAGAAAGAAAGAAAGAAAGATTAACTGTTATTTGACAATATACCGTTTATTCTTAATAAGAAGAGTGCTAATCGTTATTTTAGATTTTTTGTTTGTTTTAACCTGTTTTGATCATTCTCCTTTCCAATTTTAATTTCTAAAAGATTTTATCATTTTTGTGTGTTTTTTTTCCACTTAAACAGCTAAGCTCCACTTATTTGATATGTCTCATAGATTAACAACAAAGACGGTAGTCTTATATCTTCCGGTGGTTTAAAAGTTTTATTTTCAATTTTATCGTCTGTTTAGTGAGAACGGGTAGATAAAACCGATAAAAGAGTCATCAAAGAAACATAAATACTCAATAATAGGTGTTATATTGTCTTTTGATAGGTGCACCAGCTTCCACCCGGTGACAGCGAGAGTGAAACGTCACGTGAAACAGTCACGTGTGATAGTGGGCGGGGCGGAAGCGAAGATGATGTTTCAATGTCTTCCCCCATATCAGGTATTTGATACTTTTTTTTTAATATCAATGAAAACATGTTTGCAAACATGCAAATAATGCAAAAACTAATATTTTGAAATTTCAACAAGATTGATTTAAGTCGGAAAAAGATGTTTCCAGTGTTTGCTTGTATACAATAACCTTTTACATTACAAAGCAAACTGAAAACGACGAATAATAGAATGATTAATAAGCACCACTGAGAATAGACGTGAACATGGTTTTTGTTATTAAAGGTATTAAAGAAAGCATACAAATGTATAATATAAATAAGAATAACATTTAGATCTAATGGTAAATTATTATGAAATACAAATGTACATTATTTTATTTATTTTCAGAAGACAAACGTTTCTTCAGCATTCAAGACGCCAAGCCCAAACATGTGCAGTTTCATCCACAACAAAAATTCGTTCATACGTCACTTCCGACAGTAAGGGAGAGTACTCCTGTTCATCACAATCAACCACCGCGACCACCTCCACCCGTTTCATACAGACCCCCATCTCAATCAGACATTCAAAACAATGCACAGAGAAATAATCCGAGATTAGCTATTAAAAACTTTACAAATCCTACATATAGCTCAAATCATGCTCATACTCATCAAATGAACCAAAGAAACTTACAATTGCAGTCGGAACCATGGCGGGAATATTACCAAAATGGCGGCAAATATTATCCGCGCATGCGTCATGACAGCGGAAGCTCAATGAGATCAAATGAAGATGATGGCGGATCTACAACTACTTCCGGCAGCTATACTTTAGATGAAAACGATATTGACGTTACTGACATGTATCCAAACCAAAGAGATTTGGTTGTGTGAGGAAATTTATTACATTAAAAATTGCTAAAACTGTGATAACTTTTTATTCTCTGTGCAATTTGTTATAATGGATATCTTCTGGACAGTTCATAAGATGCAGAACTAAAACATAAACGTTGCAGGCAATTCCAATGAGATTGAACAACTAGCTGTGACAGATATATTGCAAGATCATGCCAAAACTTTCTGCCGTATTGAAATTGAGATAAAAGAAAAGGTAAATATGGTTATGTTTATTTGCATCTATTCCAGTCTTGTAAAAGAAAGATAAATCTTTTAAAACATTTACATGTATAATGTAGTATTTTGTTCGGTATTTATGAATGTAAATATAACATTTAAATGTAAGATACATGATGTAATTAAAACACAGAATAGATTACATTTGAAAAAAAAACCCTTAAAATACAATTGATCTTCTAATTTACCCATTGATTTCAGTTCTCTTTAGTTCTCAGTCCAATAGTTTAATGCCAGGCTAATCGAGAATACATAAAGCATATCATTTTCATTCAAACTTACCTATCCTTTCAGGGCAGAAAAATCGAAGTCCTTAAATGGAACTGTTGATGAGCGGCTGGCAATAAACAGTTGGCATGATCTGTTGATATTATGGATTTAATACACAGTGACTTGAATAGGAAACACAATAGAGACTGTTACGAGAAAAGGATTGTATTGTTTAGAACTTTTGGTGCTGTATTTGGATATTGACAAACCCTCATTTATTCATTTTAAAACTGCATTTGTTTTACACGGTATCATTTGTATTTGTTTATTTTATTGTAAATGTGCTTATAATATACATGTGTTTTTGTTAAATAATGTAAAGATTCTGTTCCTACTAACTATTAAGGTGCTATTGTGAAATGATTTTATTATGTGTTCCTATCTGATCTGTGCATTTTGTTTAATTTTGTCTGGCACGTTTGCTCAATTCTTGACTAAATTGAACCATTTTCAACCTCATTTTGATACAAATAGTATTAAAACTATATGAAGTTTATGATATACCTGATACATGAAATAGCTTTGACGTAAAATTAGGTATAGATTACCAAAAATAGGTATTAATTACCAAAAAGAGATATAAACTACCCAAAGAATTTAGTTTATCTGAATGATATGCATGTGTATGCACTTTTGTTACTCTCTGCATTTGTTTTGATGTGTTTCTTTTTTTTGGATTTTTTATATATATAATTCAAATAATCAAACCAATCTGGAGCTTCTTTGTGAAAATGAAGCCCTTTTTTATAGACAGCAAAAATGAGGAGATTTTTGACATCTTAGTCCCTAAAAATGTAGTTAAAGCAGTATTTAACATTATGTCATTTAAGGCACGATTACTGAGTGAGACACAACTTTTAAAACCTTTTGACACAAAATCATCGTTTCTGCATAATAATTAGGTGAAAAATGAATGTTCCTATTACCATTATGTGTTTTTGTTGATGTTTTTGTGTTTAATTTGACTGATTCAACGCCGATTTGTCATAATCGGCGGTATTTTTACTGCTTTGAAGTAATGTTATAAATGGTTTTCAGTCATGTACAACATGGCGGAGTATAATACATCATGTTTTATAATTAGACATATGTTTTGATCTCAGCTTTCTAATACAAAAAAATAAAATGATAAATCTTAGTTGTCTGTCACATGTTTGATTGCACCCTTTGCCCCTCCCCAACCTCCCAACCTCCTCGACCCCCCCCCCCCGACATCTTCCCCTCACAATAAATAGAAATATGTCATATTAGTTAATGTCATATAATCACGCAGTAATGAAGAAGAAAGAAAAAACTCATCAAACCCCTTTCGTATCTGATTTTAAACGGGTTTCGGGTGACGAGGCGAAATATGAAAGTATCAGTTAATCGAAATTATAGTAATTTGTATTTTAGGAATTAGAAGATTTGTGTGAAAGGAAATTAATGACGCGTGCACAGAACGTGAGTTAAAAAGCTCATTTCTCGTTACCAAGTTTAAACGTTGTAAGATTTGAAAAACTGCCTATTTCTACAAGTTTCAATATTCAACCAACTGTGACATAAATCATAATTATCAAATGTAATGGTTAAAAAGAAAACCAAGCTACAGAAAACACGCTAATAAACATTAAAAAAGGAGGAGCTATCAAAATGTTCAACTTTGCCATCGTGTGTTCGAGTCTTACAAACAGATTTTACAACCATGTTCGGTCTTTCTTACATGACATTTCAAAATCTTAAACAAAACTTCTGTCCACAAATAGCACTCTTTCAATTTAAAGTGGTTGATAAATGTATGTCAATAATCTTTCATTACCAAGCTAAAAAGAGAAACGAATTCTGTAATGGGGGTGATTCCAACATAACAATTACTATATGGTGATTCCAACATTAAATTTACTATATGATGATTCCAACATTAAAATTACAATAAGATGATTCCAACACTACAATTACTATATGGTGATTACAGCATTACAATTACTATAAGATGATTCCAACATTACAATTACTATATGGTGATTACAACATTACAATAACTATAAGATGATTCCAACATTACAATTACTATAAGATGATTCCAACATTACAATTACTATATGGTGATTACAACATTACAATTACTAAAAGATGATTCCAATATTACAATTACTATATGGTGATTTTCAACATTACAATTACTATAAGATGATTCCAACATTACAATTACTATATGGTGATTACAACATTACAATTACTATAAGATGATTCCAACATTACAATTACTATATGGTGATTACAACATTACAATTAGTATAAGATGATTCCAACATTACAATTACTAAAAGATGATTCCAATATTACAATTACTATATGGTGATTTTCAACATTACAATTACTATATGGTGATTACAACATTACAATTACTAAAAGATGATTCCAACATTACAATTACTATATGGTGATTTCCAACATTACAATTACTATATGGTGATTCCAACATTACAATTACTATAAGATGATTCCAACATTACAATTACTATATGGTGATTCCAACATTACAATTACTATATGGTGATTCCAACATTACAATTAGTATAAGATGATTCCAACATTACAATTACTAAATGGTGATTCCAACATTACAATAAGTATAAGATGATTCCAACATTACAATTACTAAATGGTTATTCCAACATTACAATAACAATATGGTGATTCCAACATTTCAATTACTATTATTTCTGGTTTAACAATGGTTTCCATATAGAAAACATGTACGCTTATCAGTCAAATATCGAAAAGTAAGTTGCATTAACCAGTAATGCCAGTTTTGAATTTACATGAAATAAATATACTGGAGCAATCGAATCAAACCTTGATTACGAGGGACTTATCTTCCAGATAAAACCAAATTCTTTGCAAGAAGCTTACAAAAACAACGACATGAACCAGTCTGCGTTAGTGAACAGACAGAAAAAAATGGCAGAACAAATGGGCAGGTTTCAGAACATATCGTATGCAAATTCTAAACAAAAATGTTATGATAAAAATACACTACATTGGTGTTAAAATCTTCCACAATATCTTCAACATCAAGGAGTTGAACGCATGACAAGGTTCAATCTTTCAATTGATCCCATTGCTTATTTGATCATTTTACAGGGAAGAAGTGGCACATTGGTTAACGTAAGTGCCTCTTAACCTAGGAATATTGTGTTTGATCCTGGATTCTGGAACATAACCTTGTTTTATCTTTTCAAATGACATCAGTACTGGCCTGAAGGTTATATGCGTAAAACGTTTTTCTAAGATCCTTCTCAAATGTATTTTATCGGACATTGGTCAGTGTATATTCTCTGCTTGTTTGTGACCGCACAGATTTCTCAGATCCGAGTTGGAGCTTAGAAAAATTCTGTATAACTTCAGACCCGGGCTAGTTACAGGAAGCCAACTCGCGAATGGTTTAACTCAAATGAATATGTTTAAATCAGTGATATATAATATATGGAGGATATACAAGTTTTTTTCTATAAATACAGTATTAATATTCATCGAGTGGTATGAAAATAAATATTTCATGAGTGGCGGTAGCCACAAGTGAAATATAATGATTTTCATATCAAAAGATGAAAATAAATCTTGTATTTATAGAAAAGTTCTTGAATTTTCTGTTTATTATATACATGTTTCTCTTATTTGATATCAGAATTTGAATGATTTTCCCTTAAATTTTGTATTTTGGCTTTATAGAGCAAAAAGTAGTCCGGCAAGATACCGGTGAAAATACGGAAAATATGTTTCACTGCAGTGAAAAATATTTTTTTCCAGTGAAAATACGGAAAATGAAAAATACGTATTTTATTTCATCAATATTCTTCAATATTTCATTTATAAGTATACATTGTATAATGAATAGAGGATATTTAAGTTTTTATAAAAACAGTATTTATTTTCATCAAGTGGTATGAAAATAAATATTTCATGAGTGGCGGTACCCACAAATGAAATATGGAAATTTTCATACCACAAGCTGGAAATATTAGAAATATTGAATTTTCTGTTTATTATATACCTTTTCTCCTTTTTTGGCCTTACAATTCTTAAGACCTGTCGTTTAATTTTGTGTATTGGCTGAATTAAGAAAGTATTCCGGCAAGATATCAGTGAACGTACGGAAAATATGTTTCACTGCAGTCAAAAATAAATTTTTACAGTTAAAATACGGAAAATGAAAAAACTCATTTTATTTCATCAATATTTCTCAATATTTCATTTATAAGTATATAATAAAATATTATATACAGTTTCTGGTTCAAATTAAGACATCAGTAAACTTATATAGTACATTTTCTTTAACAGTCAATTAAACAGTAATCACTTATTTACTTTAAATGTATCAAATTTAATGGCATAGCCGTTACAAGATCAATTACAGACACGTTTAACGCAATGCAAAATTAATATTTGAATAGTCCAGAATTAATATTTACACACGACCAATACAATATTAACTTTTATTGTATACGTAATTCACTTTAACAGAAATGCCTTGTATATTAAATGCCGTTAAAAATAACTGAAACTACTGGTAAATACACGAAAGTAATTTTTATAATAATATTGATATCTATACGTTTTTATCGCTGTGAGAAAAAGGAAACAAAATCAAACAATTTAAATAGATGTAAAAGAGCAAAGATAAGTATTTTATTTGTTTTCACGACAAGGTATTAAACCCCCTGTGACTTTCTCAAATATCACCGTAATATATCATGCGAAAACGCTCATGGAGAAATCATGGTTTCATAAAGAAACGTCAATTTCGACATGGGACTTTTTGTTCAACTAATAATTTAATTCAATAAAATGTTTGATAAGTTTGATTTTATTATAAGAATATTACAGAAAAGTTAAGAAATAATCATTGTACATGTAAAACAAATACAAACAAATAGATAAAGCTATACACAAATAATCATGATCAGATTAAAAATGTACTTTTCCAAAATCACAAAAATAGGGAAAATATATATTAATAGCTAAGATGTTTTTTTATGATATCCAAGGAATATTTTCATAACATTTCCGCTTTCATATATAAATGTAAGGAGAATTTTAACCCGTAACCTCCTTGAACCGGAACATAAAAATAACAATATACTACAAATAAATATACAAATGGAAAAAAAAATTTTCAAGAAAAAATAATTATACATCAATATGCATGTATTATTGACAAATCGATTTTTGCTTTCAATATACCAAACGGACATATTTACACACAGATTGGTCCAACAGAAAAATAAGTACAGTCGAAAATAAAAAGAATAGTTTTGTATAAAGGTTTCTGACGAATAAAAATTAACATCTGTCAAAAGCCGTTACAAATGCTGCTTGATGACCAGACGCCATTGAGCTGTTTGAGCAAAACGCTCCAAGAAGTGTTGAAAGGACTTAATGCAAATATGAAATCCAATGACTAACATATCAATTTAGTGGTCTTGAACCTATATCCTTTAGACAAACAAAGTGCAACATATAATGACTATTTAACTAAATATTTGTTTAAATGGATAATATCACACCGAAGGTGTTACTAATGTGTCAACAATTGCTTTGTGAAACAAAGAAGCGTGCTAGACTTTATATAAGCGGAAGTAACAATTGTCGTTTGGTCCAGATGTCAATTTTATATTTGTATGTTATTTCCTTTAAAGTCTGTACAGCTTCTGTTTAAGGGCATATGGTTTTATTGAAATAATCTATTGTATTTGAAGTAAATGTAAAGTTCAAGACGTCAGTTATGTTGATAGGTGGTTGGTCGTGGGCAGCGGAGAGATGCACATGGCGATGTTGACAAAGTTAGTGAAGAAAGTATATCAATACTTAATACAAAACTGTCAAAAATTGATTTTGTCTTGTTGACTTCGATTAAATGTCAAAAACTGAAGTAATCATGATATTGATGAATATCAAAACGATATCAAAGGATATATCAACATTGGTTTTATATTGCCGATGAAAGCGCAGACAGGCTGTGGGTTACTTTCTCAAATACTACTGGTTCAAAATATGGTAAACAAGACCAACAAGGAAAGGCGGTGTTCAATGAACACAACCCCCACTAGACCCAGCAACAAGGACCAGCGGCCAGGAGGTACAGGATGCTCAGTAAGGTAGTCGTGGGTTTGAGTCCATACCTTATTCATTCTCAATAATTGTAAGTCATTTTGTTGAAAACGACAAATGATTTTTGAATAAATGTTTATTGCTGAAGAAGGATCTCTTAATTTTTAACAGCATCAACTTCATCTTTTTGCTGTAGATGTCATCGATCTTTAAATTCTGACGTTCTGTGTTTATATAAACTATCACCCGATGACCTTTGTCTGAATACCTCTTGAAACTGATCCCACTGACAGTTTATCAGCACAAAGCGATGACAAGTCTTCATTGATGTAAGCCGTCATTAGGTCGTAAGTCAAACACACATTTACCTCGTTAGAAATTAAAGGCTTACTACAACAGCTAACACCCTCGTATATTGTGTTTCACTCAAAGTGTTCAACGTTCATTACTGTTTCAAAAGGATTACGCTCATTCTCATGCAAATTATCTCTTATCACGATGAAAAATTGTAACTTTCCGCGACACATTTGACTCTGGGTTAATTTTCCAATTAGAGTTCTTTTTGTTTCGTATAAAGAAAATCCAGCGTTTGAAGAAAAATAAACTTTTGACAGATTTAACAAAGCGCATGTCAACGAAAACACGTATTATCTGGCGGTTTAAACGAACGTTTGTTTTTCTTTTAAAGTAGATAGTATCTCAAAATCATCTTAAAAAGGGGCGCAGTATGAGAGAAAAAAAAGAGTTGCAAATGATATTGTTTATGGTTAAAGAGATTTTTGTTTGTTTGTTTTACATCACATTAAAAGCTGTATTTAGAAACGGTTTAACCTTTGAGACAGAGAATCCTTTAATCGTAATCTGTTTTCAAAATAAGGACAAAAAAGAAAACTTGAAAAGGTTTTAAGTAATTTGGGCAATTAAGTAAACAAATCCATTTATAATTGTTGACATGTTTAACGATCAGGAGAAAAACACAACTACAAATGTTTCCATTCTGCAAAACATTGTTTTAACAAGAAAAAGAAGTTGATTTATTTTGGGGATGTTGTTTTCTTTTTGCAAAATACATCACAGATGTGCGATTAAATAAGGCCTATATCAGGCACAATATGTCAACAAATAGTTGATAAAAACCATTTTGTAGGTTAAAGACCCATTATGCCCGAAAAAACGCTATTTTTATTATTATTATTTAAAAAAAAACACCCTAAGGCTTAAGGTTTAGTGGCCTGTTAATATATTTCCAAGTCAGAACTCTTTGGCAATATAGATAAACCACCCTTTGCTTCTTAAGCATCTTTTGCAAACAGAACAGTAATAGTGATTTGGCATCTTGTATGGAAGCTTATTTACATTTTGCTACCTCGTTGACAAATTATTTGGCTTTCAGTGCTACTCTTCAGGCGATAAGCATCTAAAATGCTCTATATCCATTATTACTTCATTATGAAACATGTTTGCCATTTCTAAAGAAGATGGTATGCAATTATTTTTAAGGTATAATGTGCCTCAATGCCTTTTTTACAATGAAATATGTACATCATTACATGAATATAAGGGATTGATTTAAATAATCTAGGCAATGTTTCTTTGCCAACAAAGCAATGGCGAATTGTGATGTCCTCCAGTGTTCGGCAGTATTGAGCAGTGAGTATAATTATATTTATAGACTCATTTTTTATTTAAAACTGATAACATGTGTAACATTTCTGTTAATTTTTTTTTAAAGGAATGTCAAATGCCGATTCACCGAAACATTATGGCGGTTTTCGATTTCTAAATGTTTTTAATAGTATAGTGATTTTGAAATATCTGAAAAGGAGTCATTTCAGAGACAGGACTCGTCGCATTGTCATCTTAAATCGTAAAGAGAAAAAACGGAGGGGATGGAGAAATCAACTGATACTACCAAGATTTTATTGTATGTCATGTCGTCCAGGTAGTCAAAAATAAATGAGTTTTATTTATACAGGATATTGGTCTCAATTATGCATGTACAAGTATACATTATTATTGCTAATTAAATGGGAATAAATATCTTCTTTTTTTTTGGTCATTTGTCTCTCATACCATTTTTAACAGTTGTATGAGATAAGAAAGGGTATATCTTCAACAAGAAAAGATATTCCATTGAATTAAACAAAACAAAATATTAAAATGAGGGAAACAACCACCACCACCACCACCACAACAACAACAACAACAACAACAACAAATAACACCACAAAAAAACCCGAAATTTATCGACATTAAAACTGTTATGGGGGCTTGATGCATTTAACCATTTAACAGGATAAGAAAAGTGATAATATGGAAGTTAAAGGCGCAAGATTTCCGACATGAGACATCGACAATTTTCTTTATATAACCGCATGCTTTCAACTGACGAAAACCCACCATTGTTAAGGAATGACTTATTTCGATCTTATCACTATAATAAAATTGTCCATCATTCTGTGAAAATGACTATAACACCAATTTGGCTGTCAAGATGGACGATATAGTCCGAGGATAAAAATTTCTATATAATTTATGCCCGTTCTATTGTCACTTTCCTACTCTATATGAGTCTCGTCATTTACTAGATAAATGGTCGGTTTTTTAAATGCTTAATCAAGATATATACGTTTATTTTGAAATCAGCCATTGTGGTATTCAAAACGAGGCTCTATATCATCCATAGTCCATAAATATAATTATTAATTGATTTTCATGAAATCTAACTCTCAATGTACATTATCACTGAAAAGAACCCTGACAGTTGAAGATAATAAACAGAATAGAATAATTTATTGCTAAAAATAAATGGGTTTTGCTTATAGAATAGAGAACGCCAATGTTTGTCACCAACTTTAGAAGTCTGGAATAAACGCTGTTACAAGCGGTACCGAAATCATTTAGATACGGACAGATAATTATTGCTTTTGTTATGGTCATTGCAAATAAAACAAATGAGTAACGGTTATCGGTCAGGTGTCCGAGTGGTTTAAATCATCTCCATGACCTTTGTACAAAATCCTCACGATGGAAAAAAAACAACACAAAACGCAAAGCGCGTTAGAACATCCTTTATCCCTTATACCACCAAAAAATGGTAGTAAGAATTTGATTATAATTTTTTTATAAACAATATATATGTGATGAATACACGAGAAGAGGAATGTTTAAAACAAATCTCTTGCTAGAAGAAGTAAGATTTGAACACTTCTCTTGCTATGAGTATCTGAAATGATTACGAATGGATTCAAGAATGTAGTTTATGCCTTTCAAACAAAAATGAAGATAAGACAATGTTGGGTTATATCATACATAAATTATTTTTTTAATAAAACAATTGACATTTCATTCTATTTCTCCTACGTCCATCTTGTCTTTATTGGCATGGCGACAAAAGACACCAGCCCAATCCTTACTTTAACAGGGCTAATAAAGCCCCCGCCTCAAAATGTTATCTTAAGGATGATCAAGTTTGCTGGTGAACCCGCAGAGAGCGCAGGCGCTTGCCCAGATGTGCTAAAACTGTCGGACAGCATACACATCCAAATGGAGTTGACAGTAAATGGTTAATAGTTTCAAGAGTTACCCCAAAAACTGTCCATCAAAACGACATAGTTCTGACAAATTAGCTTAGTTAGGTATTTCTTTGTCTTGATTGTGATATCCATCAATCGATTCGGCAGTAACTCCATTACTTTCATTCTGAAACATTGTCCTGGGGTAATTTCATTTTCGGAACCATATATTAATACGTGCGATATTCCGTCCCAATTCCGTGCCGTCAATTAGCAAAATTGTCTGAAATTAGCCATTGCCTTTACTTCTTATGGATTCTACAAGAGAATCGATTGTGCCCAATGCGTTCTGGAATGCATGTATTTGGAGTATAAAATTAACCATACATCATGCCTGGTTTTCTTAAATTAGCCATGTCACGCGCCATTCTTTAACGCATCCAAAACCTAATTTCATCCATTACTGAAACCTAATTAAGTACATGGCATCTACGCCGCTAATAACATATCACGATAATGGACAAATGACTATTTAGTTCTGTTCTGTTCAGTACTATTAAGTTTACTTAATACGTGTGTTGTACCATGGATTTTATTATGGTTTTCGGATAGTGTAGGGTATACCCATCCGTGTAAAACAATACAATCTGTACGAAGCTTTATCTCACGCTTATCTTATATTGATAAAAATAATATGTTTATCCTCTTTTAAGAACATTTTTAAAAGATTGGAAATGAAGATGAAAATAAACTGATTCAAGATTTAAAAAACAAAATCATTCATTAAAAAAATTAACTGAAAATAAGACCAGGTGATTAACAAAAGACCTACTTTCTACTTTTTGTATACATGCAGCACATGCAATACATTTAGGTGACTTTTCCACAGTATTGGACCATGCCATGTAAACTAGTCTGAACATAACATCATTCTTAAAATGGTTATAATTAATATTAATATTTTGTCATCCTTTGACAGAACAACGTAGCCAAGTTACATAACATCAGTTATGCTTACAGATATTAGTCCAAATATACATGTATCATACAATTAGGAGTAAAACTTTTGAGATTCAAGATAATATTAAAGTGACATTATGCCCAACCAAGGATATTAAGTAAATGTATAGGAAAATGAAAATAATTTAGGAAGATTTATAATTTATCCTCAACAAATTCCAGTATCAACTGTTGATCAATTACCATTATAACAATCTCGTTTAAATATATATTATAGTCAATCAGCTCAACTTGACAATGAAAAAATAAGAAGGTGTCACTTAATACAAAAAATGTATATTCAATTCAATTTTTATTCGGCATAAAACTACAAAACGCACAGAGCCATTATCACATAATGTAGGGAAAGTGTAAGACATTCTTACCATCAATTCTTCATAATACAATCATCCAAAACGTTTTCAGAGAAGATTTTTACGGCATGTCCTCAACTAGATCTAAAAATTTACAAATTAGTCAGTGTTTCTTATACTTTTAGTGAAAAACTAAAACTATAAACTATAAATCTTGATAAATTATTACATTCTCTTTCATTTTTATTTTATGACATTAGAGTTTCCATTTTCTAAAGTGTAGGCCAACGGCAAAAATATGGTTTTCAAAATTGCCTACGAGCGTTATAATATTTTGGACAGACGAGTAAAAAATGGAATTCATTTCCGATAACATGCATATTTCATTCTTGACTTAGTCTAATATTATCTCTTGGAACTCCGTCGTGCTTACCAATTTCAATTTCTAGATCACGCGAGGACAACCTAAATTGCGTTAATTGTACTCTATATTTTTATTTCTATTAACACAATTTAAGAACATTTTTTCAAATTCGAAGTCATATCTATACCTACTTCAGGTTTGTAATCTACTTGAATTATGTACTTCTGAATACCAAGTTTCTTTATAAATAGCTTATATTCTATTTTTTATGATTTGAAATGTTGTACAATTTATCAATTTTGCTTTGCTGTAACCATAGAAATGAAAAACCTATTTCGTCAAGTATATTTTAATATGCCCTGTTATTTCCGTTATACGACACATTATTTTTTATATCTTCTTTCCGAACATTATACATTCTTCTTATTAATGCGTTATTTTCTGAGCCCTAAATTTTAACCAATAATAATAACTTTACGTTGTAGTTTTACAGTCATACATTAGAATTAGTGCCGTTTGGGAATTAAACATATGCAAAACACTGATATAAAGAAAGTTTGCGAGCTTTTCGTATCACATGGCTTTTCTTGCCTATTGTGCTAATCTTTGCCTAGTTTTATAAAAACTACTATGGTAATTAAAAAGAACACCAAAATAAGAAAATCTCTATCAGTCACTTTGACAATCACTCACATTTCTTAATTTTAGTTTTGTAAATAACAATCCTACAGTCTTCAATACTCAAACATATCATTTAAAGTACAAATGTATTTGGAAAATCTGTACGACTTTCTGAGAGCAAAACAATATCATCAGCATACAATATCAATACGTTGAAAAATCGTTTCTGAAAATGAACACTGGGATAACGGTAATCATTTACCATTCTTGTAGTGAGAATTAGTTTTCTCGGTCCCAACATAAAGTTACCGAAAAGACGTTTCGCTTTCTTGGAGAATTAGTACAACGCGTCTTTTCTAAACAGGTTGTTCAAAACGTTTGCTTTAGGTCCTATTTAGGTCAACGAACATAGCACATTTCTCGACAAACTCTGTTATTTTCTCAAACCTCGGGTCCAGCAATGTAGCAGTTTCCTACGACCAATGGGTGCTCTTTTTGCTTGGGACCTTAACGTGGACCATGAATTGCCTGTAAGGCAAGCAAGAATACGCAAAAATGTAGTCATTGAGTCAATGTAGCGTTACAATTTCTACTATTATAATATCAAAAAAACTATAATTTTACAGAACTTGAGAGAAAAATTTAAACATGTGACAAGAGAACATACTGTTACAAGGGAGGCAATCACGAACAACCTATCAAATAGTATGTTGCAGTTGTGCTCCTTGTTTTGAAAATGTGTTAAGATTAACAGTGATTATGGCGATTTTAACTAAATCTTTGCTTAATTAAAATTCTCGTTCAATATAAAGCGTTAATAAGAGGGATTAAAAGATTAATATGACCTTAAGATAAATATTATTAAGATGACCTCAAGAAAAAAAACATGAATAGAAAATTAATGCTGACCTTTGACCACAAGTTTACTAACACATGAAAGATATAATATAAATCGAATAATTTACGGTCGAACCAGGATTTTAATGTGTTTTCATTATTACAATTGTATAACAAGAGTGAAATGCTTGATTTTCGGAAAATTCCATATAATTAACATTGTTAGACTGTTGGAATTGGAATTTTCACAAAAAAAATTGTTCTAGTGATTTTTTTTCGAGTGGATATTTTTAACGAAAGAAACAAAGACAAGATCAACAATAAAATATGTGTGCTTTACGTGACAATCGTGCAGTATCCGCGACATCGCTGGCCTGTAAATACAGGTTGGCTCAGTCGCCAAATCGCCCGGAGATGAGAAAACTGACTCGGAAACGAAAACCTGGCGGATCACAATCCGGAAAGACCGGCATCACAAAACCTGCAGACGACATGGTATCACGTGATAGGTCATATTCGAACGGTTCCGCACTAGCTGAAGAAGATGAAGACTTTGATTTTGATGGTAGGTAGTTAAAAGATGTCGTTCTCCGAATATATTAGTATCATTATGTAATCATAAAGGCCTTTGTACTTTCCCGTGACACATCTGTGCAATTGGTCTCATGAAGTGCTCTTGGACAGTTTTATTTCACGGATTTTAAAGTAATAAATCTATAAATATATGTATGGGGTACAACATGTTTGATTATGATGATGGTGGTGTTGATAGTTGTGGTGGTGATAAAAAAGCTGTAAATGATGATGATGATGATGATGTCAACGAGAACGACGATGGTAACGGTGATAGTGGTGGTGATGATGACTCGGAATTGAATTATGGACCTACGTTCTTAAAACTAAGTTTTACTTCAATATTTATATTAGATCAGCTAGTTGAACACAAGTTATATTTGGCAGTGGCTGGCTCAAAAGCGGTTTCGTCTCGCCCATGCCTAGGATACATGACCCGGCCTCTTCGTAATTACTAGTAGTTTAAACATAAATGAATTCATTTAAGCTCGGTTGTAAAAACAGAATGTTATCACTAATATAACCAGTCTGTAAGTTGGAATTGTATTTATTGGTAACAGTCGTGACCCATGTATGGCTCGAATCCAGGACTGACATGCAGGTACTTTAACCATTATATAATTGTTCCCAACAACAAAAGTCGTACAAATACTATTCACATATTTTTTTTTATCTGGGGACTATATTTTTCAGCGGATGAAGACATAGACTGCCCGGTAGATGATACTGAACTTAGTCAGAAATATTATCTGATGGCATGTAAAGAAATGAAGATAGCGTCTATCAGGAATGTATTTGAAGGACTTGTCAAGGAGAAAATGACGTGCAAAGGAATTGTAATGTTAAAGGATGACGTGAAGGCCTGTAATATAGCGCTCGTGGTAAGTTAATAATAATCACATGTTTTGTAACAATCTTCACTTTCCTCAAACGCAATGGTGTAAGCCAAATTTTTTTGAAGGAAAATAAAAAAAAAGAAAAATCATTAAATACAATCCTTTGTTTATAGTAATGCGATTGAAATATTTTCTGTCCTTTTTCTATTACAAATTTTAGTTATATAATGATTTCACCTTCATTGCAATTGGAAACCCAAACACTTTTTGTGACTATGTCAGCAAATTCCAAATTATTATATGCTGGAATGACAAATGAGCCGCGTCACGACAAAACCAACACAATGGGTTTGCGACCAGCATGGATCCAGACCAGCCTGCGCTTCCGCGCAGTCTGATCCGGATCCATTCTGTTCGCTTACCAACTCTATTACAAGTAGAATAACTAATAGCGAACAGGATGGATCCTGATCAGACTGCGCGGATGCGCAGGCTGGTCTGGATCCATGCTGGTCGCAAACCCATTGTGTTGGTTTTGTCGTGACGCGGCTCAAATATCTATCAAATAAAACTCTCTGACCAAATCTATGGTTTAACAATAAATTTATGCATTGAAGTTGCTGTCGTCTGTTGCCCGCTGAACATGCTTAATACACATTTTTTTCTCACATTTATACCATCATTTCCGTTCTTTTTGTTTTTGCATTTCAATCTTCAAATAATTTATTTGCATAAATGTTTTATCTTTCTTTTAACGATGAACTGCCATTTTTTTCTTAATAGTATGTCAATATTAGAATAGCCAACAATATAATGCATTACAAAGTAGGAAAGTTATTTTTAAGGCACTCATACATTTATTTTCAGGGAAATTCGAATTGCGAAGCAATAGAATTTGATGGTAATGAGATCGGACCAGACGCTGGCAAATATTTCAGTGACGTGCTTGAACGGAATATTTATCTCACAGAAATTGTACGTAATTATATTGGTAGCAGTAACTAAAGTTGTCGCTCATAGCGCTTTTGTAGTCATAGGTCACTCATAGCCTTCATTTGTCGTTCCTAGCAATAAAACGTCCGTTGTCGTTTCCTGATCTACATTAATAAGGAACGATATTTAAGAGTTCTTGAAAATAAAATGTTTGACATTTTTTTGCCGAGTCTGCAATTTTCATTATAATTAATGCTTCCGAGAGATGTCTTTTTCCAGATGTTTTTGTTCTGCTTTTTGTACAAGAAACAGCATTCTATATTTACATATACATTTTGCGACTTCATTAAAAATGATATTGCAGCTTTTTGATTATTCACATGTAATAACAAAATTCATTATTATATTAAGAGAATTACTTGGAACAGTCTTGGTTGTGAAGGAGCGGAGGCAATATGTAAAAGTTTACTAAAGAACCATAATGTGAGAATATTAGATCTTACCGGCAACCAGTTTACCGAGGAGTCAGGAAAATATTTCAAGGAGCTTATGATTGTATGTATTTCTTTCTTCTGTTTTTTTTTAATATTCTTTCTTTTTTCCATTCTTTCTTTTTTTCCTTTTTTCTTTTTTCTTTCTTTTCTTTCTTTCTTTCTTTCTTTCTTTCTTTCTTTCTTTCTTTCTTTCTTTCTTTCTTTCTTTCTTTCTTTCTTTAATGTTAAAGTAGTAAAATAGGTTCTAATTCTAAAGTTAATCATTTCTTGTTTTTTTTCTATTTTGATTCTTTGTTTGTTTCTTTTTTTGTTTGTTTGTTTCTTTTCTTTTCTTTTCTTTCTTTCTTCCTTTCTTTCTTTCTTTTCTTTATTTCTTTCTTTCTTTCTTTCTTTCTTTTCTTTCTTTCTTTCTTTCTTTCTTTCTTTCTTTCTTCAATTTTACGTACTAATAACTTCTAATCTTGAAGTTGACCATGATATAGGCATTTAAAATGAAACTCATTTTAGAGTCAGTCAAATTAGGAAATTCTTTTTCCTGATCTCTGAATTTATTTTTGTTTATTTTCAAAGCTATTCTAAGTCTACCCTATGGACCTAATTATTGTTAAAAACAAACTGTTCATCATTCATTATTTTTTTTTAGATATTTACACCATTTACTGTCACTGTTGCCTAGCAAGAAACTATTTACCTTTATTGTAAGATGCACTCAGTTTCTAGACAACTGATGTTCCTCATCATTTAAATAAATCACCTGGTGTTATTTTCTGTACCAGGAAAACAGTGCTCTCAATGAACTATATCTAGGACACAATTATTTCCGGGAACAAGGTGGGGAACTTCTCGGCGAGGGTTTAGGTAGGGATACAAGTTACATTTTTATATGAAAGCCTAAGACAAGATAGGTTTGTTAACATGTATATATAATAACATTAGGTTGATATAAAAATAATATATTGATAATCTCTTTGCTAAGCAAATGACAGAACAGTAATGATCCAACATGTACCGGAAAACAAGAGTACAAGTAATTTAATACATTCTTTGTGTATATGATAATATTTAACATTTAAATACATTTAAAACAAATTACGAAAATAAGCATGAATGTCGAGGCATACTGCTTGAAAAAATGAAATACAAAAATATAAGCTAGCTAATAAAGTATCCGGAATATTTTGACGTTTCAAAGCTAGATTTTGAGATATTTATACTCAGGGCCAGAATCTCACGGGAAGATATTACTCATATATAAAAAAACTCAATATTTCAACTACAAGTACAATTAGATGGACTTTGTAAATAAGTCAGTTCAAGATAATATAATATTGTAGTCTCATACATTTAAAACACGACCGTAAGTCTGCTATTTCAGAACAAAACGATTTCTTGCGAGTTTTCGACGTTAGCTGGAATCACCTCCGTCTGAAAGGTGCGCAAGCCATAGGGAAAGCACTTGAGGTGAGTAATGAACAATGTATATTGTGCTTTTATACAGTGTATAAAATTTCTATTGGGCCTGTGTGGTCATTTCTTCAAATACATAATGTTTCCAGTAATAAAGAATAGAATGTTTTCGATTTAATACATGTAGATATAGATACATGTATTTTCTCTAACTTGTTGAGGAATACGGTTATTTGTCGACCATCTTAAAAACTATGACTTTCTTTAAAGCTGCACGCCTCCAGATGAGCCAAAAATATTTCAAGAAATTCAATCTTCAGAAAAATGTATTAAGATCTTAAGAAGAGAAAAAAGATTCAATATTTAATTAATTATTAACATCTTATGTGCGATTAATGACTGATTTTTCACTATAATTCTACTGCGTTACTAACACATTAAGAGGTATTTATGTATATTTGACCACTTTTTGGTAATTTACATGGGTTGTAAGTGCCGTTTGCAATGTGTAAATTACTTTCTTTTTTCACTTCACAATTTTTTTCGTTTAAATACATTTTCAAAATGTTCATGAAAATTAGCATGAATCTGGAGGCATGCTGCTTTAATACAGAGCGAACTTTGTACCAAACAGGTGTTTCAGATTATATGTACAATGAATTTAAATAGATATTGTTCTCCTTTGATACGATGAGCTGAAAATTCAAACATGCAAACGTCTCAATCAGCGCTGGTACAGGTAACAATGTCTTTATATTTTTATTCATTATCAATTTATTCTATTAATTTTAGAACAACATAAATCTAGAGGTGTTGAACGTCGCATGGAACGGATTCTACATACATGGCGTATCTTGTATATCAACGTCATTGGCAAAAAATCAAGCGCTCACAGATCTCGATATCTCGTGCAACAGACTGTCAGAGGTTTGTTTGGCACAACTTCTTAAAGGATTGGAGAAAAATACAGCATTAAAGAAACTCAAGGTTGGTGAAATATTAAGAAATAGACGACACATTGTTTAACTTGTATCCAACAATTTACTTTTCAACACAGTTTTCCCTTGTCGATTATACACATCTGTTATAATGCTTTTTGTTATTGTTGTTTTTGTTGTTGTTGTCTTTTTTACGTGAAGGTGTATGAAGGTTTGATATTATGTTATTATGTGCAAACCTAAAGCTGCAATTTTGGGCTGGCTTTTACGTCACACCAACACAGAAGAGGTCATATCACGACTTTCAAGCTTTACTGACGGAGGAAGATCTCGGGTGTCCCTTTGTGCATTATTTCAGGCACGGACGGGAACCTGAGTAGAACCCCCCACCGTAAGCTA
Source organism: Ruditapes philippinarum (assembly GCF_026571515.1). Classification (NCBI taxonomy): domain Eukaryota; kingdom Metazoa; phylum Mollusca; class Bivalvia; order Venerida; family Veneridae; genus Ruditapes; species Ruditapes philippinarum. The sequence goes on from NW_026854272.1 coordinate 320,066, forward strand.
TCCGAAAAAGTTCTTGACTGGATTGAAACCCACAGCGGCGAGTGGTTTGAAGTCAACAACCTTAACCACTCGGCCACGAACCCTTACCTTCCCGCCTCTTCGTCAATTCTTTAAAAATCTTTTTAAAAATGCTGAACACAACGCCACACCTTGTTGGTTATACATGTAGTGATATAATTATGAGTCAAAGGTATATAGAATGTATTATATTGTATTTACAGATATCTCGGAATCATATCACAGACACTGGTGTAATGGCAGTTCTGAATCAACTACAGAAACACCCTACAATTGGTCTCAACTATATTGACTTGGGCGTAAGTTATCACAATTGTTTATAAACACCCAAAATGACAAAACTTTCGCATATAGCCACATCTTTGAGTGATAATTATAATTTTAATAATAATAATGGTATTATAATAATGATATTACATATGGTGGTGGTGGTGGTGGTGATAATAAAAAGAAAAAAATGTTTTGTGTTTTAATAAGGGGTATAATTCAAGCAAATAGCATTTTACTATATTCATTATACATGGGAAGGGAAAGCGTAAAATATGTCAACAGCCATTGCTATAGTTTTTGCACTTTTAATAACTTGTAGACGACTTATAATAAATTCTGCCAAAATGTCCATTCGACAAAAAAGCACTTGAAAGTTTATGCTACAATGTATTTCTATACGTTTTTATGTACTCATTTCTTTCCCCCATCTGACACAGGACCAGCACGTGAAGGAAGAGTTTGTATCTTTGTTGAAGGAGCTGCAGCAGACGAGACAGATAGACATACAATATGGAATGGTTTGGACTAAAGATAGGGAACCTATTGGAAAACAGGTACAAAACTTACCTTTCTTAGGATGTGTTAATGGTTAAAAGGTCACTGAGTTATAAACATCAAAATTAGGGTTGATAACAATAATCTGAAAACTCATTAACGTTTGGTTCATTGTTCCCCCGACACTCCGAAGAAACAAGGAGATATTGATGTATATAACTCAGTCCGTCCGTCTGACTGTCCACACGGACTCAAGCGATATTATGGGATGAATATCCGTGTTCTTTCCCTACATACTGTATTTGTGGGGGAACTTATGGGCTAAAATTAAAGGTTGCTACGTGGTTTTAGAATTCAAGGAAGATAAAGGAATGACCTCATAACGTCAACTCGGGAGAAAAGTCAACCGGTCTGTCCGTCCGTCGCACTTCGTGTCCGGACGTAACTCGGCATTTCATCAAGAGATTTTGAAATAACCTGTCACAAATATTCATCATTATAAGACGATGCAACACCAAAACCCCTAGCTTCAAGGTCAAAGTCACATTTGGAGATCAAATGCATGTCAACATTGTCTGATTGAGTGTATATTTCGTGTCAGTCCATACTATTTTTATCATCAAGGGATTTTGAAATAACTTTGCATCAATGTCAAGGTCACGCTAAGAGGCCAAAGCTTTATCATTGTCTGTCATAATCCCAATTGTGTGTCCAGTCAACAACTCTTTCATTCATTAAAGAAGTTTAGAATAAGTTTGAACAAATATTCCAGTAGAATTTCATTTTTTTCAAGTTCTTTATATTCTAAATGAATGAATAACATCTTATTTATTATGTAACTTGTATATATTTTCAGGACCAAACAGAAGACGAATTGGCTTTATTAAATGAGAATCCGCATTATGTATTGATGGAGTTTATGAGATTACAAAAACTACGCTTGGTCGACTTGTTTCATCAGATGGACACTGACAAAAGTAAAGGAATCAGTGTCATGGAATTCCAGGAAGGTCTCAAGGTAAATATTGCCAGTTTCCTTTACCGCAGAAGTTAACAAGGTAAACAATGCCAGTTTCCTTTACCGCAGAAGTTTACCATTACATTAGAAATGATTTTAGTCAGTGGTTGTTTGTATTGTCATAAATTCATAATAAAACGCGAATTTTCTTTTGATTTTTTTTCATGCGTCTTAACAGAACTGTGGTGACCTATTTCCACACAGTTCTTTCTTGTAATAATAAATATGATTGTGGCTTCGGTTATGATGCAGCGTACATTAGTTGGTTGGTATTTTGTACAAGATTTTGAAATTGTTGAAGACAATTTTCTAGTTAACCTTATTTAATTTCACCAGCTTTCCGTCACCATCTTTTGTCAACTATTACATATTATATCACTTCTAGCTGGATCCGTTAATTCTGTTCTGACAGTAACAAATAAAAATATCCAAATTTGACTTGCATATGAAACGCTTAATTATATTATCAAACAGCGTATTAATTTGTTCAGAAATACAAATATTTTTTTTTCTCGTTATTGTTATTTTTTATTCTCAAGGTCATGAACATTCCTCTCAAGACAAAAACGTTGGAGAAATTTGTGAAAGCCTGTGACACAGATAAAAACGGGGAAATTGATTATATGTATGTATAATATTTCTCATTACAAGTATAAGAAATATTGTAATTGAATTCCGCTTAAATTCCATGAATTTTATCCAAAAAAATGTATGTGCATGTATAAAAAAGGTAATGATATTTCTACAGATATGCGAGATTTTTAGCTTTTGATCAATACTTGTGCATCTTAACTGTTGTAAAAGTAAGACAAAGCAGCAGTCTTATTAAAATCAGATTTTAATCATTGCTACATGCAAGAAAGAACTTCAGTAGATCTAAACTTAAGTCAGATTGGCAAACCAGTAGAGATACGAACAACTCCTTTATGATAGATACCAGTAAAGAGCATGTGACTTTACTACCATATCAATTTGAGAACGTTGCGTCGACAAATAGAACGAGCAAGCAAAATTTGCGTAGACAAAATGCTGTCCGAAACAAATGAGCTGAAATGATTAACTACAACAAAATGAAGGCAAATATATATCACATTTTTGTTTTGTTTTTGTTTAAATTAATATTCTATACTTTGGTATTGCATGTATTCTCCGTTTTCAAAACGTCGCCTACTTTTATGTAAAGTTGATTTAAGATTTAGAATAATTTTTAATCTTTCCAGAGAGCTTGTTGAAGCTAATAAGAAGTTTAAAGAAGAAATAAGACGAGTTGCAAAGTTAAATATTCCGTTAGAGAAAACAGATCTTGGTCGAATACAGAAACTGTTGAGAAAGATAATGTTAAACTGCCGTGGTGTACCACATAATACAGTACAAGCGACAGAATCTAGTGATAAAACCACTGTCGAAACTAGTGACACTGGGAATAAATCAGTGGAATGAAAAGTTTTTATTGTGCACCGTAAAATTTTATCTATGCCAACAAAACACCGTGTTTAAAATAATGATGTACTGTATTAACCGCTACAGAGCATTACCCTTATGGAGACAAGGGGCGTTGCTCTAGGTAGGTAAGTCATTGCCTAATATTACCTCTGGGGAAAGAATTTACCATAATTACAGAGATGTTAGATGCAGTTGCTCTACAATGATAAAGAGGTAGTTGCTGTACAGAGGTGCACTGTGTATTTTATTTCATCTGTTGAATAGTGCTGTTGGAGATAAAACTTCACTGCTGCTAGTGTTTTAACTAGTGCATTAGTTTTGAAAGCAAATCAGTTTGGCAAGACCAAACATATCAATTCAGCAAATATTAATTTAAAAAATTTAAATTTATTATTAAGCGTGCTAATTGTCAATTTCAAACCGTTGTCAACATTACTATAGACTTTTTTACTATACGAATTTTCCATAGTAACCGATGTTGCATTTCACAAGACGATTACTACAATTTATCATATAAATTAAGGCTTTAAAAGACGTGATTTCAAGTTATTTCACCCAGGAAACAGTAATTTTGGGATAAGCGGTAAGAACTTAAAAGATGAATTGACATTTATAACAGATATACGAAAATATGCGGGAATAATAATTCAATGACCAAAGGGCGCATACAAAAGTTTTCTATTTTAGGTATCATTAGACGACATTTTGATCAGTTTTTTCATTCCAATCTAAGAATATTGCATACATAAAACAAAGTGATACAATGGATACACAATTGAAAGGTGTATTACATTGCCACCTGAAAAAAAGGTTAATTGCGTTTTACTTATATATACATCTTAATTTAACCAACAAGATAGCTGAAATCAAATTTTCATGACACATTGATTCAATTATATTCCGTTTGTACTAATTTTAAATTAAAACGAGATAGTTTTACATGTTGCATTATTTAAACCCAATTATACACAAGATATGACACTCCAGCTGTTATATTCTAGAGAAATGTATATTGCAATGCAGGGTGCAATCCTGCATTGTTCGCTTGATTTGTTATTGGGTTGGAAGCCAGTAATAGATATAAATGATGAATTGAAAAACTCAACAATACCAGCAAGTTTATAGCCACGTTACTGGTGAAGAAACTCATTTCCAATCTATGCACTATTTCAATCATTGGTGGGCCAAGTCAAGTAGGTAGAAACATCGAACTTTGTTAAATAAATAAATTAATGAATTTATAAAAAAACAACAAAAAACAAAAACCAGACATGTGTCCACGGGGCTCGGATCCCCCCATCGACCATTCCACGCAGGACAAAAAAAAGACAATGTCAAATCTATAGATCTTCCCTAAGAAGTTGCAGCTTATGTTTTATTCAAATAATTCATTGCTACAGTTCCGATGATTGATTATTTTTAATGTTATGAATATACAGTATAATACGAGCAGTACATGCGTCATCCCCTAGCAGCGACGGCTTCAAAGACAGGCTCTTTGCTTGGTTCCAACAGCTCTTTTCAGGACCACCTCTTACCATATACATTTAGGTTCTCATCGGCCATTGTATAATGACCTATATTTTGGTTCAAAATTCATATCTTTGGCCTATACTCCGTGGAAATTGCATGGAGGTAAATTCACCCACTTTGTGCTTCAAAATTAACACTTTAAAGGCATGATTGGTGATATGTCCGTGGTCCGTACTAGACAGCGAAAGCTGCTATGTGCCTTTCACAGGCTGATGGATTCTCATTAAATATAGAATACATACATGTTTCTAAACCACCAGTGTGTATGATTGTTTGTCAAATGTTATACCAAACAATGCAGATAGATACCGGCACAAATAGGGATTACACAAATGAATAGATTTTATCATGATGCATCACTTTTATTTCAATTCCAACAAAACATAAATGTGCAACATAAACAATAAAATATGACAAATTTATATATCACTTTCATGCCAGAAATTACATTGTCAAAAGACTATCATGTAGGGAGAAAATAAGCACCTGTAATAACTGGACATTACAGTCAAAATAAAATACCATAAAATCATCCCAGTTACATTTTTACATGAAATACTTAAGAAAAGTAAAGTAATTTTCTGAACCCATCGTAATTTACTGAACTATACTCAGTTGCAAAAGAATGCGTGCACTTGACTTCATAAAATTCTGTATACATACAAGAGCAAAATACTGGCAAATTTGGTATCAAATTTTGTAGAAATGTATTGACCATACAATGGTGTTATTGTATTGCACCTGATGATAGGGAACTATCACTTTAAGTCTGAAATAAATCCTGTTAGAAACAAATAGTAAAAAATAAATAAGCATAATTTGAAGTAAAAGGGGGAGGTGTTTTTTAAGATATAAGTGCAGGAGAACACATAATTGTCTCATTTTCCCCCAGAAATACTTCAAGATGATTCATTTATCAATGAATCAGACCTGCTGAGAGTAATTTCATCGCCTTAGTGCAGTAAAGAATTAAATCCTTCTAAATTAAATAAGAGTTAACCAGTTATTGCACTAATGCGTCAATTTCTTAATTTCTATCTGATGATAAATTCAGGACACAAACTTAAAACATAAATCAATGTTAACAAGTTTCTCTAGCAATACAATAGGGAATTTCTGTATTTAATAAACATCAAAAACAACTCTCTCTCATCAAGAAAAAATTGCCAGAGGAAATTCTCACACGCAAAGTGGGTGTATTCTTTCCTTATCAATTATAATAGAAAGTCAATTTTTGTGAATTCCCAGAAGATATAACTAAATATTACACAAGAAAACATTAGATGTGGAAATTGTTTTACAGAAAAAAAAGAGTTTAATGGCACATAAAGGAGAACAAATTCAATATCTTGATTCTTTTTTTTTACTTATTTTACATTCCACCATAGAACAAACAAGCAAAATTTTAAGCATGTAGCCATGTCCTCATAAAACAAAATAGTGAATACTAACAACAAGGGGGCCATTGGCCCCAATGCCCTCACCTGAGTACTAAATGCAAGTGATATACAAAAGAAAAGTTACTAGGCCTTAACAATACACAAAACAGGGTTAATTTTTTGTGTAGGTAAAAAGTTGATGTTTTAAGACAATACACCAAAAACTTTAAAGTAATGATCAAGGTTAAAGTTTGTGGATGGGAACAGTTTTAACTTAATATTCATATAAAGAAAACCTATGACAGGGCCAATTTTGACCCTAGGGCTATAATTTGAACAATCTTGGCAGAGTTCCACTACACAATGTTTCATGCCAAATATCTAACCTCTACCCTTTGTCAATTCATAGAAGGTTTTTTAAGTTTTTACTTTATATATATATATATATATACACATAAAAACAATGACACCCCTGGGGCAGCGCCAGTTTTGACCCCCGGGCTTTTATTTGAACAAACTTTGTAGATATTTACTTAAAGATGTTTCATGCTTAATATCTAAACTCTAGCTATTTGGGTTTTTTGCAAAGAAGATTTTTAAGTTTTTGCTATACACATATAAGGAAAATCAAAGACCCCCGGGGCGGGGCCAGTTTTGACCCCAGGGCTTTTATTTGAACATACTTGGTAGACACTCACTAGAAGATGTTTCATGCCAAATATCTTAGCTCTAGCTCTTTGGGTTCTTTAAAAGAAGATTTTTTAAGTTTTTACTATATGCATATAGGGAAAATCTATGACCCCCTGGGGCAGGGCCAATTTTGACCTCAGGGCTTTTATTTGAACAAACTTGGTAGACACTCATTAGAACATGTTTCATGCTAAATATCTTAGCTCTAGCTCTTTGGGTTCTTTAAAAGAAGATTTTTAAGTTTTTACTATATGCATATAGGGAAAATCAATGACCCCCTGGGGCGGGGCCAATTTTGACCCCAGGGCTTTTATTTGAACAAAATTGGTAGACATTCACTAGAAGATGCTTCATGCCAAATATCTAAGCTCTAGCTCTTACAGTTCTTTAAAAGAAGATTTTTTAAGTTTTTACTATATGCATATAGGGAAAATCAATGACCCCCGGGGCGGGGCCAATTTTGACCCCAGGGCTTTTATTTGAACAAACTTGGTAGACACTCACTAGAAGATGTTTCATGCCAAATATCTTAGCTCTAGCTCTTTGGGTTCTTTAAAAGAAGATTTTTTTAAGTTTTTACTATATGCATATAGGGAAAAATCTATGACCCCCTGGGGCAGGGCCAATTTTGACCCCAGGGCTTTTATTTGAACAAACTTGGTAGACACTCACTAGAAGATGTTTCATGCCAAATATCTTAGCTCTAGCTCTTTGGGTTCTTTAAAAGAAGATTTTTTAAGTTTTTACTATATGCATATAGGGAAAATCAATGACCCCCTGGGGCGGGGCCATTTTGACCCAGGGCTTTTATTTGAACAAACTTGGTAGACACTCATTAGAAGATGTTTCATGCCAAATATCTAAGCTCTAGCTCCTAGGGTTGTTTAAAAGAAGATATTTAAAGATTTTTCTTTCGGTTGCCATGGCAACCAGAGTTCTGCATGGAATTAAATTCTTTGAACAATTTTTAAAGGTGGCCACCAAAGGAACATTCCTGTGAAGTTTGGATGAAATTGGCTCAGTGGTTTATGAGGAGATGTCATTTAAAGCAAAAGTTTACGGACGGACGACGGACGCCGAACGAAAAGCGATCACAAAAGCTCACCCTGTCACTTTGTGACAGGTGAGCTAAAAAAACACTGAATAAGCCGGTTAGAGCTTAATTGCTCACCTACTTTAATAGAAAACCATTTTAAACCTTTTTACACTAAATATCTTAAATGGACTTGTCCATCTTTTATTTTGGACAAGACCATTCATCATTTTTGGGAAAATTTAAAATAACTACTAACTGAAAAGCAAACAGTGCAGACCATGATCTAATGATGTGTTGGCAGATCTTGGTCAGAATCGGTCACATGGGGAGATTTATTTGCTGTGATCTGGCTAAGGATTAAAGACAAACAACTGATATCTGCTGATGCACAGAAACAATAACACCAAAATAAGCACCTGGTGCATCAATGAGCTAATTGTATACTCCAAAGTTGATATTTTTATGACAAATGTGTTCACTTTGGCAAATGTGTTCACTACGACAACATGTCTTCTGAGGTAATCTTTGGATGCTTTTTAAGCAAGTCCTTTATCAGTACCTTCACAACTTCTTTCACTGAAATATACATATAGTCACTGAAATATACATATATTCTTGTTGTTCATAACACATTGCCAAAAACAAACATATACTGGCATGCGAGCAGTTCCCGTACAGAAGCAGTACCCGTATTTTTCATTTAAACGCTTGATTTTTACATGCATTCTTCAAAAATTAATTTCAAATCAAGCAGATACATAAACGAGACAAAATCTAAGTGTCAGTTCGGCAGTACGTATAATGTATCATTTTAAATCACTTTCACCTGTGCGTTGTCAAAACGTGACCTTGTTTTATCTGGGGGATTCCGTCCTTGCGCGCATGCGCAAACATACTTACACGTGAGGCATGTTAAAGGGTTTTCCACTTATACCACCTGCTTACAGATAAGAAGGCAATGTGATGAAAACTTGTTTAATTATCAGAATTTTGACCAATATTACTATATAAAATAATTTTATGGCTTTGATGCGTAAAATTTCATGCATACAAGCATGCCATCGCATGTGAATGCGTTGGGGGTAACGGTACCGGGTAATAGATACACGCGTTTAGTCTACTTTCTATTTCCTGAATTACATCTATTTATCTCTTAGAAAATGGTCTGTTCAACAATTATAAATAAACAAGAGGGCCATGATGGCCCTGAAGTCGCTCACCTGTATATAGGCCCCCGGAGCGGGGCCAGTTTAAACCCCAGGGCTTTTATTTGAACAAACTTGGTAGACACCCATTAGAAGATATTTCATGCTTAACATCCAAGGTCTAGCTAGTCAAGTTTTTTTCTTTACACATATAGTTAAAAACAATGACACACCTGGGGCAGGGCCAGTTTTGACCCAAGGGCTTTTATTTGAACAATCTTTGTAGACACTTACTAGAAAATGTTTCATGCTTAATACCTAAACACTAGCTATTCGGGTTTTTTCAAAGAAGACTTTTAATTTTTTGCTATACACATATAAGGAAAATCAATGTCAGCCGGGGCAGGGCCAATTTTGACCCCAGGGCTTTTATTTGAACAAACTTTGTAGACACTCACTAGATGATGCTTCGTGCTTAATATCTAAACTCCAGCTATTTGAGTTTTTTCAAAGAAGATTTTTTAAAGTTTTTGTATAACACATATAAGGAAAAGGAATGACCCCGGGGCGGGGCCTATTTTAACCCCAGTGCTTTTATTTGAACAAACTTGGTAGACACTCACTAGAAGATGTTTCATGCTTAGTATCTAAACTCTAACTATTTGGTTTTTTTCAAAGAAGATTTTTTAAGTTTTTGCTATACACATATAAGGAAAATCAATGACCCCCGGGGTAGGGCCAATTTTGAACCCAGGGCTTTTATTTAAACAAACTTTGTAGACACTTACTAGAAGATGTTTCATGCTTAATATCTAAACTCTAGCTATTTGGGTTTTTTCAAAGAAGATTTTTAAGTTTTTGCTATACATATATAAGGAAAATCAATGTCCCCTGGGGCGGGGCCAATTTTGACCCCAGGGCTCTTATTTGAACAAACTTGGTAGACATCCATTAGAACATGTTTCATGCTAAATATCTTAGCTCTAGCTCTTTGGGTTCTTTAAAGAAGATTTTTAAGTTTTTACTATATGCATATAGGGAAAATCAATGACCCCCTGGGGCGGGGCCAATTTTGACCCCAAGGCTTTTATTTGAACAAACTTGGTAGACACCCATTAGAAGATGTTTCATGCTCAAAATCTTAGCTATAGCTCTTTGAGTTCTTTAAAAGAAATTTTTTTAAGTTTTTACTATATGCATATAGGGAAAATCAATGACCCCCTGGGACGGGGTCAATTTTGACCCCAGGGCTTTTATTTGAACAAACTTGGTAGACATCCATTAGAACATGTTTCATGCCAAAAATCTTAGCTCTAGCTCTTTGGGTTTTTTAGAAGAAAATTTTTTAAGTTTTTACTATATGCATATAGGGAAAATCAATGACCCCCTGGGGCGGGGCCAATTTTGACCCCAGGGCTTTTATTTGAACAAACTTGGTAGACACTCACCAGAAGATGTTTCATGCCAAAAATCTAAGCTCTAGCTCTTTGGGTTTTTTAGAAGAAGATGTTTAAAGTTTTTTCTTTTGGTTGCCATGGCAACCAGAGTTCTGCATGGAATTAAATTCTTTGAACAATTTTCAAAGGTGACCACCAAAGAAACATTCCTGTGGAGTTTGGATTAAATTGGCTTAGTGGTTTATGAGGAGATGTCATTTAAAGCAAAAGTTTACGGACGACGGACGGACGGACGCCGGACGAAAAGCGATCACAAAAGCTCACCCTGTCACTTTGTGACAGGTGAGCTAAAAATAGGTCCGATATAATAAAATTGTATAATTATAATGGGTTAAATTTTATGTACGGGAACTACTTCTCTTCATACAAAATAATGGATAATTTCGGTACCCCATATGAGGCCTCATAACTAAGGGTTATTCTATATTTAGAACATGATGGAATTTCCATGATTTGTGTGACGAGCCGAATATTGATGTGTAACATTCATATTTTGGTGAGTGAGCGTAATAAAAAATAATGTTTAAGTAACTACGATTTTTGTACGGGAACTGCTCGCATGCCAGTATACATTGTGTATGTTATGGTTTAAGGTTATATGGCTGTGGTCCTGCTTTACTGGTGGATGAAAACTCAAGACACCTTTCCTCACATTGTTTGAGGCACATACTGAGTAGAACCTTTGGCAATCATTGTTTCTCTCTCTTTATTCATGTTATTGGTAAAAAGCCTTAGCCCCTTCATTTTGGGAAAAATTCCCACTAAAAATGCTAATTTGGGAAAGAAAAAACCTGGTGTAAGTTTGGATTTTATGGGGAATCAGAATGACTTTAAAGAAAATTTCAACTGCCTCTTATAAAAGACCTGAACCCATAATACATGTGATATAACTGAATAGCTTTCATCAAGACAGGATATTAGTTAACAACAGTAAGGGACAAGTGACTTGTAACAAAAGATGTTTAAATAATGGACCAGTAATTCACATTCATTCATGTAAACTTTTATTCTTTTTTTTATATTTTCATTCATAACAATTTTAAATTGCTTTGTCATTTAACTCCACAAATACCTGGTGTTCCTCTTTTGAGCACATTAATGTGGGTATTTCATTATCTGAAATAGGTCAAACTAAATTTCATTTTTAAGTTACGTTAAAATAATACTTTACCAATATATTCAACACAAAAGAATTGCACATACATGAAAATCGGCAGAAAATTTACCTTTTTCTTTCGACTTGTCTTTAGTTTTCTCCACAACTTTATGTGATAGCAATTTGGCAGTCTTCTTAAATAATTCCTTTATAATATGGAAACAGTCGTAATGTATTTTCAAATGAATCAATATAATATTATCAACTAATAATCTCTTATTCACAATCTTTTATTTTAAACAACTTGCAGACTTTAATAATATATACAAACTTTTCTAAAATGAGAAAACAATCATGTTTAAATGCCTCAAAAATCATATCTTTACATACATATTATCACAAGATATAATTCACTTAAAATCAATTTACATTTTAACAGACAACTTTACTATAATTAACAAACTTTGTTTCATGTTTTATATCTGAACAGTTTCTATTTAAAAAATCCTTTCCTTAATTATCAAACAATTTATGATGAATCTTATATTTTACTTCTAAAACTACACTACCCAAATTATAGAAATGCACCTTGGAAGCTATTTGTCCAGCTTTAAAATGAGGTGTGAGATATTTTACGACCATATCAGCACATTCCTTCAATCTGGCTCCATTACTGCCATCACCACTAGATGATGGTTTAGTTGTGTTCTCTACCTTCCTTTGTTTCAAATGTCTGTCATTCTATATAATAATTTAACCATCACATCTTATATACAATATCATCATGTCAAATTACGATCATATCAAATCATGATAGAGTTGCATGTGAATTAGCTATCATATTGTATCACATTCATTTATTTCATAATTTTGTACATTCAATAAAATGTGAAATGAAATTAAGTTTCTTTTGAATGCAAGCAGCTACATTAATCATTAAAATATTGCATCTTCTATGGTTCATTTTGTGAAACAAATTTCTTATCTTTACATGTAAAACAAACACATATTTCCATATAACATACAATTATAGAGTTATACCATATTATATAACTATTTAGTATTACTACTACATAATTACTTTAATATTCTATCATAAAAGTGTGTAGAAACACATCTACTTCTTGTGATTGCAAAAGATTATACAAGTAAAATTGTGTCAGCTTGCAATATATGACACATTGTAGCTACACTAAATAAGACTTAAATGTTACAGTGGACACAAAATTTTGAATTGGATTCAAAATGACTATGTGTGCAGGGCTTCCATGAGTGGAAGTTTGGGAGTCTTTTACTCCTGATTTTGATCTGTGACTTCCCAAATATTATGCTTTTTCTTCTTTATCTATTTTATATGTAATGTGACTTCCAATGTCAGACATTTTGCACTCTTTAACTTCCAAATTTTGGAACTTAAAGGAAGCCCTGTATGTGTGATCTTGACCTTAGGAGGTCAATCCTGCCCTCTGCACATCAATTCATTATGGTTAACATTTCTGCCAAGTAGTTTTAATTGTCTTCCATTGGTTCAAAAGATACAGGCTGAATACAAAATTGTCAACAGGTGGACTACATGGTGCATAACAATAAAACATCGAAATATATTCGGGCACATAATAAAATGCACTTGAAACAATTCATAGAATCAATTTTTTAATTCTTACCTTTCCATCATGGGGTCTTTTCACTCCATGCTTAGAACTAGATATACTGTCTATTTTATCAGAACTTTCTACAATGTCATCTTCCTTTCCATTTACATTTTCTTCACCTAATTCTTGTTTCAAAGAATCACCTCTTTCAAAGAAATACACTATTTTAGGTCTAACTGGTTTCTCTTCGACTGGAACAACTACTTTCCCAACATTTACAACACTACTGGGGTCCTTTTCTTCAGTATTTTGGACACTGTCACTTGTTTCACTTGTCTTATCTTTATCACTATCTATCACATTTGTTTTAACAGCACTTTCCTCATCAATTTCATTATCACAGATTGTAAGATTGTCAGTATTTGTATCAGTGGAAGGACTAGATTTATGTTTATCGTTGTCATTATTTGTGGGACTTGACTGTGAGGTAGACGACCATTTAGGGACTAAGGAGGGGTGTAAATCTTTAATGGCAGTGAATTTCTTGATCTCGGACACTGATCTCATCACTGACGCTTTATAAATGTTGTGTAATCTATTAGCTGAAAAAAAAAAAAAATTCATCAAATGATTTAAACATCAAGCAATATTCTAAATGATTATATATTGTAAATGACAACAATATATGTTATCTGAAACTTGTGTGCTTCATCTCTTATCCCAGGGTACAAACACACTTTTACTATTGTATGTTCAAGCTACATTACCATGCACAATACAGTACAGTAATTAACGTGTGGCAGTTATTATCAATATAAATACCAAGTCGTTACTATAAATGTTTGTTAGTATCCCGAAATCACATTTGGGAAAAACCCACATCTGGTTCGTTCTGGAGTATCTAAGTTTCTCTATTGAAGAACATTAAAATTGGCCAGCAAATGACCACACTGTCTGATGTTGACTTTCAGACTTCAGTTTTCTAACAACAACAACATTCTTTTATCATAGATATTCAAGAATGTAAAAACAGATCTCTACTTAATGCGAGTGCTAAACTGACTCCGCAATTCATTGATCTGAGGTTATCATGATGTTTAAGCGTATCATGTATAAGAAAACACTGTATACATTTACTCTGGAAATTTGGTTTGTTGGATAAAATGTAGGTTTATCCATTATGCATTCATATATACTGTATAAGTGGATATCTATGTGTCACAAAAATTTTGCGAATGTAAAAAAGTGGACTTTTTGCATGCGGAAAAATTTGCGAAAAATATGATTTCTTGAATTTTAAACTGTTTTTGTGATATCATTAATAAAGCAGGTACATGTTAAGAATATGCTGTTATGTCAGTTGTTCAATAGCTTTATTATTTATATAATTGTTTGAAAGATACATTGTTAGTTTGATTTATGACCTGATCAAACATTTCTTTGTCATATACACAAGTAAATCAAAGGAAGGAGAGAATACACATCAAACATCAGGATGGTTTATAACTGGTTTATTCTAGGATCTACCGGTTTCGGTCTTTCAAGACCTTCATCAGGATACATTTCAAAGAAAAATGATTACTGAAGTACTAAAAATGTGTTAAACGAATGGTGCGTAATGTTACTTTATAAATAGACATATAAATGAGTTTATTTGGGCTATAAGTGCCAAGTTTTTTGGGGGAAAAAGTGCCAAGTTATTTTTCCAATAAAATTTTTAAGTATTGGATAACTCCGATCATATCTAGTCAATGACCATTTTTTACCAGCATGGTTTAAGTGGTTAATATTCACCAAAAATGTTTGTTTTGCATTTAAATGTAAGTTTAACCTCTGTAAAGTCTTAAGTTGATTTATAGTTACTGAGGAAGAAATTAGTTGTTTCAGTTATTAACGAAAACTAGAATTCTCATTGTTAATGCATAAATATTGTAGACGTTAATTGAGATTTCCTGTGGATGTTTTAATTATGCAATTTTGTAATAAATGCTACATGTGTAACTTAAATTCTGGTATGATTTTAGCTGTTGTTCTTTTCCATCTCAAGTATAATTGGGTTTAGAAGAGCTTTTTATTATTTTAAAGTATCCGTAAACTTATTAAATAGTTGTTTGTCTTTACAAAGAAGTGTTAATTAGTGTACGAAATACCAGGGTAAATTACTATTAAGGCCATGGAGGAGGAATCCAAATCCTCTCGAAAATGAGGCCCAATTATTTACATTTTCTGCAAGGTTTTACAGTTTAGATAAATATTTTACTTTTATGATATTTTTCCAAGAGTTATGTGCGTGAAATCATTGTCTGGACCTTTTTTTCTTGTTATTAAGTTCTTTTTCCAAACATTAGAGCGTAATCTTTGCTATAATGTCGGTGATGAGATAAATTTGGGTCTTGTGATGTGATTTGATTTAAATCTGTGTTGACAGTTTCCATTTTCTTTTTATGATTATTTCTCTTTTTCCCCTTCCCAATACTTAATAAAAATTGAGCATAAATTATAGACCGGGAAAGTAATGTGAGCTTCTTCCCCATTCCCTATTTGTAAAAATGAGTTGATGACGGTACTTTGGGGTGTTAAGGGTTGACTCGTAGAGATTTCGGGATTGTTTTTGTGTTAATACATCTCTCTAAGTATTTAATATGGTGGTTGGTACGTGTATTTTGAATATTTAATCTTTTCAACACTTTAAAACGGGTTACATTGCATTACATTACATTTCTTTGTCATGTTATAAAACATTCTTGTGTTATATGAATAACTTATTATGTTAATAACACATACATTGTTTCATTAAAACATAAATGATTTGTTTAGACCAAACGTAAACAAACAAACAATGAGAAAAATAAATCTCAGTATTTGAACAGTCAAACTTATTCATATAAGATGCTGTATGAAAATGTGTTTTGAAATGATAGAAGAAAGTTTTAAAAAGAAATAATTTTTTTGCCATCAAATATCTGGAAATAATTTCCAATTTCAACAATGGCAAATATTTCCATGTCGCAAAATTAACCACTTATACAGTATTAAATATTGAAACTGAACACATAGTTTCATAAGCTTCAAATGAAAAAACCTATGAATTAGCTACCCATTCTTTCAACTAGCTATTCAACAACCAATGACAAGCAAGCAATAAAGAAATATTGAATCATTTTACCTCTGAAAATCTCATATTCCAGATCAATTGCACAGCATCTTGGCTCATAATCCTTGGCAGCCATTTTAGCAGGAATGTCTTTGTAATACTGAACATAATTATCTATTAAACTTTTCTCTAACAGTGACATACAGTGCTCTCTTTGCTGAAAATAGATACACCAGAATACAGTATGATTCATCTTTAAAATTGAAGGACAAAAAAATCAAACGCTTCAAAACTTTTAACAAGTTGTTCACAAATGTAATGTCAAGATTGAAACTTTCAAGTTTTAATTTCATAGAATAAAGATCAAGCTTCTTATATTGAGCAGTATATTGTAAAGGCTCTCTCCCACAAGGAAAAGTATGTGCTTTCAATTTTTGGCTTTAAACTCCTGTTGTCTCGTCATAGACAGCTTGTTAGTAAAGTTCTCAGTCACTTCTACGACACTTCTGGATAGACATATTTCAAACTAGTTTGGGTAGCAAAAACAGAACCACTGCATTTACCAACCAGAGCAAGGACAAGTGGAACAAGATGGATAAACTTTGCTCATATTCCCCTCCATCCATTGCACTCCCCTGAGGCTGGGGATATAATTGACTGATACATTATGCTTCAAGATCGTATAAAACTTGTTCTTACTTACAGCTACTGTAAGTTTAGGTATTTTTTGACTAGCAGCATCTCTAAGAGGGCAATCTTCACTAGGAGGTACAAAATTACTCTCTGATTTGCTGCTGCAGCTCTCAACATCCTGAAATAATTTACAGTTTAACCAAAAATTGGTGTCGATTAAGAATTACCAAGCATAACCTCTGTACAATTTTATCAATTATAACTGTATACAAAGTATCACTGTAATGGCTAATTGTTACAGATATACTTTGTTTATCTTTGGGTAATTATCTTACCCGTAAGTGCAGTCTAGGAAAGTCTTGCTGAATATATCTAATTTGAATAAGAGAATGTACAAACTGTCTCGGAAGCTGCATTCCCTATAACTGGTCAAGTAAATTTGGTATTTTCAAAAAAACTGCCATTTTTTAATGACACTATATATCCATTTTGTGTTTACATACAATGTGTAGAATTTAAAACTTCTGTGTGTACTCAAAAGATGTTTATTTTACATGTAAAAAGACACTGTATATCAATTATCTGTATTTTTAAATAGCAAATTTGAGCATTTTATATTTCTAACATAAAATAAATAAAGCCATAAAATAAAACTTCACATCTGGAAACCAGGAATACAATATTATTGTCTTCTTTGTAATACAAACAAGGCAGTCTGAAAGGCAGCTAAATTACTTGCCACAGTAGAAAAAGAAGAGTTTTTTTTACCCTTTACAAACCTGGCTGTTGAACTATGCACATTGTGTTAAGTGTGTGTTATGCTTGGTCCAAGTAAATTGATTTTCTGTCCCAAATGTTGGAATGTTATGTATCAAAATATTTGACTTGATTTGATTTATATAACTTAATAAATGTAAAACACTTATACAACTGTACTAGAATAAAATAAATAATATAACCCTACATGGACCTAGATTGTTAATATTAACCCATTTTAATTTTCTTTATTTACAAATAAGTAAATTGTCATACCCCTTTCCTTTTCTTGAACTGATTTTTGATAAAATTGGTCCTCTCTTTTCTATCTCTCCTTTCTTTTGCATCCTCAGAATCATCAAGATCATCATCACTTTCATACTGGTTGTCATAGGAATCTGTATCCCTAGTAACCAAATATATAAATATTCAATGTAGTATAAATTATTATAAAAATTTATAATGTTCATTTTTATTTTATTTAAAAGATCATACACTTAGATTCATATAACAACATACATGTACATGTATTATATCAAAATGAGAATTTTATCCTTTGACACATCGTTTAATTTACTCCAAACATGAATGGAATTGCCCAGCTTTTTATTAATTAAAGTGACATTATGCTCATATTTTCATAGTCAAGTTAAGCTGAATTGACTGCCTAAAATTAGTAAAATATAAAAAGACTGCCCAACTCTTTTAATACATAGAATGTTATAGGAAGATTCTGATGGTTATTATTGTATAGAAATTTCCTTAGGCCAATTGAGTTATTTATTGTCTATGCAAAGTAAATTATTGAATTAAAGAATTTATGGCAAAATATAAACTTATTTTCACTATCACCTGTTCACTCACTATATACCTTTGAATGGGCATAATGTCACTTTAATCAGTCCACATTAAGTTTAAGTTGTTTCAATATTCAAACTACAAAAATTAAGCTATCAACAGTATAGAGATGTAGTCACACTGCTAAAATGCTATAACAGGCATGGCTCTATAATTGTGCCAAAGGGTAATTACTTTCAGTTCTGGAAGGTCTAGGGTCAAATCATGTACATGTACTTACATTTTAGCACCTTTTCTGCCACCTCCATACATGTCTCCTGATACATCTTCATCAACAAAGTACATTGTACCAGAACCTTTTGTCTTGTTCACCGAGGCAAACAGACCACGCTGCAGCTCCGCCAGGTTCTTCTCGGCACTCTTCGGGTCCTTGCAAGCGTCACACGACTTGTTGCAGTCTGGTTTTTCGTCACCGAAGAACTGACTAATACTCCAGTGACGACATCTACAATAACAATCAGGTTTTGTGTTAATATAATACATTTTTTAGTAATACTAATAAAACTGAGTATATCATTTTATTTAGTGTTGCTTTTTTGTGTATTTTGTAACATTTTAAATTCCACCAAAACACAGCTTGCTTGCTTCCAAACTTTCATAATTAAAAGAGAAGATTAAGGTTGCCTTCCTCTAAAAATAAGCACTAATAAGTTAAATAGGGACGGATCGAATTACTAATGTTATTTGCACTTGTGGTCCAATCCTTTTTCTTTCAAAATGTATTTCTTTTTCTATATATTTGCATTGTACATCTTGTAAAAATTGAAAGGAATAAAATATGTTAAAACTAAATTTCAGGAAAGTTCTAGGGATTCACAGAGACTTGCGATGAATTAGAAAAATTTATAAACTCCAGCGAATTTCAAAAGCACATCTGATATGTAACTGTGGCAAATGTTTGAAGTGATTACTCCTAAAGACACTACTAACCCTTTGCCTGCTGAGGGAAATCCATTGCACCCATGATTAAAATGATGAGTGGTTCTGTCCAGATTAAAAGATGGACACGTCTTTTTTAAGATATTTAGTTGTGGCTAAACTAAACTTTATGGATTATTACCTGACCTCTTCACTGTAACTTATCATATGTTCAAAATTCTTGTTGGCAGCTTTCAACTGCAGACGAACTGTCTCTTTATCTTTCTGAAAAACAAAGTAAAACATTATTTTAACAAGAGGGCCATGATGGCCCTGAAGTCGCTCACCTGTATATAGGCCCCCGGAGCGGGGCCAGTTTAAACCCCAGGACTTTTATTTGAACAAACTTGGTAGACACCCATTAGAAGATGTTTCATGCTAAACATCTAAGGTCTAGCTCGTTGGGTTTTTTAAAAGAAGATTTTTTCAAGTTTTTTTTTACACATATAGTTAAAAACAATGACACACCTGGGGCAGGGCCAGTTTTGACCCCAGGGCTTTTATTTGAACAATAATTGTAGACACTTACTAGCAAATGTTTCATGCTTAATACATGTATCTTAACTCTAGCTATTCGGGTTTTTTCAAAGAAGATTTTTTAGTTTTTGCTATACACATATAAGAAAAATCAATGTCCCCCGGGGTGGGCCAATTTTGACCCAAGGGCTTTTATTTGAACAAACTTTGTAGACACTTACTAGAAAATGCTTCGTGCTTAATATCTAAACTCTAGCTATTTGAGATTTTTCAAAGAAGATTTTTTAAGTTTTTGTTATAC
Source organism: Ruditapes philippinarum (assembly GCF_026571515.1). Taxonomy (NCBI): domain Eukaryota; kingdom Metazoa; phylum Mollusca; class Bivalvia; order Venerida; family Veneridae; genus Ruditapes; species Ruditapes philippinarum. Next base: position 340,275 of record NW_026854272.1, read on the forward strand.
ACATATAAGGAAAATGAATGACCCCCGGGGTGGGCCAATTTTGACCCCAGGGCTTTTATTTGAACAAACTTGGTAACACTCACTAGAAGATGTTTCATGCTTAGTATCTAGACCTTAGCTATTTGGTTTAAAAAAAAAAGAAGATTTTTTAAGTTTTTGCTTTACGTAAATAAGGAAAATCAATGACCCCCAAGGCGGGGCCAATTTTGACCCCAGGGCTTTTATTTGAACAAACTTGGTAGACATCCATTAGAACATGTTTCATGCTAAATATCTTAGCTCTAGCTCTTTAGGTTTTTTAAAAGAAGTTTTTTTAAGTTTTTACTACATGTATATGCATATAAGGAAAATCAATGACCCCCGGGGCGGGGCCAATTTTGACCCCATGGCCTTTATTTGAACAAACTTGGTAGACATCCATTAGAACATGTTTCATGCTAAATATCTTAGCTCTAGCTCTTTCGGTTCTTTAAAAGAAGTTTTTTTAAGTTTTTACTATATGCATATAGGGGAAATCAATGACCCCCTGGGGCGGGGCCAATTTTGACCCCAGGGCTTTTATTTGAACAAACTTGATAGACACTCACTAGAAGATGTTTCACGCCAAATATCTAAGCTCTATAGCTCTTTGGGTTTTTTAGAAAAAGATATTTAAAGTTTTTTCTTTTGGTTGCCATGGCAACCAGAGTTCTGCATGGAATTAAATTCTTTGAACAATTTTCAAAGGTGACCACCAAAGGAACATTCCTGTGAAGTTTGGACGAAATTGGCTTAGTGGTTTATGAGGAGATGTCATTTAAAGTAAAAGTTTACGGACGACGGACGAACGGACAATAGACGGACGCCGGACGAAAAGCGATCACAAAAGCTCACCCTGTCACTTTGTGACAGGTGAGCTAAAAACACGTTTTTTTATAAAAAGCTCACCAATTTCTTTAATATGGTAAAATGGTATTGTTTTACAACCTAATCACGATAAAACTGTTTGGTTTTAAAACCTAACCATGATAAGCTGGTATGGTTTCGAAACCTAACCATGATAAGATGGTATCGTTTTAAACCTAACCATGATAAAATGGTATAGTTTTACAACCTTACCATGATAGGTATGGTTTTACTATGTAACCATAATAAGATACACTGTATATTGTTTCACTGTGTCTCCATAACTTAAGGGCAAATCTCATTATTAAACTCACCTTTTTGTATCTCTTTGCTTCCTTATTGATCAAGAAAGCAACGGTATTCCTGTCCTCTCTAGAATAGTACAGTCGACAGTATGATCTCTTCCCATCTCTACCAGCACGACCAGACTCCTGGTAATATCCCGCCATTGACTTTGGTATATTCCAGTGAGCAACAAATCTAATGAGATACAATTACTTCCAATAAAATGAAACCTTATCATCTGATGTAAAAAGAGGAAATTCCTTGTTTTTTTTCTTTTCAAATGTCAAAATTTTACGACATTTCTATGAGAATTGCATTAGAATGTTATTTTCAAAAAAATTCAGTTCTAAATACATAGCAAAACATCCTGATTAAACCAAATGTAAACAAAACTTACCTAAATCTAGAGACATGTAATATATCCATATGTACTGTATATCACAATTCAGATATAGGACAACCTGTATATAAAGGCCATTCACCTTATCCAAAAAGTGGTCTAATTGCAAAGAAAAGACCACCTTTTACAATTCTGTGAAAAATGGGAAAAAGTATACAGAAAATTTATGTAAATATACAAATATTGTTAATTACAAAATATGAAACAGATAAACACAGGCTTTTAAGTTTAAAATAGTCATTATCTTGCCACATAAATAATGAAATTGCATGTACATATATACCTGACATTAGCTTTGTCAACACCCATTCCAAAACTTATGGTAGCAACAATAACTGGAAATTTCCCTTGCATCCATTCTGTTTGATTTTCCTCCCTCAAATTGTTCTTAAGCCTGGCATGGTAAGGTTTGGCTGGTATCCCTTTCCTTGTCAGATGGTGAGACACCTCCTCACATCCATCTCTTGTCCTTGAGTACACTATACCACAACCATAGTCATTCTGAGATCATATAGAAAATACAGTTATTTTGCATTGTCATCTATATTTCATAACCCAGGAATGTTGGTTAGAAGAATCACTTTCATATATACTTATGAACAATAATTATCAGTTGGCACATACATTGTATTTTGATTTTATTTTCACTATTTGTTTTTATTCTTACAAAGACACATAATATCTTACAGGTTTTGTGATACTTTCATGTAAATTAATTATTTAAACTTACCCAATCCTCCCCTGGTTCAGCTGCTCCACCAAGAGCCTTGAGGGCAAACAGTTTCAAATCTTCATACACATCGCCTATTGTGTCCTTCATTTTAACATCATAAAATAAATTTGGACGAAAAACATTCTGTTTGAACCTTGCAATGGGTTCTTTCAATCTCAGTTGTTTTATAATATCATCTGTCACTTGATTTGGTGCCGTTGCTGTCAGTGCTATGCAGGGTATACCTTTCAAGTATTTTGAACGGAAATAACCGAGTCTCAGATAAGTAGGTCGAAAGTCATGACCCCACTGAGACACACAATGAGCTTCATCAATCACAAAATATTTCACTAATTTTCTTTTCATAAGACTTTCAGTGAGTTGTTTAAAGTTATCAGTATCAGCTTGTTCTGGTGTGATATACAACATTTTTGTTTTAGGTTTTTCTTTCTCCAAATCTGATAAAACTCTCTTGCGTTCATCCACTGTCATTTTAGAATTCAGCGTTTCTGATTTCACACCAATTTTGTCTAAATGTTCAAGCTGATCTTGCATCAATGCAATGAGTGGGGAGACAACAAATGTGATTCCAGGGGCAATAACTGCAGGAAGCTGATAACATAGTGATTTACCTGCCCCTGTTGGCATACACACAAATACATCTTGTTTACCTGAAAATAAATTTCTTTTAAAGATTGTTATTACTGCAAATTTTAAATTTCAATTATTTTTATCTTATGATTTGGTGGAAAGTACAAGGACATTCATCATATCAGTGACAAGTTTGACTTTGGTTAGACATATAATGATTCTTCATTTACTAGCTAAAATCAGAGACACTTTATATCTTATTATATGTCTCTGCTAAAATTAGTTCTGGCTTCCAAAACTTTATTAAGCTGCTTTTTAACATTTTTGTTTTTAATTTGATGCAGCATTAAAGTTTTGGATCAGACCTGTTACAAAACCTAACAGGAATAGCATACATAGATTTAAACTTTTTTTTTTCATAAAAAAAGATGTTTTTTTTAAAAAAAAAGGTGTAAATACCATTTTTCCAATTAATTCTTGTGCATTATTCGACAAAAAACAATCAATTTAATAGTCTGAATGTATGTAAAATTATTTGTTAATAACACAAACATAAGTATCATTAATAAGTTTTATCTATCTATCTCTGAGTACTGCCAACCCCTCTTGTGAGTGTTATAGGCAGGAAATTGTGCACGTCGGGTGTGTTAGTAAAAGGTGTGAGAGAAAGTAAAAACCTGAAAATGAACATGATCAGGACAGTGAGAGACATTGAAAACTTCTAGTCATTGTTAAAATATTTTTATTAGTAAGGGTGAAAGAAAGATTTAAAAGAAAAAACACAACAAGTCAACTAATACTGTATCTTAACCACTGCCTGTTTGTATTGATCTAGATCAGGCAGGGTGACAATGTTCCTTGAGAGCTGGTTGTAGTGTGATACAGTGGGGGAAGAAGGAGAACTTATGGTAGTCTGATGTAACCTGTATTTTCCTTAGAGAGAGGGGATGCATATGGAGTTTTAATGTAGGTGGGAAGGCTAATGGCTACTAGATTATGGTAAATTTTAAAAAACATAATAAGTCTAAAGTCTAGTCTGCGATGCTCGAGAGAACGCCAGCCAAGATCTTTCTGCATGGCTGTAACTGATGACAAAGGGGAGTAATCCTGTTTTACCCAGCGTATCGCTCGTCTTTGGACCATCTCTATTTTTTGGATGTTTGATTGTGTGTAGGGGCTCCAAACAGTTGATGCGTATTCTAACTGGGGTCTTACTAGGTATTTATAAGCTACTTGTTTTACTTTTTCATTTTTTGTATTGATATTTCGTTTTATGAATCCTAGGGTTTTGTTTGCATTTGATGTAATTCTTGAGATATGTGTGTTGTAGTTTAGGTCTTTTGACAAGTCAAGGCCAAGGTATTTTGAGCTAGGAACTGATGTTAAAGCTTGGCCATGAAGGAAGTACTTGTTGTTGATGACTTTTTTGTTTTTAGTGATGTGAAGGACTTGACATTTTGAGGACGAGTTTATGGTAATGTAAACCACAGTGTCTTCAGTAAAGAGGCGAATTTGAGACTTGGAGACAGAAGATGGAAGTTCATTAATGTAGATCAGAAAGCAGAGTGGGCCGAGGACGGAGCCTTGGGGGACACCAGAGTTTACAGGGACTTCTGTAGAGTGTTCATCTTCCAGTACAACAGTTTGGCTCCGACCTATCAGGAAGGAACATGTCCAATTGAGAATTTGTGTGGAGACACCGTTTTCTTGAAGGGTAAGAAGAAGTTTACGATGATTTACTTTATCAAAGGCTCTGCTAAAGTCAAGGAGAATAAGATCTGTTTGTTTCCCTGCTGAGATGTTGTTGACAAGAGAGTCTGTTAGTTCAATAAGCTGTGTTTCACATGAGCGTTTCTCCCTAAAGCCATGTTGAAGGTCGAAGAGAATGTTGTGATTACTGAAGTGTGAAGAGAGATGTGAGGCGACAATGTGTTCGAGCATTTTGCAAAGGATACATGTTAATGAAATCGGTCGATAGTTGGCTGGATCTGTGCTGTCACCTTTTTTGTAAATAGGGCAAACATAGGCTTTGGTCCAGTCAGAGGGAATTGTACCAGAGGGTAAAGATTTTTGGAATAGAATTGTGATGATATCTGTGATTTCATTCCTCAGTTTTATAATTTAATAAAAGGAAATCAATTTTAAATTGATGAAAAATTATCTTTCATGTACAGTTTCAGGGTTCTCACTAGGACTTTAAAACATGGAGTCCATGGACTCCCAACCCTAAAAAAGTTGGAGTCCAAAAGCGCGTCGCAATTAATATGTTTATAGATTAGTCATTCAATGCTCACAATAGCATTGCTGATATTTTGACTCTTCAAGAGACTTACAAAGTTTATAGTTATTCAAAAGAAACTTTGAACTACATAGTATAATTATTGTTTTGTTGTTAATATTTATTATGAAATTATTTCATTATAATGCATCAACACATGGAAATCGTTTTTTTTTTTTTTCACTTTTAAACCAAAACAAATTTTATTCTGGTTAAAAAAGTCCACTCTAAAGAAAAAAGTTTGTATTTGTAAAAAAAAAACGTAAATGTATATAGGCAGCGTTTAGCGGAATGAATAAGAAAATCGTGTACAGCTTCACACAGTGTGTAAGAGACACATCCGATCGACAATTATTTTAGCAAATATCTTCAAAAGGGGGCAAATTGAAGATCGATATTTAAAGATTTAATGTTGATTAAATAATAAAGGAACAATTTATTCGCATGTTTGGCTTTGAAACCGAGAATTTTTGCGAAATTTAAGGGTTTCTGGCGAACGTGAAATCGTCGATGTTCGGGATCAATTTTCGGATAGTATCTAAATATCAAAGAAAAGCGTATGTGTACCTGGCATTTCGGCACAATATCTTAAATTCTTAATACTCTTATAGAAAGTTTTTGCAAGAATTAAACTAAAGCAAAATTGTGCCTAGAAAATGCCGAAAATATTCGACAATCATTCAAAATTACACTCATTTGTTATTTGAGAAAAACAGTCTTGCGGCGTAAATAGTCGATAATTTTATCCTTTTGTCGGTAAAATTTGCTAATTTCCAATCAACTGTTGATCAAAGATAAAATTATCACCTCGTGTTATATCTGGTAATTACATGTACTGTACAGTGCGTGTATCACTATTGCGTGATAATGATCGGAAGCGTTATCGCTGATTGGCTAATCGCTTCACGGGTCGATTTGCATAGGACCGCCTACCTATAGACTGACACGCGCTGACGCATTTGTGTATTTGTGGCTGTAAACAATCGGTAATGTATACGCGTCCCCAGGCAAAATTAAGCGTACGTGGAATCCTTGCTCTGAAATATTTGCGTCCAGCTGTAATAAACATGCGTACCGGGACGCCGAAATAAGCGTCCCCGAGAACCCTGAGTTTTCTTATCTATACTGCATTTGATAATAAAATTGTTCAGATTTAACTGTCTTCTCTTTTTAAAACTTGAACTTATCTGGCCTAAACAAACTTTAAATTTATATCAACATAATAAATAAATTCAACTGCACAGTTATCATTTGATATAAGTGGTCTTATATAACAGAAATAACTACAACCACACGGCACACGTCTCGTATCCGAATTCGTCTAAGCGAAAGCATGAAACTTAGGTACACACTAAGCAAAAATTTCTCTCTTATCATTTGTAATATCAAGGAGTCTACCTTCAGATATTGTCAAAATAGCATTTTTCTGAATGTCTGATCTAAACTTTTCGTGTCCAAAAACATTTAATAGTGTATTTTTCAGTTCCAATTCCATTTTTGCTGACGATTTTTTTCCTTAGGCCGGTTCCCTAATTTTAGCGAAATAGAAATACGAAAATACCACAAAGTTTTTAAGCGTAGTACAAAGATCCATACTGAATGGAACAGCTTGAATATTAACATGTTCTTATGAACCATGACAGTATTGAATAAAATCTAAATCTAAATCATAATTCAAAAATAAACCGTTATATAATAGCAGTTAAGGTATGACCACCCTATTTGTCACTATAAGAACTGACAAACTGGTTCAGGGGTTATGAAGCCTGCATATCACAGATAATACGTCAGAAGACAAATTTTAAAGGCAGGCCACATATCCTAAGGGTGATTCAAAAGTATTCAAGTGAGGAATACTGGAACCACCCAACAAGAAAAAAGCCAAATAGAAATAACTAAGTTACCACAAGCACAACAATTATGTCGTGCTGAACGATCTTTAAGGATCGGAAATATAACATATCTGATTGAAAGTCAAATTTAAGAATAATATATTCTAGAGGTCGAAGTAGTCAAGATTTCAAGATTTATTCAATACTGTCATGGTTCATAAGAACATTTGACATAAAGTACGTTGTCGTGAATCTTTTACGCCTTTTTTTAACTTGGGGACATAAGCTACTTTTTATGGAATGGCACGAAAGTATCACATAGAAGGTTCCCTGATGACCCCGTATGAAGACATCTAGCTGCGGATGTTACTATATTCAAAATTTTACCATTTTTGTGTTTAAATGTTGATTCCTGCTTTTGCCGGTGTTAAGCGGTGTAGACCGTAACTTGCACTTTCCAGTAACGCCCATGAACAGACTAAATCATACGAGCATGCATTTTTTAAAATTTGTCGTTTTGAACATTCTTTAGGAATACCATTTTTCTCTATTTTAAGTTTTCTTTGACAATACATGTACATTTAATTGACTGTGAAAATGTGAATAGAACTAACATATCACATTGAAGGTTCCATGGTAACCGCCATATGAACACATGTGCGGATGTTTCAAAATTCCAAATTTTACCAGTTCATGTTAAATGTTGAATACTGCTTTAGCCGGTGCTTGGGGCGTGGACGGTTCTTTGCACTTACCAGTTCCGTCCATGAACAGGGTCAAACAAACGGTGCCTGCAACATTTTAAATTTTGCCGTGTTGGGCTTTCTTTAGGGATTCTTATTTCTCTCTTTTTTATCGTCACATCAGCGTTGTTTGTGCCGTGTGGAGGCTGTAAAAAGTCGCCCCGTATATTCAATCAGAATGTTATATTTCCGACTCGTTCAGAACGACATTTATTGCTGTGCTTGTGGTACTTTAATTAGTTCTTTCTATTCGGCTATTTGCTTGCTGGGTGGTTCCGGTATTCCTCACTTGAATACAGTGGAATCACCCTTAGAATATGTGGCCTGCTTTTTAAATTTGTCTTTTGACGTCATATCTGATATATGCAGGCTTCATAACCTCTGATCCCCTTTCAAATTCCATTTTATTTATTTCCGCCCATTGTTTTCTCTTTTAGGACACACGCATTGTTTTACTTCGGGACCATATGTCGCTTTTCATGGAATGACACCAACATGTCACATTGAAGGTTCCATGATAACCGCCCTATGAACACCTCTGCGGATGTTTCAAAATTCCAAATTTTACCAGCTTATGTTAAATGTTGAATACTGCTTAAGCCGATGCTAGGGGGCGTGGACGGTAGTTTGCACTTGACAGTACCGTCCACGAACAGGCTCAAACCGAGCCTGCAACATTTTCAATTTTGCCATTTTGCCGTGTTGGGCGTTCTTTAAGGATTTTTTTTATTTCTCTCTATTTTACTGAATACCCAATCAAACCCGAGCCTGTAACATTTTGCCGTGTTGACCTTTCTTTAGGGATTCCGTTTTTGTCTATTTTACGATAAAAATACCTATTGACAATTGGTCAATAGTAAATAAAATAATAAGTAAAAACAGTCGTAAACGGTCAACATAATTCTTCAAAATGCCTCAGATATAACATTGATCTGCCTTTATCTCAGTAACTCAGAAATTAAATTAAAGTGTTGCCAAGAGCATTGTTTTCACATCAGGTGGATGTTTTCATTCGAGATGATACTGATTAACACGAATTGTACTATTGTATTTCACGACCTATTAAAACGTTTTTGTAAACTCATTTAGTATTTTTACTTTAGGAAAAGAAAAAAAGAATGGTATTCTATGAAACACATTTTATATCCTGAAATACTGTTTTTTGAACCGGAGTCATTTAGTAATATGATTTGTCGTCGATAATAAGGCTTTTTATGCCTTGAATTATGACAGAATTCATGATTTATTGAAGTATTTCCCCTAATGTCAGAGATCAGAGATTTTCCTTTACATATATACATAACTTTTTTATCTTGTTATCACGATTTGGATATGAAATGCTATAAATATTGCCCTGAAGGAGTCTGTAAATATTATTTTAACCATCCTTCTTTGTTATAAAACCCTGATTTTGATATATAATTATTTTTACAATGTCTGCTTAAATGTTACGACTTTTTGATTACCCTAGTTTATGTCAGGTATAACTTTTCAAAACCACCGAAGATAAAGTTATATAATGGTTGTCTAAGAAATACACGTAGAATAAACATAAATAATAATTAAATGACTCAACGAACTTAGTGATTAGCCTTGTGGCATAATCATTGTAATAGATTTGCGGTAATATTTAGTTTATTTTGTAATATTTTCTTTATATATCTACAATATTTATACATGTTTACTTGAAGTTACCGTTGTGTGACAAAACGCGTCGGCAGCTTTCGTATATATATAATTTGTTAAAAATGTACAAATGTATTTGTACTTCATATACTTTATCGCCAATATCGTTCCCTTCAGTAGCTTTAATGAATCAATAATATGTCCGTCGAAAAAGAAGATGACATGGGGACTAGCAGATGTCGTAGTCTGAGAGAGGAATTCCGATTACATAAATTTGGATTAAGTCATGAACATCCTACATTATTTATCAGACCTCAGGTAAGATTGTTAATAATTGTTATTTAGTAAAATTTACTTACAAAAAGTATTTGATGTTCCCTTTTCAAAATGAAATATATAAATGCTGTTAATAAATGTATAAACACATTTTATTTTAGTAATATAAAGATGGCTTTTATCTTTATTACTTATTGTCAAATCATAAGAAATAGTGTGTTCGTTAATTATGTTTCTTCATAAATCATGTACACAATTGTTATTGTGTAAATCAAAAGCTATATTATTCATTAATGATTTTCGATTTATGGTATCATTTTTTTCCTTCCGTGCATAACAGCAGTGATCTGGCAAATAAAAGTCACAAATAAGCTCTGGCTGAGAAATATGTAGACATTTTCAATTTTTAAAATATTATCATTTGGAATTTCTTTTTAAGCAGGAAGCTCTTTATAATAATATTTTTGTTTGTTGTTTTTTTTTTGTGTGTAAATTTGTAACATGGTTATATTTTGATTTTGCATTGATGATTTTGAATCATTTTATTTGTAAGGTACGTACGTATACACTGTACATGATTATGTCTCATCGATTCATCACCCATCAAAATGTGTCACAGTTGAAGAAGTTAATATACTATATACCTAAGTTACTATACATATTGATCACTATCTAAATGTCTTTAGAGCGTATCGTTTACTCTTGAATTGAACAAGTTGTATTTTATATGATAGGTGGATGTATGTGCATGTTTATTTGATGTGTAATAATTGTACAAAAAGGTATATTAAAAGACCCATTTAGGTCCCAAAATGCTATAATTTCTATTTCTCAAAAACTGGTTATTTTTGTTATTTTGTTACAGTTTCTAAAAGAGTTCTCATTAGCCTTATAGGTCAACTACCTTTTGCTTCTTTAGCTCGTTGGCTTTTGGTACAAGTATTGAAATTTAGTATTTTGTATGAAAAAATTACTATTTTATCTTTTACGATACGTAACTGCACTTTCAGCGCTACTATTTTAGGCTGATAAACATCTATTATGCTCTAAATTTGTTATTAAAGCATTACTAGTTCCCCACCGTCTGTATGTCCGTCCGTCCGTCAACAAAACTGGATCCCGTGTTAACTCAAAAAGTACTGAAAATACTTTTATGAAATTTGAAATATGGGTACATGGCAGACTGTAGAATATGCACAGAATTTTTAATATTTTTTTAGTATAACTTCCTCATTTCTTAATGTATTTTTTTCACACTTTAAATATATGTTTCTTAACATCACCTACATCATATGTGGCAGGGCTCATAATTCCAGCACCTATATTATCAGAATTATCATAATTGAACTCAGAATTTTCATGCAAAAAATGTTGTTTGTTTTCAATAAATTCTTATTTCTTAAGGTATCTACTTCAAACAACTCAAGTACTAGTATATGTTCCTTATTCATACAGAGATTCAATACTCTAGCTTGACTATTTCCAGAATTATGTCCCATTGAACTTAATTTTTTTTCCTTACAGGATTTACTCCTAACTTCAAACCCCCATATCATAATAATAGACAAGGTTTATAAATCAAATGTCCATATTTTCAGAATTATCTCCCCACTTAACTTTGAATTTTCATTTTTGTTTGTTCTACAGCTTATTTCTCCATGGACGACAATTTTCAAATATACTGTATGTTCATTATTAACACCTACATCATATGTAATTAGATTTATAAGCCGAGCGCCTGGGTTTCCATGAATATTTTCATTTTGAACTTTGAATTTATTTGAAAATTGTTCTTTTTTTTCTTCCTCATAACTATAAATGGTATATATTTAAAAATTGGTATTTTTTTCACTTTTATTCTTTGTTACTATAAATGGTATCTACTGTAGACATACAATAATTGTTCTTTATCACCAATCACATCATGCATAAAGATGTTCATAATTCTAGCATCTTTTTTAAAGAGTTATATCCTTTTTACTTTAACGTCTCTCTGGTCGTCCCTAAAATCTGTTTTAAGTTAAAGTTATACATATTCATCCTGAGAAAATTGGTTCTTTTGATTATCTGTTGAATAAACATTATTTCATTCTCAGGCATGGAAACATAACACAAAACTATGATACAGACAAACTAAGAACTCAAATTTTTTAATGTTTATTCATGTCTTCCACAATGGCATATTGAATCGCTACGGTCCTCCAGATCTAATCGGTAGGGGACTTTTTATTGCTTGCAATTCTTTGAACATTGCCTGTTTACTACATAATTGACCTTCCTAAAGAATTCTGAAGCATATTAAGAGAGATAACAGAATAATTCTTAATTTCTTATACCAACACAAGATACAGTGAAAAGCGGGAAAATAAATTGGTTTTAATAATCCATAATTTGGTTTTAAATAGCTATATCAATCTATTTTCAGTGGTTTCCGCCGAAATTTTACATTCCGTGGACAATTGTTTGGGCGTTATTTTATTTGATAAATCTTGGTTTTGAAGTCTACTATGATATTGAGATGGGTGCTACATATTTTACTCGTGTGACGAACCATGCTTATCTATTGCAATCTCTGTTTGTCTTAACCGACTGTTTCGTGACGATATATGTCCATGCTAGACGGCAAGATATAAGAGATGGTAGGTAGCATGTTTTTGTGTTGACTCTGTGCCCAGAATTAAAGGCTGAAACCTGAAGAAGTATTTATACTTTCAGCCTGAAACGAAATATTCGTGGCAGTTTCATTGTTTTGTTTTTTGTATATAATGCGTATGTGTGCGCGCGTGTCTATGACCGTGCGCGCGTTTTCGCGTGTTATACATGTACATGTATAGATCTATTAACAATAGAATAAGGCTTGACTGAATTAGACGAAGAGCACCAGAATCAAAGATTTAATCTTCAGAAGCATGAAATTAATATAAAAGAAAATTATTTTTTTTTTTCAGGTGAAACGAATGGACTAACATGGTATATAAGAATGCAGTGGGTTCTATTTAACATCAGTAACGGATATTCTATACTTGTCAGCATGATATATTATGGTTTTCTCGAAGTCGGTAAATATATTTTCTATTGTTTATCGATAACTAATCTATAGCGACCATCCCAGAACTTTTATTATATTTATTTTACTTACATGTATTTAAGTATTTTCAAATCAATGGACTGAAGTTTCGTTAATAAATTGAAAGCAATCATAAATAAACTGTTGACAATAGAATACACCCTGTTCTTTTTAAGCCGATCAACTGCACTTTCTTAGATCTCTCCATTATATACCTTAATATCCATAAAAATGCACATAGAGCAGTATATATGAGATCATAGAAATTAAGAAAAACACACCTTTGCTCTATCTTAAATTCAAAACACACAAAACCATGAAAACACATGGAGTAAAGTAATACAGTTTGCTTTCCAGAACATTCCCACGAACATGTTGTTTATTTTTGACCGTTTTCGTCCAAAATAAAGCAAAAGTATAAGTCTGTAAAACTTTAGAGCGATTTTGATAACATTTAGATATGGCAGTTAAGGCAACGCTCCACTCCACTCACATTTTACATATAAATTTAAGTGAAATATATAAAGTAATGCTATCTTTAACATGTATGACTCATGTAGTTGTTTTTTTACTTCCAGAATGGCACCATGGTAGCGTATACATACATCTCATGAACTCTGTATATACCGTGCTTGGTTTACTGTTCTCCGCAAAACCTGTGCAGTTACTACATGTATATCAACCAATGGTCCCTGCCATTTTCTACACCTGTTTTTCTATCATTTATCATATATTTGGTGGGGAGATGATTTATCCGATTTTAGATTGGGGAAACAAAAGAAACCGGACAATATTGCTTGCAGTTGTGTTCATTTGTGTTGCTATTCCGATTATTCATTTAATTTGTTATCTTTTATATAGTTTACGGGTGTTTATTCAAAGGAAATGTGCAAGCCGGAACAAATTTACACCAAATCAGCCGGACACAAAGAAAGCGTATGATTCATCTGCTTTGTAGGAAGTTCGTGTTATTGACTTCAAAAATTTCTATTCAAATATGGTCTGTACTGTATACATTATTTAACTTACACAAAGTAAGGAGAGAAATCGCCTGTGGGTGGTCAGTTTGGATTTTCATTTTTCGATGCATTACGTTAAATGGACTGTTACAATAGAGCCCGAAAAAGCAAAGACATAGCAACCTTTCTACAAATATGATTTTACGTCTCTTTCATTGCACTTAACAATCATGCATCGACTTAGCCCTCGCAGCTTCATATCGTGCTTCTCTTGAACTGAACATTACTAAGCACAGCGATTCTGAAAATGTAATGAATGACAATAATATTGAATCAAATATCGGTCTCTGCTGATTATGACAACCTCTTTGCGCAGGTAAAAAATGCAATCTTGCGCATGACTGAGTGACAGAATGTAATATTAGTAAATAGGATTTATATTTCATGAACTAATCTATTTTCATTGTCTGTCTTCTTTCATAAATGACTTTATTGATAAATAATGCATCTTTATCGGCGTTCAAGAAGATTCATAAGAACATGTGACATAAAATACAAAATTATGAACATGTAACAACCGGAACACAGAAAAATATACATAAAAATATGCATAAATAAACAGGAGAATGAGTAACAAATATATTGTACCCGTAAAAAAATGACTAGATTCTTAGCAATAATTGAAATATATGCTTCATGAACAAAAGGTCTAGGAGACTAACAATACAACATTATACCTATTATTTGACTGTTGTAATTATTTCTTTACAAAATAAAGCAATATCTTTTTAAATGTGATTTCTTTTTACTATTCATAAGATCTTCAAATTGTAATGCATTAGAATACTTATAGTAATACGGTATAAAAGATTTACGTTTACTATTAACAAAATGTGAGCAATAAAAGAGATTCGTCACCCAGTTGGTTTGACACATATAAAGTACATATATACGTAATTTTCTCTCTATATTTAGGAATCTACCTTTCTCAATTGGCATTTCATGATTCATACATTTAAATTTTAACAAGGCTGAAAACAGTTGCCAAGGAAGTATTTTGAAATAATCTTGGAACACAAATTCTGATTTATATAAACAGTAGTTTAAATATTTTCTTAAAGATTGGACATCACTGTTCCAACTTTGAATGAACTGAACAAGATACAAGAAAATCTATTTTACGTCGGATACATTTAAACAGAAAACATTAGCTCATGAGCTATTTCCCGACAAACAATAGTATATGAACAAAACAAAAGTAAAGCAGCTAAAAAATATAAGCATAAACTTGTACATTTAAGTACATTAAATAAAGATATTAAAGCAACTAAAAATTATAAGCATAAGAACATCTAAATACATGGATTTAAGATATTATAGCACCATAGCATGCTTAAAAGTTACAATAATTACAAGCAAGATAATACAAAGACTGATAAATATATATACAAATGTACATTCCTGTAAAAGAGTTATATATTAGCTAAGACAGATATGTATAAAAATAAGCATAAGCACATCTAAGAACATGAAATTAAGAAATTAAATTAAGTTTAAAATCTACAGAAATAACAAGAAAAAGCATGCAAAAATAAGATATACATATAAACCTATCTTTACAGATTGGCTTAACCAATAATTTTTTGATAAACTAAGTTCGTCCAAAGTATCCTTAACAAAAGGAAGGCACGGTATTTCAGTTCTATATCTAACATATACTGAGTATGCAGTTTTATCATCTTTACCCTTCAAAAGCTTACATTCTAATTTTGCTTGAGGTTAAGTATATTTTTTTTAATTTAAGCTGATACTGATCAATACACTTTAAATTTTCTATTCATCAAACTTCAGAGCCATAACAAAGAATAGGAACAAATATTTTATCAAACAAGTGAATCTGCAGATTGAGGTGCATCTTCCATACGATTCCTGCCCCTAGGAAATATAACAACCTTTGTTTTTGCAGAGTCCAAACATTAAAAAAAATTCTAGCATAGCATTTAATGCAGTCATACCGTACACATTTTCTTTTGGGTATTTTATATTCTTTGCGGTTTTAAATGCAAATGTACCCAAATAAAATATTGTGGTACCAGTCTAATGGAGGCTGGAGGGATGCACCTGTCAAAAGTAATGAGTAGATTCTAGGTATTTCTAACTGTTTTAGCTGTATGTTCATTTTAAAAAATGCATATCTAAGACTTTTTACCTTTTTTATCGTTAAACGAAACGTATAAAGTATGATGCTCAATATTCACTGATAACAGTGAGGGTTTCTTGGATAATTCGTTCACAGTAAATTTCGAACCAGGTTAAGTACGGCCGTTAATACTAGTGAAATATCATGTGTATATTCTTGTTAAGTAATAAGAAATTAATGGCACCGTTAAATATTAACGGTTTGATAACCTTCATATTATTGATAATTAATTTTGATAGATCTATCTGAATGGTAGATCTAGAATTTAATCCTCTGTCTTGCTTTTGGAATCTACAGTAACCATAACATCAGTAACAAATATGAAATACACATAGCTTTAAATGTAAATCATATAGATATAGTTATATGTTTATGATGTATAATTATAAAATGCAATTTAAGCACCATAAGTGGCCTCAATCCCTGGGTCAATGCTTGAGAAAGTGGTGGTTATTAATATTAACTTATGAGTATTCACGAATTCGAAAAACCTAGCTTAACGTCGTTTTCTGGTACTTTCTGTACACAGCTCTGGGGAATTCACCTAAAGGGCCTGTAGTAACGATCTGTGTTTTTGGCATTTTTTCGATTTAATTGTAATTAAACAATTATTTCTTTGTAAGGCCTAAAAAAAATTGTTTGTTTCCGGTGTCCCTACCTACCCCATTTTTTGGCCACAGACCGTATACTTTTTGAGGGAAAACAGGCCACATTTTTTGTTTGATGCTGCATAATAAACTTTGTGCCGCATATTCATATTTCTGTCGCTTACACTTGATATAAAAATATAAAAAAAAATATTTAAAAAAAAAATGCCTACCTACCTACCCTATTTTTCAAAACCATGTCACTGGAAACAAATTTTTTTTTTTGTTAGGCCTAAGAAAATAATTAAATATCACTGTATGAATGATTCAATGAAAAAAAATAAAGAAAATATATAGGTTTATACAGAAAATATCTCTATTTATTATGGCAAATGCTATGACTGTTTTAATTATACAGATTTTTACTATGAATAACATTTTTTTTTTTTGGAAAATTTGTGATAGATAGTACAGGAACATTGATAATTTTCAAACCAACAAGTTTTTCCACCATAAACGGTAAAATAATGATAAAAAATGGAAATATCAAATAAAAGTGATATGTACATCATTGGGTGTAATACCCCAGAGCTAAATCCGTAAAGTACCGGAAAACAGTGTTTAGCTAGGTTTTCGAAAAGATCAATGACGGTATTTATCAGGCTGGTAAAAAATGTGATTTTTTATGTCATAAGCCCGATCGGGCATTTTCACCAGCCTGTTTGTACCTTCCTGCTTAATGTATACTAATAGTACTACTTTAGTGTTTTAATTTGGCACCAATTTAGCAATGTCAAACTGACAATAAGAATTTAGTGGGGAATTTAACATCTGATTATCTGGTGTTCTCTTTATGACGATTTGGGGCCAAAATTTGTTTCCCCATTCTATAACCATGCTCATGGTGAGCAAGGCCAGCCTTAAAGTAACTTTTTTTCCTGTCCAACAATCCATACCAGTTTAGCAATGTTAGTTAGGAAGGTTAAATTTATTTTTCATCATTTTTTTTTTTTTAACATTATTTATTTCTGACATATTAGACAGGATTATCTACCGGTGCTAGAAAAGCTTGTCTTACATCCCCCGCCTCCCCAACCACATGTAAGGCACCTTACATATCTCATGATTTAAATAACATCATTCCCACTAGAGCTGTCATCGATATCGACAATATCGATGTATCGTTGATATTTTTTTGTCGATCAATAATCGATACACATTTTAAAAAATCGATACTTTTGACTCATATTTATATTAAATGTCTAGAAATTATACAATTCACCCAAAATATATGCAGAAACAGTTATTTATATCTAATGTTATGCTTTTGTTGTATAGTGGAATTATTTCATAATCATAGCAAAGGTGACAAAAAATATTGTCTGGAAAAAATCATGCAGTAGACAAAACACTGTACAGAACATGCTTTTGACTGAAATCATTGAAACAGGTATGAAAGTGAATGACAGACAAGTGAGTATAGGATATTATCGATATATCGGTGTATCGTTGATTTAAGTCACTTGATATCGATATATCGTTGATATGCATTGCACTGAATCGATGACAGCTCTAATTCCCACACACCTTTTATGAATGACTTGAGTTTGTAACATGATGCCATTTTGCCCTTATGAATGAAGTTGTAAATTTATGTTGCTAAGAAAAATGTGCTAATTTTTAATGTCATAATTTCTTTTCGAAATCTCATAATATAATATTATGTAATATGCAAGAAAAAGACTCAAACACTGGCTGGTTACAGCCTTTAACAGTTACCTGTGGAGCTAGATACTCCGGTCTGTATCAGCAGCTGGTTTAAGATCCTTATAATCTAAATGAATTAATTGGAATCAGATTTAATTTGCATTCAAGTCAATCATGTGACACTCACAGAGTTATCCCAGAGATTATTTTTGTCATGGTGAAAAAAAATCTGAAATAAGTTCAACTAACCTTATTTGCAGAAAGATCTAATGCAATTTTATGCTATCTTATTTTCAAGTTAACATTATTTGAATTAAAGATTAGTGTAATTTTTATCCCTGGAAAAAAAATCATTTTATTGTTAACCCGTAACCTGCTGGAATCATAAGTGATTAGCCATGTAGTTAACCAAATCAGCCTGCACATGTAGAGCCAGATCAGCCTGCACATGTAGTTAACCAGATCAGCCTGCACATGTAGTTCTGATCAGGTTGTTTAGTGTTTTTTTCATGTCGGTTATTCCCAAAATTGATAAAGGACAGTTTCAAAAATGAACGCTGAATGATTTCAATTAAGAAATTCAACAGGTTAAGCCGTTAAGGGACTTGTATCATTTACATATTTATTTATTAGTTTTTAATTAAAAAAAGAATTATTATTAATTTATTGTTCACTGCAAAAAAGTCAACATAGTATATTGAACTGTTTGCATTTTGGCATACAGCTACATATATACCAACCCATCATTTACCCTATGGGTGTGAATAAAAAAGGCATTCTCACAATTTCTTGCGTAATTATCACCAATTATCATATGTTTTGTGAACCTAGCCATTTGTTAGCACATTTATATATACTATTGCTATTGTATTCAACACTTTTCGTACCAGAAATACTTTAATGCTTTACTAAAGATACATTTCATTTGTAAATGTTATAAATGGAAGATAGAGGACTTATTATTGCCTTTGCACTAATGCTCACCATTTATATATATACATGTAGGAGTGTATTTGGAATTTTTTTCATCATTTGTTGCTATAAACATTTGTACAATGTTTAATGCTAATAAAATCTATTGTCATTATTGTCATTGTCATAATTATATACATGTATTTTACTATAAAAGTACATGTATGCCTTGTAAAGACTTACTTGTATAGAATCTTAAATAGTGCTGAATCATCAAATAATTTAATTGATTAAAAAAAAAAATTATTTGTAATTCCTATTTATATCTTGAATTTAATTTCTTGAAAAATTTTACACATGCATTGAAAAGTGGCAGTGATTTCCCCATTCACTATTGAGTATTGTTAGCATTCTTTGAAAATAACCAAGAACAACAATTTTGAAACTTATTTTGATATTTACGTTCATCTTTGAATTCCTAACTTAAATTTACCTTTAAATAAGTTATAGTGTAAGGGTATAATTATGTATAATCTGTTATTCACTTTGCCATTTATTTCATATTCATTGATTGGTTTTAACAGTCAGAAATGTACCTGTTTGTGATAAAGACCTTACAAATTGTTATGTTATAAAGAGAGGTTTTGTCTTAACCTTACATATTATGTAATAATATTTTGTAGAGACGGGTCTTTACCGTTTAGACTATGGTATAGATTTTTTTTATACATTTTTAAGCTGCATTTAATAAATGTGCAAAGAATTTATGTCAGCCAAAAAACTAAGCACTGTTATAGTTCTGTCAAACCTTTTTTAACACTATTCTTTTAAATCTGATAAAAATTATGATTTTAGAAAGAAACCCAATGGTAATAAAGTTTTTATATGAATTTTAACATTCTTATATGTATACTAGTGCAAGCATGCACACAGACAGTAGAAATGTACCTCCCATTTTACCACATGAAGGTTGCAGACATTTATGCTTAGGAAACTCATTTTGGTAGATTTGAGTGAATTTTCAGAGGTCCTTATGTGCCTACTTTACATCATCATATTATTATTTAATTTATATATCACATAAACCACACACCCTACTTAGATTCTTTATGATGCCTGTGAATTAAATCTTCTATACACAAATAAATGATTCTGAAATTACGTGTCACTTTGAACTGAAGTTAAACTTATATATGAATAAACTATATATAGAAGCCTCAGGGTAAATGATTTGTATGATATTGAAGTTACAGTAGTACTAGAAGATAAAAAGATGGTGTCATTTGTGAATATAATCTTTTCAACTGATCATTCAAATTACATAAAACCTTTTATCTATGTCATAATGATAGGTCTTGCAAGCAGTAAATCTTGCACAGATCAGTTTATATTATATAACGTTATAAATACCAGTTATTATACACACATTTAATATAAGATATTATGTTGATGAGATATCTGTTCAGTGTGACCTAGCTCTATAGTGTTGAGTGCTCAATCTTATTGAAATCCTTTAAACTAACAATAAAGTAAATACTAGTAAGACTATCTTTATATTGATTTCCTTATTTTGATATTTGTATAGAAAATGTTAAATTGACCTAGATTTTCTGATGCTCCTGGTACATTAATTTTGAGGATGGATTAATTCTGTACAAGACAAGTAAGTCGTTTAAGTGGTTATAAAGATGCTTTAAGTTCCAATTGTTACAGTTCGAATTGTTACAGATATGTGTATATACATGTATCATAACCTTTAGTTGTAATGTAACTACAATACTGTATAATTATTAATTTGACTTAATTGAGTAATAGGTAATTAAGATATCAAAGTATTGTGTAGCCAATTAAAGTATTCAATTTACGAGATAGGATGCATTATCTTGGGAATACGGTCAACACTAATAGAATGGGAAATATTGTGTTGTCAGGTGCATAATTAGAATAAGGTAAGACAAAAAAGTTTGAAGACAGTGATTTTTCTCATTTAATTGGGAAGAGGCCTTAGCCTCTTGATTTAGGGAAAAATTATTGCTAAATTTGCTAATTTGGGAAGTAAAAAGCAGGTTTAAGTTCAGATTTTTGCAAAAACTGCATGATTTTAAAGAAAATTTTAATTTGGAAGAGGCCTTTTATTGGAGTCTGTTAAATAAGCAGGAAAATCACTGTATGATAACTGAAACAACTTTAAAACTGTAGTTTTAACTATCATATGAATTAAAATATTTTAATCTGTTTCCTATTAAAAATTACTTCCTGGTTTTTGAAATGTCTCTGTTTTTTTCCAGAGATGAAGAAAGATTTATAAAAATGCTGAATGTATTTGAGTTGTGCGAATCACTGAACTGTGCTCTGAAATGAATAAAAGATTCACTCCAGAATTAAGAATATTTTGGGTTTTTCCCAGCTAATAATTGGGAGGGTGGGGGTGGGTAGATTACACAACTTTTTACGCAAAATAAGTGCAACAAAATTACTAATCCGTTGTGACCAGTAGAACACTGTGAAGCTTTAACAATAAAAGTTTGTTTGTAATGAGGGATTAGCATGGAAAAACCAACATTTGCCAAGTTCCGAATAATATCTATTGCGATGAAATAAATTATTAACTATAGAAAGCCAAAATTTATATGTCGAAGCTAAAATTATAAATTACATGTATATAGTGCATAGTGAAATTCAGTCTAAACATTACAAATAGGTACTGTAAAAAAGGTAATATAAAGCTACATGTATAAATTCTTTTTAGTCGTTATTTAAAGATAGCCTGAACACCATGAAAAATCAGTTAAAGTGATATAAAGTTTTATCAGCAAGTTGAACTACAAACCCCACAAGTACACATAATGTCAAGATAAGTAGAGGTGTTTTGGACTGTTTTGAATTTGACATCTGGGCACATTCCCATTCAGTGAAATTATCAGCTTTAAATTAAAATATTGTTTGAAAAAAGGCTGCACAAGTACTGTATTTTTCTGTGAACACAGCTGTCTACTGAAACTTGCTACTTGTAAAAGTCACTGGGTAAGAATTTTATGCTCATTGTTTTATTCAAATTATGCAAATAAAAATATTAAATGTCCAAAGTTACAATATGTTATATGTAAAATTACTAATTAATCTAATATTTTGATGGCTTGATGTGAAACAGCTGTAACTATGTGAAAAATAAATGAAGATATAAGTCTGTATGCCTCCTAGTTCCTGAATTTAAATTTTACTGAATTATTTGACGGTATTCATTTTAGAATTGTTTATGTATAGGTTAGTGTTTATAAGTAAGCATTTATATCATTTGATTGGTCAAGAATGGCGCACTCGATCGACCAATTTAATTTGTCAATTAAATTATGCTAACCAATTTAGTGTTCGGAATTATTTTTTTATACGATATACAATTGATTTACTAGACGGTTAAATCGTTAGCCGAGATACCAAAGTAAATGTGATACGATTCATTAGAATACTACAATTGTATTGGACAAAAAATTGTTTCGAACACTCAACTTACTTAATTTCACTAAACATTAGGACAAAACAATTTCAAACTTTGTAAAATTACTAGGTAGCATTGAATGAAGCAAAGGCATAGATAACATTATAAATTACGAAGCCATAGAATTTAAGGCAGTGTTTATTTAGGAGGGGATTATAGATAGTGATTGGATACTAATCTTGGGAATTTATAGGTAGTTTATAGAACTTGCTTTTCTGTTTTCAACATAAAGTTTGAAGATTTTGGTCTTATATGACTGTATCATTATGATGAAAAACTATTTGCGTTAATATTGACTTTGTAGTATTAGTATCGGTGCTTTCATATTCAGTGATAATCAAAATTTTCCACAGTGCATGTTAGGATACCTCCTGGGTGGTTATTTTCAATGAATTTAAAGGTGAGTTATATGCAGATTTTTAGAAAAGAATTAGGATTCCAAACTGTCACTTATAATTTCTTTAGAGTTACTGTATAAAGTAGAACATTGGGCTGCCTGTAGTCTAGCTTTAATGTATTTTGTATCTTTATAAAACTTGTTCCAAAATAACCAAAGTGAAAAAAAATGGTATCTGTAAATTTCTGATAAAGTGTGTTGGGCGTTTGCAAAATCATTACTTTACATCCAGATTCATGCTAATTTCAATGAAAATTTTGAAAATGTATTTGTATGTGTAATATTGTGAATTAACCAAAAGGAAGCAATTAACACATTATCATTGGCACTTCACAAACCAAGTAAATTACCAAAAAGTGGTCAAATTATGCATCAATAGCCTTTACTGTGTTAGTAACCCAGTAGAAATATAGTTGTAAATACTTATAATTCAGTCATTAATCGCTCATACATATAATATGCAAAATATTGCTCGAATCTTGAAACTTTTTACTTTTCCTTACATCTTAGAACATTTTTCTCAAGTTTGATTTTATTGAAATATTTTGACTCATCTGGAGGCATGCAGTCTTCGAAATTAACGCCAGTCCGAGGCCCGAGGCCACTAAATTTAGCACCGGTCTGGTGATTATTGCAAGGCTGGTGGTCCGACGGACCAGTAGATTTTTTTGTCATGAAAAAATATTATAAGAAAAATTCATCAAAATAATGAAGCAGGGTTCTCTAAAAGATTGATCTTTTTGCCTTTTTGCAAATGAAACCCATCAATTCTGTCCTAATTGTTCAAAACACAGCGAGAGATGTCTAAATTGTATTGAGTAATGGAGGCCGCCATTTTTTTTTCTTGGATATTTTCCGTACCGCACCGTACAGTTACGGAAATTAAACCATTGTTTATTATTGTCATTTTTTAGCTATGATTTTGTGATTATTGAGTTAAGTAAATATTTTGTGTGAAAGTGATTTGCTTAAAGCAAATTGCGTTGTTCATGTTCAATTCTAGTCAATTTTGCCTAAACATTTGGTCCTTAAAGATTTTTCTAAACGCTGTCAACATATGGCCCAGAATACAAGACATACTATGCTTCTTTCAATTTATCAAGGGAAGCATGATAAAGTGTTTTCCTGTTTCCATCAATTTTTTACCTATCTATGTATTTGGTCCGGCTAAAAATCACCAGGTCCAGTAAGATTTGATATTTTACTGGCCCGAATGTCCTGTGCTTTTTAAAGTTTTTCGTGAAGACTGGGCATGTAGCTTTATACTTATAAAATTCAAAAACAACAGGCAACAGATACATGTATATTATGTGCTTTATACAATTTAAATGTTTCTTAAATGAACAACTAACTTAGTACTGGTTGGCCAAGGAACAGATTAGAGATTGTTTCTCAGCTTATAGAATGCTGTAGCTTCCTACATTATCATTTAAAAAAAAATTCTGTATAAACTGAAAAAAAAACATCCTGAATTTGTTAACACCCTGAATTTGTTTCAAATTCCTTGTTATTGGATAACATATTGTATGTCCAGATTTAATGAATTCAAATAAGCATAGGTTAGTAATAGAGACCTTCCATTGACATCTGAATTATATGTAAATAACAATGTAAATGTATTAATGGATGCTAGATTTAATTGTAGCAATTTCCATGTGATTTAGTGTTGCTCTGAGCTCATTTAAAGCCTGCTGCAGTATTAATTAGCATCATTAATTTTGTATGTATGTAAATGGGCCGATTATGATATACATGTATCTATAATTATGGCTCCTACTTTAATGTCAGGATTCCTGGATCTATTCAGTATTGCGTTAACAAGCTGTACTTAAATCATAAACTGTTAACATATCTTACTTATTTTCACAATACAATGTAACATAATATAT
Source organism: Ruditapes philippinarum (assembly GCF_026571515.1). NCBI lineage: Eukaryota > Metazoa > Mollusca > Bivalvia > Venerida > Veneridae > Ruditapes > Ruditapes philippinarum. Next base: position 365,117 of record NW_026854272.1, read on the forward strand.
CTCAAAAATAAATTACTGCAAAGTTGCAAACATGCATAGTTGAAATATTAAGTAGAGACCTTCGTTTTGTTTAGAAGTTCAAAAGTATTGGTTTGTTTAAGTGTGTAAAATAGTCTTACTGTTAGTTAGCAATGTAATATTATAAAATCTATTATAGTTGTAGATATTTTTTCCTTTTTTTCCCCCTGATGTTCAAGGTAAAGCAACCTTTCTCTTCTTTTAATTCATTGAAGTTTTTGTCCTGCTTTGTATTTGAAACAATGTGTTGCTAGTAGTTAAACAAAAATACTATAGTTTAGTGTTCAGGACTGTAATATCCTAGTAACAAATACAGCAGTATAATATTTAATATTACAGTATAATTTATAATTCTTTTGTTTTCAAAACTACATGTATGTAATTAACCTTTAGCCTTCTTTGGAGTGAATGAATATATCCCCATGCAGCCAGTGCAGACCAATATTAGCCAGCACCTTGGTGTCATCTTATCATGGTCTGCACTGTTCATTATTCAGTCAGTACATATTTCTTAAATTTTCCTTAAATGTGATAAACAGTTTTGTCCAGATCGAAAAATTTGCAATAAGTTTTGTTTTAACAGTTATTCTCAAGATTCTTTTTCCAAATCTACATAGAATGAAAATAAAATTTTGACACTATTGAATTGGTCAAGGCTCAGCAGAGCTTTATATTAACCCTTGGGTCATGGCACAAATTGTGTGATATTTGTTTACACACATTTTGTACAATGTTTATCAAATTGATGTTTGGTAGTTTGGGTATCATATTTCACCAACATCCAGTGTAACTACAGGTATTAAGTTTCATCAACATAAGTTAACTACATGTATAAAATTTTATATTTACATCAGATACAAATTGCATTTTAAACAAAATTCTTTTTAGATGAGTTGATCAGATGATATTTTGAAATGTTAAATCAGGTTTTGAAATGACATCATATACATGCAGTACTGCATGAATACTTAAAGCAATTTGCTAATTACACTTGGATAATGGCATGTAAATGTAATGTTTCTTTACATTTGCCCATATTTTCAATTTACTTATTTTATGGAGGTAGTACATAGATACAGCAAATACGAATTCCAGAAGCAACCCTGATGCTAATACAAGCCCAAGAGAACACCAGAGTACATGGGACCAGGGTTTTTAAGGCGTCATTGGGAGAACAATAAGTATTGTGAATGGGCGTGCAGGGTTTCAAATGTAATTGTACGACCGCCCTGAATTACTAGTCAATGCAGCATATTACCACTGGACCATGTATCTGCTCCTCTGAATTAATCCTCTAAATGAGGGTCTGTCAGCTCTTTCAGGCACTGAAGTACTGAACCCGGAACTATATTATAATTATAATGACTTGCTCAATGTCAGCAGTGTATAGAACCACTGGATCAATCTGCATGTAATTGCAATGCTGAGCAGTCAGTCAGCTTCTTAAATTTAGCAGTTTAATACCAAAATCCCTTATAAGTGCTTTGTTCAAAGTAAAAAAAAGCCCATTTTGACAAATTTACAGAATAACCAGTATTAACTCGCTGGTACGGAAAGTTTTTAGCCTTTTCCTCAACACTTTTATGCATTCTGACTAAGCTCCATACTAAATGGTTGCTCAATTTTGTATTTGATACTTTGAAATCCCATAAATTTCAAATAGACTGTCCCAGATTCAAAACATTGCAGATCCATTACAAAAATTTAGCAAGTTAAGGGTAAAGTCACAGGTATACCTGAGGGTCAAGTACAGAAAGGGGTAATAAATGTTTAATAATGAGAAGTTTATGGTGAGAAATTTTGAAAGTTTCCAAAAATTTTGATTTAAAGCCATCATTAGGTTGTTTACTTTTGATAAATAATTCAGTCATGTGCAGCATTGTAAGCTGATACGATACCATCTTATTTTGAAATGTAATTAACTTAACATTGATTGAAATGGATTGAAACATGTATGATAATTTTATTCATTGGCATTTTAATTGCTATTTTGCATTATATACATGTATATGCTAAATTATAGTAAAATATTCACATAAATTTTTAATTTATATGCAAATTACTTGTATTCATCTTTGATGTTAAAGATTTTAAAAACAGACTGAATATTACATAACTTGTTTAATTAAATCTCATATTGAAAGACAAAGTTAATTATGTAACTTTTAAAACAGAATTTTACATGACTTGTTCAATAATCTCATTATAGAACTTTAGACAAAGTTTGATGTAACTTTTACTATTACTATCTTTTCATTGAAAAAAAAAATGTTCAAAGCTAAAAAAAAGCATTAAATTTTGTTTTTATTGAACCAATTTTATATCTATTCATTGCTAAATTTGAACCATTTCGAGAAAGTTTATTTTTGCTTGAAGTTCAGTTTCCTTAGCTGTGTTTAACTGTACATAAACAAATAGAATCATAACAATAAATTGCTGTATTGTTCCCGTGGTAACAATAATCCTATTATTCTGGCCTTAAACTTTTTAAGGCGTGTGTCTATGTAATGTGTGTTACCAGTGTGTATTTTTAGCCGCAACCAGGATGTAACTGCTTTGTAAGTGTAAATTCAAATGAGGATGCGTGTGTGATACTATAGATCCATACAAGTAACATATATATATCTAATGAAGGGATTTGTAAAAGAAGGTAATATACCAAAATAATATTCATAATAAATAAGCAAGTTTTATTCATTATGCTAAATTGAATCAGAATATGATGATATTGATACATTATAATGTATACCATATAGTAAGCTTGTGATTCTTTGTTGTGAAACTTTAAATTTAAAAATTAAATATCAATTTCATCTTCCTTGAAATTTGCATAGTTTTTATGTCATTTTAGCTTAATGACACATACATATGATGAATATGTCTATATGATATATGTTTGACATATTATATCTAATAATTATAAAAAAAAAATACATGCATACTTTTATTCTCAGTAGCAATCGTTCTACATTCTACGTGTTTTAGTACTTTGATGTTGAGATGGGGGGAGGGGATCATCTTTAGGTTTTGCAATTTGCTCGAATGTAATTAATTTGCATAGCTGCAAATTTTGTCCAATAATTTGGACAAAATAAAAGCCATATATATATAAATATATACTAGCTGATGAGGCTCAGAGCAATGTGGTGATGCCTTTTATCAGAGATAATTAAAGTTTTATCAGAAAGTAATAAGCCTTGAACATGCCACCAGTATAGAACCAGGCCAGCTTTCACGTCTGTGCAGTCTGACCAGGCTTTATACTGTTGGCTGACCTGAACTTCCTATTGTCATTGTGAGTAATACCCAAAATTTATAATGAATAGTTCTAAAAAATAGAAACTGGACATTAAGTCTTTGAAATTCAGCAGGTTAAATGTTCTGTATAACGCACAAGGTCATTCACAAATCTGGTAAAAGGGGTGATCCCTCGGAAGCATTTATCACAACTTTCAGACTTGGTTTATCACAAATTGCGGACTCAGTTAGATTGAGTCTGTACATGATGGATAATGAAAGAGTGCAACATCCCTCACACCCACCTAGCACCGGCTTGAGTGATACTCACTTAAAGTGCTGGAATCAATGATACCAAGGGACCAGAAGTCCCAGCTTTAGGGTTTTGTGAAAATTTTGTTTCTTTAATATGTTGACATTTTTTCAGACATCTATTATTCATCTTAATACAAATGTCATGGATGTGTTGTCTTAAAAAGAAAGCTTACTGTCTTACAGAGCTATTGTGGATTTCTTGAAGAAAAAATTTAGAACATTGTTTTGCTTTACTAGTGTCCATTACTTATGTCTATGATTTCCCTGTGGAATTATAGATAAATCTATATAGATAGGGAAGTCCTTTTTTCCTGGATTAGATGTCTTGTTAGGTATACGGGTTTGAAATCAATAAGAGATTTGTTGAAAAATACAAGTGAAGAGGTATTACTTGGCATGTTGGCAAGATTGTTATAGGTGGGTACCAGAAAGCAGCTAGCTCTGGAATCCACAGAATGTGTGTATAAATATACACGGTTATTTATTTACAGTTTAACAGTTAGATCAATTCAGAATGGGAAAATTCAACTATTTTTTTCTCTGGTATTGTCTTTATTTTTGTGAATTTGGCCTATTTTATTATCAGGTATTTACTTTTACATAGTAGGGCACATTGAAAATAACTTTAAAATTAAGGACAATTTAAGTATTTTGTCTTAAAATGTTCTGAAGTTTTGAATTTATTATTTCATACTTTCTTTGAGAAAAAAAAGGCCTGCAAGTCATGAAGCTACTCAGCCTAAGTTATTTGCATATGGCAACAAAGGTTATGATGTTGAAAGGGTCCAGTACAATACACCTATATTATAATAGCACAATGTCATAAATTTGTTTCTCTATGACTGAAGTGTCAAAAGAGTAAATAGTACCAATTTTATTGTCTCGTGTAGTTCATGTGGAATATACAAATATTCATAATTATGTAAGTTAGGTTTTATGAATATAAATTGTTATGTAGAAATTTGTTAAGGTAACTTTTGTCTCAGATATTGGCCTTGTTTTGTTCAGTTCAGTTCACATTTACTCCATGAATCTGACATTATAAAGCTTTCCTTTATGCTAGACTAATTATATCTGTCATATGTTGTGGTTCGAATCGGAATATCCGTCCCGAGAGAACCCTCCATGTGCGTGTTCCCAAGGAACGAATATTCCGATCCAAACTGCAAACATATGTCAGATATTTTTTCTTGCATATTCTACCATATTCCATTATATTTTAAACTATTTACCTTAATAAAACAGTTTTCCATGGAAATTTATGTCATTTCATATTACAACAGCCTATGAAATTAAAACTTCATTCATAACGGTAAAATGACGTCGTCCTAAGCGTTCCATTGTACAGCAGACTTCCCGAAAGTTGAAAAAAACTGTCAGACATTCGGTCTGACAAACCATGAAAATCTGTCGGACCGAAACAAAATCTGTCGGACCAAATAAAATTGATCAAAATCAATGAAAAACTTGTGTTTGTATTTCTAAGACACTTTTTGTTTTTTTATTTTTTTGCCGTAAAAATCGGCACAATCCGTACAGCGCATTTTCATCTCCTCCCTGTCATACACCAATGATTCATGGTTCTGCTTCCATTTTTCATTAAATTTTGTCTCAGGTCTATTCTTTTCATCCTTTTATTGCTGTTCTACGCGCTCTTCTGACGTAGATTTTCGTTTTTCCCAGGTTTGGCACCTTTAGCGACGCCATTTTGTATACATGCGGCTTGGATAAAAGCCGGACAGTCGGACCGATCCGGAATAAAAAATTGTCGGACCTGATCAAAATTTATCGGACATGTCCGTCGGACCGACGTATTTCGGGAAGTCTGGTACAGCATGCGATTCATTTGACCCCCCACCCACCCCTATATGCCAGATGAAATTTCTATCATGGGTAAAACTAAAGGAAATGTCAGTATTTCTCATACATTCTACATGTAGTTTGGAAAATTTACAAATAAGTTCTGACTTAATAGTACACAGTACAGACCATAATCATAACCATGGGACGTCCATGTCGTGACTGCCAACTTTTCTTGGTCAGTACTGGTCACATGGGTAGAATTTGTTGCAGGGGTCAAAAGTTAACCAATGTATGCAGATTGTGTTTAGGAAACCTTTCCTTTTTGTTGATGGGGTCGTGGTCAATTTTTAGCGGCTATAAATAGATTTATCTTGGTTTCTGATGATTTTAGCTATATTGGACCATCCATTGGTGTCATCGTTGTTTGATACTCTTCTCTATAAAACGAAAGAATATCATATTATATAAAAAAAATTGTTATCGTTTTTGATATCTTTACATTCAGGGGGGCAGGTGTTTATTAATTTCCCCTTGACAGTTAATTTGTTACAGAGATTAATTGGAAAGATGACATTTAATAACAAAGTCAATTATTTTGTTATTTTAAGCTACTGTATTTTGTTACTTTGTCATAAGTCTTTTTTTTTAATTTCTAAGTAGTTTGTACTCGTGTCTTAAATGAAATAAGATATTAAAATTTATTATTGTAACTTTTCAGAGAATGACGTATCTTGCTTCTACATTTGAAGTGGAACATTGTAGTTAAGATCTTTTCTTTTCAAGGAAAGAAAAATTGTACATTATATTCTAAAGTGTTATTTTTCCATTTTAACTAAAATTTTACCCACATAAAGAAGGTTTTTGGGGTATATACATGTAGGAGTGAGTTTGTAAGCCTGCCAATTAATAATGATAACTTTATAGTATATTTTGGAATGAGACATTATATAAATTAAACTCAGTATATAATATAAAAAAGCTTATGTGTGGAAAAAATGCTTAGGATTGCTTTTTTGGTGCCCTTGGGTCAATGCCACCGGCTTAAAATATATAATTATATCAGTTTTACCTTAATTGATTTTAAACTTTAGACAAATTTGTATAAATTTCAAAAAATAAACATTCAAATCAAACTCTATTCACTATTGGGAAAACATGAGCATCTTGCTATTGATGAATATTTACATAGTATTGAATGAGTGTTTAGATAGGAGCATAACTTTGATCTCAAGTGATCAACATATTTAAAACTTCCTAAATTTTGAAAGGGGCAGATAACAGATTTGTCGGTTACTTTAGAATTTGATAACCCACAGCTTTATAACTTAAAATAGTATGGCACAAATGGAGCATGATCACGAATTTGAGTGTATAATTGGGCATTATAAAACTCTTCCTAGAATTAACAATATTTACAGATCATTATTTTGTTATTACATTTGGGATTTTTCTTAATTAACTGCACGCAAATTTTCACAGTGACAGTGAAAGTAGAGTTTCATGTCCATGCAATATGGTGAACCATTTTTGTGTTGGTTACATAAGAGGTCAAATAAACTGATAATAATAATAACTGATTATTTTGTTGAGATATTGTGTTGTGCATAAGACCTGTGTTTGTTCTTGTAGAGTAAAACACGAAAATATTCATTAAATATATATAATATAATAATAATATATATAATAATTCATTAAATTAACCTGTTTTAAGTTATAACATTTGAAGGATATTTGGATAAGGGAAGTGTTTTGTTGTCAGGGATGGGGGATGTTAGAAGAAGGGCTTTATTTTATATGCAAGCAAATATTATAAAATTATTATGCAGGAAGTCTTGATTATGTAACAGGCGCTTGCTAATAATGTAAGATATATAGATTAGTATGGCTATATGATTTGTTACTGGTGTCCCAGATTTAAGGCTAATTATGGGGCATATTGTATCTGCAGATTAAAAAAACAACAACGACAACAGATATTTCTGTACTGTGGATAGATTTAATCTAAAGTAGAATCAATGGATTTCCTCTTTTGTTTCAGGAAATTCTTCTAACAGCAGAGATGTATTGGATATGTTTCCGTGCATTGATAGAATATGAACACTAGCAGAAACATAGAGAAGAAAATGGATTAAACGAGCTTGTAATATACAGGCGTAATTGACATTTACAAGTATTTCAGCGATTGACAGCTTTTTTGACAGGTCTATTGTTAGTAACATCGGAAAGTTGAAAGGTTGTTTATCTGTAATATATATACAGTGTTTAAATCTAAAAACTCCTGTCTAAATGACAGCTATTAGATGAAAGGTGGCTTTTGTTATTCATTTTGACGTATTTTTATTTTTAAAACAGGGATGACTAGATTGATAGTGGTTAAAACAACAAGAAGACGGAGTTAGTTAAAGTAGTTGTAATTAATGTTTATGAGTAATTTCGATGAACTCAGGTGCAAATGCATTTTTATAGTAAATTAGTGTCATGCTTTGTTTTTTAAAGGACCTAAGGAACACCTAAAATTTGTATAATGAAAACGGAGGTTTGGTGTAACATGTATGACGTCTTAACTGAGCATCGCTGATTTAATGTCGTATATAAAAATACTCAGATGGATTTATTTTCACACAATAGTGTTTTTCATTATACATGTACAGAGAAAAAGTTGATGCAAAATCACTGTTGAAAGTTTAGTGATTAAAACAGAACAAAAATAGTTTATATGATAATTCAGCGGAGGTGATAATTACAGAAACAGGAGTGATAACTCACGACAAGTAAAGGATTTGCATGGGCCGTATGAGAGCAAAACTGAAGAATGTTGTCGTCACAGGGATTATTGTTTGTTCAGTTATCTTCCTGTGGATGTTGGCCATCACAAAACAGGGTAAGTATAGGAAATAATGATTAAAAAAATTAATATTTAAAAAAAATCAACTTGTTCATAGTTGTCATAGAAACATTGTTGACTTTTTTCAGCATGACATGTTTAGTATCCGCTTTATTAATGACTTGTATGAATTTACTTGTCGACAATTAATTATCTTAGCAATTAAATATTAAAGTTCCTTTATTGTTAAGATCTCACGTCAAAATTTCTATCCTTTATTCATTTGTTAATAAGTCATGTGCTGCTTGATGATGCAAAAAAACAACAAAAAAACCCAGACCAAACTTTGTTCTTGAAAAAAAGATATTTCTAAATAATTGTCAGTCAAACATTGGCATGTCATTGGCGTACTCATTGGCTTTGTTCTTGTTGTGGATTAGGCCCTTGCGGATAAATTTTAAACCATTCTCCCCCAGTAATGTTCCAAAACTGATTTATTGTGTAGCCAGTATTATTAGATTATTTGGCAAGCTTGATCCCTTCTTTAGTAATTGACATTTTATAAGAAGATTTTATGAAATGCATTGGCATGAACCTTCCCATTAATTATCTTCCTAGTCAAAAGCAATCAAGAGTTAACAGGGTAAATGGGAAGAACCTGTCATTTTGTCTGTAATAGACTATTGATTGCGTGTCAATTGCGATATTGCGAAATGAAAAGATAACATACCGAATTATCTGGGTAATTCTTTTATCCTATTATTTAGTTTACAGCTTTTATTTTATCAGCTGTATTTTGTCTTAAGTTTATTCATAAATCCTATCATGCATGTATACTTTATCACGGTACGTTACGATACCGAAATCAACTTGATTTCGGTAAAGTTACCGAAATCAACTTTTCATTACCGAAATCAACTTATAAAATCACAATTAAGCTTTTTATTATATTTTTTTCATTATTATATATAACAATAGGTTAAGTTTGACTTTCATGCAAAAAATCAGTTCGAAATAATCATTAATAATGATATTAGAAACAAATAACTAAATATCAAGATTATTCCCTGATTTGTCACGAACCGAAATATATGTTACAATACCGAAATCGACTTGTAAAATCACAATTAAGCGTTCTATTATATTTTTTTTCATTATAATCTATTACAATATGTTTAGTTTGACATTCATGTTAATAATGATATTAGAAACAAATAACTAAATATCAAGATTATTCCCTGATTTGTCACGAACCGAAATATATGTTACAATACCGAAATCGACTTGTAAAATCGCAATTAAGCAATCTATTATATTTTTTTCATTATAATCTATTACAATAGGTTTAATTTGACATTCATGCAAAAAATCAGTTCGAAATAATTAATAATTATGAAATTAGAAACAAATACCTATATTTCAAGAATACTTCCCTGATTTGTCACGAACCGAAATATATGTTACCATACCGAAATCGGCTTGTAAAAGTTAAACTAAACATTTTCATAGATCTTGTTTAATTAATTAATATAAAATCATTCAAACTGAACCATAAACATAGGAAAATAATATTTAATTATAAAAAATGATGATGTTATAGACGGATATGTATATTATATCATGATTACTTCCCTTGTTATTAATGTGTTGCATTACCGAAATCAAATCAGATTTCATTTCAAAGATGAGAATAACCCCTAAAATATTTGCATGAATTTCAGAAGTCTATGAAAAAGGTATTTGAGTGAGTTTTAAACTTTGAATTCATATCGCTTATTTACAATGTTTAGTCAGATAACATTGCAGCGTATCATCTCTTTGATGTTTCTTAATGATTTCAAAATACAAGATTAAACAAAACTGTGTTTGAAGCTATCCGCCTAATTTAGATCACTATTTAAATAGTTGATTGGAATTTATCACAGAATTTAATTTAAATCCAATGATTATGATTTGATTAAAATAAAAAGACGTAGCGGTAGCCATTCATCATAACACCTTTACTAATAAGGAGCAAGCATACACGTGCTCGAACAATGGAGGTGTTAGTTGACATAATTAACATACTCGTTAACAGCAATCCTTTAATATATACATCGGCGCATGGAAACTTTAGAGTATCCAAACAACATAATTAGACATAATTATTTTGCATGAAAATAAAGCTGCTTGTCTCCATTAAGACAAAAATACATTACAGTTTAATATAAAATGACATATAGCGACCATCCCTATATATATCAAAATACTTTTTTATTAGTTCTATATTATACATATTTCAGATCTAGTAAGCTGGTAAAAATATAATTTTATATTAAATAAATTGTCAAAAGACCGGTTTTAACTAATTTATAGGGGTGGCCGTAGAAAACATTTCGGTATATGAGACAAGGTGCTTTGATATTATTATTACCAAATTGCATATCAGTTGTTCCAAAAATGTATGCAATGTTTTGATGTCCCGGGTACTTAACTACATATTCTACTTATTGAAAAAGTTGTTAAGTCATGATTTTATGTTGATCGATTTAAAATCATTTTAAATTTCATATCTGTAAACAGCATAAATTTATGGAATGACTGGTATATATTTATTTTATGAAAAAAAAGGAACACTTTTTACTGACAAATTTCAATTATGAAATGTTGTAACTTGTACGATATGACATGCTGTGTATTACTGTATTAAGTAAGGTGTGAAGTAATTAAGACAGGAGGTACAGTTGACATATATTGTATGTAGATTATAATGAACCATCTGTTTATTTCGTATTAAACATTTAAGTAAATGACTAAAATATAAAAATATTATAATAAAGAGTCCCCATAACATATGTTAGTGATTTGTTAATATATAGTTAAACTGTTCAATAAAAGAAAGACACAAACTTTCAAATTTCCAATTTTACTGCCTGATACATCATACAATTTTTATGGAACATTTTTAGAGCAGTCGAATTATATATCTGTATTCAAATTTATAATAGAAAATCATAAACTTCCGATTGAAGTTGAATATTTTTTCTTCATAAAACATAAACATGTACAAAATTTATAATTATCTTTAACTCATATTACAGAATATTTCATTTTTCCATCATATTCCGATCATAGCTTTTTAAAAATACGATTTTATTTAGAAAATTGTTATGCACGACAATCACGTGCAGATATATAACATGCTAATATGGCGGTATCAGACTTTTTCTTAAATCATTATATACATTGCATTCTAAAATGAAATGGTACTAGTCTTCTAAGACATTACATGAAAAACATTTTCTATCATTTAAAGGTGTACTATTTGGTTTAGTCCATCTACCTGAGTCTATGTGCAATCTATGAGATGATACTCTTAACCTAGTGAGATCTTTACAAAACCGTTCAACATTGATAATATTTAGATATGGTTGAAACTTAAAAACAGAAATATGTCTATAAAATAGAGCTCTACTAGAGTTATCTAATCTACTATCTACTAATTATATACATAATTTAAACTTCACCGCTGATTTCGGTAATGCTAAACACATAACGGGTTGTTTAGAACAAAGGCTAGTAACTCAATAATTACATTTTTGTTAATAACATCATTAAAATAAAATATTTTCAATAGATTTTTTAACTGAAAGTCTATTTCACTATTTTTCATCAAATAATGAAGAAATAATAGCAATATTTTAACTAGGTTGGTTTTTACGAGTTGATTTCGGTAATGCTAAACACATAACGGGTTGTTTAGAACAAAGGGAAGTAACTCAATAATTACATTTTTGTTAATAACATCATTAAAATAAAATATTTTCAATAGATTTTTTAACTGAAAGTCTATTTTACTATTTTTCTTCAAATAATGAAGAAATAATAGCAATATTTTAACTAGGTTGGTTTTTACGAGTTGATTTCGGTAATGCTAAACACATAACGGGTTGTTTAGAACAAAGGGAAGTAACTCAATAATTACATTTTTGTTAATAACATCATTAAAATAAAATATTTTCAATAGATTTTTTAACTGAAAGTCTATTTTACTATTTTTCATCAAATAATGAAGAAATAATAGCAATATTTTAACTAGGTTGGTTTTTACGAGTTGATTTCGGTAATGACAAGTTGATTTCGGTAACTTTACCGAAATCAAGTTGATTTCGGTATCGTAACGTACCCACTTTATCAGGTTGTTTTTCCCCCATTTATGACAAGTCACTTTTTTTTAAACACTGCTTCCCAGTGGAATATTTGCTCCCTATAGTTTTAATAATCAACTTCACAGCAAAATTGTCATACCCGTTTTGCATAAATATTGTGAAAATAAAGTTATTTTAAAAATGTTAATGAATATTAGGGTATCAATATGAAGCAGAATTTGTATTTGTAAGGAGTGTATTATTAAAGCAACATTTTTTAAATATATGTCAATTACTATATTGTATACCCATCGGACATTAAAGCAGCTTGTGTTAAGTGAGTTGTGGTTAATTGGATTATTGTCCATGACTGACTTACAGTAACTCAGTAAGCCTTTTCTTTGCACAGATTTTCTGTTTGTTCAAGGTCAAAGAATTAAATGCTTATTGAATAATTATATTTTTTCTTTGGTGTCAGGGTTTCACTTGGCACCAACACAGTAAAGGTCATTTGGAGACTTTCCAGTTTTACTGGTGGAGGTAGACCTCAGGTTTCAGTCCATGCATTATTTAAGGCATGAAGAAGCACCTGAGTAGAACTACATGTACCTAAGTTACCTAACGTTCTGTATTTAAGCCTCACATGAATGACCCTGTCATAACTAGATGGATTATGAATTAGCTCAAACTGTTAAAAGTTTAATCTAGGTCTGGTCTAAGTATGGCATAAATGAAAAGTTAATGAAAGTCAATTCTATGATTTATGGCTGAAAAAAATGATGCCCACATTTTAATATTTTTAAAAATCTAAAAAAAGGTTTGATGCTATTTTTGCAAAGGGGACTAAAATCCAGGACAGTAAAGTCAACTTTAAGGAAAACATTACGTAAAAGTAAGTGGCAAAACAAGAAGAATAAACAATTAGACTTTTTCTACATTTTTTGTCTATATTTTAGATGGTACATATGAGGCGTTGATGCAGGATAGATATGTGGAAATGCAAGAGAAACTGGAGAAATCTGACCTCGTTAATAAACAAAGGCTCAATGATCTGCAGATTCTCCGAAGTCAGTTCAACTTTCTTGTTAGTCTCGTAACAAACAATGCTACCAACAGGTAATTCTTGTTGTCATTTATTTTGTTCTGATCTATTTCGCCAAACTGCATAATGATTAATCATTTTAATGATGAGCATCAAGAAATGTCAAAATGAAATATAAGATGCTCAAAGGTTTTGAAAATTTCGACAGGTGTGGCAGATTATTTAGTGTCATTTAAACTAAGTGTCATTAATTATGCGTTATAAACTTCCCCAACTTCCCTCTGGATTGTTTAGAATTGCTTATTGTTTTTATGATGATATACATGAAGAAGAAAACGGAACATGGTCATTTAAGTCAGATCATCAGTGCCTTGTACTGGTTGGTTCCAGAAACAGATTTGAGACCATTTCAGTACTGTAAGCTTATAGCTTCCAAAAATAAATTGATATAAACTCAGCAATGTTATATGGAGGCCCATGTCCCCACTGTGCTGCCTCAAGGTCACATCGCTGAAATGTTCACCTTTAAAATGGACCATAGCATAATGTATTGGGTCATAGAGATTGTGGGGGTATATTTGTCACTCCTGTGGAAGCTCTATGTCATACAGCTTAATGTGTTTAAATTATTTGTTGATAAAATTAGTGTAAGGTTTTAATGAGTTAAAGGTTACATGTCAACTGCAAGCTTGGCAGGATGTATAGCTATAAGATAAATTTTCTTTTATCAAAAATCTTTCCTACTTCATTTCAATGATTGATATGTATTTCACTGGACTAGATAAACTGAACCATGGCTTGATCAGTGTTTAACTGAACATGTTTAGATACGACTAGATAAACTGAACCATGGCTTGATCAGTGTTTAACTGAACATGTTTAGATACGACTAGATAAACTGAACCATGGCTTGATCAGTGTTTAACTGAACATGTTTAGATATGACTAGATAAACTGAACCATGGCTTGATCAGTGTTTAACTGAACATGTTTAGATACGACTAGATAAACTGAACCATGGCTTGATCAGTGTTTAACTGAACATGTTTAGATACGACTAGATAAACTGAACCATGGCTTGATCAGTGTTTAACTGAACATGTTTAGATACGACTAGATAAACTGAACCATGGCTTGATCAGTGTTTAACTGAACATGTTTAGATACGACTAGATAAACTGAACCATGGCTTGATCAGTGTTTAACTGAACATGTTTAGATACCATGTCAGTTGATGAAATCTTCCTGGTTTGATAACAGATAAAAAGAAAATTTCCCTCCAGAATCGATTTTAATGAATCCAATATTACCTTTGATTGAAAGATATATTCATTAAAGATATAAGGAACATGTACAAAATTCATGTATGTACAATCATGTACTATTTGTTTCTGATTTCCAAATTATTTTGGCAGAGTGTTTAGTTAGGATGAACATGCCCTAAGCTGCTGGGGGGTTTGAATCCTGTCAGGGACTTCTGATCTTTTTTATGTGAGGAAGCTATCCAGCTTGCTTACAGAAGATGGGTGGTTCTGTTTAGGTGCCTGCATGTGCCTGAAATAATACATGCAGGGGCTCCTGAGGCCTTCCTTTAACAACAAAGCTGGAATGTCACCATATGACCCTTACGTGCAAGTGAGACTTAAAACCCAACAAAGCAAATAAACTGTTCATTTTTTTCTGAATCTCAAAAGATTTATATAACATTTGGTTTTTCCCAATTTATGCCAGGCGCCATTCCTCACAATGGTTGCAAGAGTAAAGGCAGTTGAAACATTTGGCATATGTTTTTCACCACAGTCAAGCGTTAAACGGGATGAGCAAAATTAATGATCTCCAATTTTGCACGTTCAGTATGCATATCTCTACAAAAGAAATCTCAGTCATATTATGTAAAAAAAAAGAACGTCAGCTGTCAAGTCCTTTTAATCAATTATTTATCTTTACCTGTTTAAACATTACCCTGATAGAACCAGAGGTGATTAGCCTTTGCCACCAGTATAGAGCTAGGCCAGCCTGTGCTAATCAAGCTCTATTCAGGCTAATTCTTTTGGCTGAGTAGCTTTAAGTTTCATCTAGATATTCCTTTTGGATCTTACTTGCATAATGCAATTTGAACAAGCTCTATACTTTTGGTATAGTAACTTTAAAAGTTCATCTGGATAATCAATAAATTGATATGGACATTTTCAAAAATGGTTGTAGGTTAAGTCTGATTTAGAAATGCAAAAGGTTAATGATTAAACAGTAATGATGATTTTAATAAACAGCCTGATAGTCACTTGTATAGGGCTAGGCCAACTTACATTTTGGCTGTCTGTGAACTGTACAGTAAAGTGATGACACTTGCCCTATTGCAACAGAATTTGGATAAAATGGTGCACCATCATTAAATTTTAAACAATGTAACATAATTAAGGCCGTTATTGTTATGTCTGTTTGACCAACAGATGATTATATGTTTACAATTATTTCCAGAGACAAACTCCCTGGCATCTTTATGTACAGTATTAGATTATTCTGACAAAATTTAGCATCCAATATTTCAGGAAACATGACCATTTAATGATTATTGAGGTTATAAACGGGTCAAATGGAGAAAATAACGCAATTATATTGACCCTCAGGCTGCCTGACTTTCCCTGTAGTGTCCCATTTGCCTCAATCTGAGAAATCACTTCTGTGTGACATTTTTCGCATTAACTCTTATCTCTATGGCAATGTTGTTATTTGAAGAAAAGCTGATAGATTCTGAAAATGTGATTCAAAGTTTATTGTGATCACATTTTCATATGTACATGTATTTTCTTAATATTAAATTTTATTTTATTGAATTTTCATATTATCAAAAAGGATATCATTTGAAAATCTATAGTTTGTCTGTTTGTTTTTACAACAATTTTAATACATTTCTGGTCGTATCTTGGCTGTTTGTCCATCTAATTGTCTTTCCTTGATAACTAACCACTTATGACTTATTCTGAACCAGCTGTGAGTGACATCCATGTAGTGATGTATGTTCATAAATCTCGACAATGTCAGAGATCAGTTGTCACAAAGAAATTTTATTTGGCCAAAGATCGAACTAGAGATCCCTGGATTATAAGTATGGTGATCTGTCTAAATTGAGCTAAGTTAGTAAGCTGGGGGACTGTTTAAAGTAAAATCAAAATATTATATCTTGCCTTATAAGTAAAAAGTTGAAAAACTTGTGACCTTTTGGATTTATTGAATTTTCGTTTCATTATATTTCAGGAAATGCAAATGGCACCTGAGAGACTTTATTTAAGGTTAACAGTTATTGATATAATTATGAAATCGAATATTTGGGAAAACTTCTTGATAGGAAGCAGCCAGAAATAAACCATAGCATGCTGGGAAAATTGTCGCCTCCTAAAATTTATGCTTTATGATTAAGTTTCATTCTAAGTTTTTCTGAAAATTCAAATTGAGAAAATTTAGATTGAAAGTCCTTAAGGTTGGAGATTGACCAAACAGTAAGTTACTTGGCTTCTTGTCTGGTACCAAGAAAAGGCTATAAAAAATTACATTCTAAAAGTGCTTAGCTATGACATCAGGTTAACGGCTATTCACCAGGAAGAAGGAAATAATTTCTGCCGTCTGTAGTGATCATTATTGCATTATTACATTTTTTCCAGCTCAATGGTGAATGAGTTTCCACACATTATGAAGGAGAGAGGGAAGAATTTTAGCGAGGAGCTGGGCTCCCTCCATCTACCCAGCATATTTACCTACCTTCCTCATCTTACAGGACATCCAGATAGCCTCAAACCTGTGTTCAAGCTCTCGAAAAATAGATATGGAGGTATATATTTCGATTCTTTTCTTCTTTTTTTTTCAAGGTAAATTTTTCAGTGTTAGCAGTGTGGGTCATTTTTGAAAATATTTGAGTATAAAGTACTGGCAGAAAGGTATGTTAAGGAAATTTATTAAATTTCAGTCACCTTGTTGTTGACCCATCTACTGGTGAAATTAGGATAAAAAAAAGATATGATACTTGTTTTTCTACCAAATACTCAAGTATCAATTTTGTTAACAGATACTCAGTCATTTGATTGAGTACTTGTTTATCCGGTAACTTGATTTGATATCCTTAACTACCCTAGTTTTTGTAACTTTACATACAGATTTAATATTTTATAATATGAATGGTTTTCAGTAATGATTTCTTTATTAAATTGGGTGATAAAATATTTATGAAGTATCCCGAATGTGACAAGTGTCAGTGTGTAATAATATATCCGTGCAAATAAAGATGACTTTGATGATTTAAATATTGACAAAACAAAATTAAGTATTTGTGCAGTGTTTTATCCTGTTCAATCTGTACGTCAGATGCTTGGTACAAGTTAATTAAGTTTGATGCGGAAGTATTATTTAGATAAATAGCCGTCAAAAGATTTTGAAAATTTTTCAAAAACAAATCATGCCAACACATAGGCTTTCTAAATAAGTGTCAAATGCATTATTTATAAGTTAAAGTGACATTATGCCCATTCGTTAATGAATATTGCGTGAACAGGTGAAAAGTTAAAATAAGTTGACATTTTGTAATAATTTCTTACAATTTTATTATTCACTTCGCATGAATGATAAATAACTCGCATGGCTAAAGGAAATTTTTGTAGATGTTCATCAGAATTTGCTTTTAAAGATCAATTTATAAAAAGAGTGAGGGCAGTCTTTTTTATGTTTTAGGAATAATTATATTTTATCCTAAACATTTTTCCAGTATCAACTGTTGGTCAGTCACCATTATAACAGTTAATCTTATGAAATATATTGTCAATTCAGCTGATCTTAACAATGAACAAATGAGCATAATGTCATAAGGTTTATGGTTGGTGTTGACACAAAAGAATTGCAATACTTGGTTGTCTTTATACAAGTGACAATTGCATGGCATACCTTAATTGATAACACAGTGAATGGAGATAAATGACGATAACTATATCCAAATGGGGATAACAATATTTTCATGATGTGAAGTTTCATATTTCTAGCAATTTCTACCCACTAAGCTTTATTGTCCTATGCTATTTCCTCCTGTCTAAATGAAAATGCCATGAAATAGTAAGGGGGGAAAAAACCAGGATTTTTGTCAGAAAATAGAGACCTATATGTATCATACAATCAATAACATAACATTTCATTTGTTTTGAGAAAGATAGATAATTATTCTGTGATATTCTGTTTCATGTAAATCAAAGTATCATATCAACAATTTTGTGGACTGGTTGCCATAGAGAAATGTTTCTGACTGTAGCCACAAGTCTATGGAAAGCAAGGAAAGGAAAGAATTATAATGTAACCAGTCTGTGACATTTATAAGTTCCCTGTGTATTATATCATTTTGATCACTGATAATGGTGGAATTAGTGGCCATTTTGGCTGAACTATAGCCTTTCTTTGTCATTTGATGTTATTTGTCATTTTGTCTATAGTTGATGGTTAAAGGTGGCTTTTCAGAAAGAACACTCTACTCAAAGTTTAGGTGTAATTTCTTTTTAGGCATCATATTTTTGTAAGTGGCAGATCAAAAATGTCACCATGTATATGTGCAGGTATTTCCTACATGAGGACCTTTGACCCTTTGATATTATACAATGTTAAGAACGGGAACACAACTATTCTTTGATAATTATCATGTATCATGTACTGATAGGTACTGATTTTAAAATTGCTGTAAAATATGCTACCATGCTTTTCACAAAATTTTCTTTTAAAACATCAATTTTGATAGAGAATGCAAAAACAATTAATGTAAAAAAAAAATAGCTTTCTTTTCCAGGTACATATTTTGCTAGCATTATTTTTAAGCCATCATGACATTTTCCCTGTGATCTAATAAATAATGAGATAAAATAAGAAATCAAATCTGGTTGTCATGACAACAGTTGGTCTATCTTAATGACTACAGTCTCCAAGGATTAGTCTTTACTTTACACCAGTATTAATTACCTGGACAAATTAATACAAAACTACAAAATGTACTCTAAAAATCATTGCTGTTGATTTTTTATGACATTTTGTCATTTTCACGTAATTAAAGGTTTTCTATTTCAGTCACGTAGTTGTTAAAGTAAGAATGCCTGAAAATTATAGGTGTGGTGTATTTAAACCAATCTGGGCTCATGTAGGCCTATGGTACTTGCTGTCAGTATAGATTAGGTCAACACAAGTTCAACGGTTCTTCATTTCATGACAAACATGTAACGTTTAGATAGTTCGATTGAGATCTTACAGCATTTTGGGCCCTGAGTATTGAGCTAGGCAATCCTGCATGCCAGACAACATGCTGTATGTCCAGTCAGTAAACTCTTATAATTATGTAGGCTGTTATTTAAGTATTGTTGTGCTAAAATCCCTTTATTTTGAAATGGACTGTTCAGCATTCATTGCAGGGCATATCCAAATAATAATATTCCAAAGAGTCAGGGTTAATAGTGATAAATTTCTTGCCACAGATGTATTGTCTATACAGTATCGAACCTTTACCATAACAACCACATACAGTATGAACCTTTACCATAACCATGTACTTGTATATGTTTATCAGCAAACTGAATTGTGTTCGGATCTTGTTTTTCATTTATTAAAAGTGTAATGCTGTCTAGGATATTATTTTAATCGGCATCTGTACAGGTATTTATATAGCCTTATGTTGCAAGTAGCAGAGGGAGGTTTCGAGGCTCCGTCCTCCTCTGGGTTTGGGGTTTTGAGCCCAGCATGCTTCCACTGCGCCACTATGTTAATAAATTTTGTGTTATTTCAGCTACATGTATGAATAATGGTTCATATGTTATTTCATTTTACTAACATACATGTCGTTTTCATGAAAGGTGTACATTTCTGCCTGTCATATATAGAGGTACCAGTAGATATTCTAAAAATGCAATGTTATCTTAAATACAAATTTTTGTTTCTGAACAGCATCAATTGTGATGGGCATACCGACAATCCGTCGAGAAAGAGCCGACTATCTCTCACAGACAGTGAAGTCTCTTGTAGAGGGAATGTCTGTAGAAGAGCAAAACATGTGCCTTATTATAGTCTTTGTGGCCGAGGTAAGTGAGTTAAACTATTTTGTTTATACAGAATTTATTTTAGTTCGATTGTGTAGGAAGCTATAAGCTTATAACACACTCTCGAATCCATTCCTGGAACCAATTAGTACTGAGCAATGATCGTAAAGTTTCTTGCTCAAGGAAACAACGACTTGCACCTGATGTGGTTTGAACCCATGTGTTAACCACTTATTCATGGGCCACAAAGTTAACTA
Organism: Ruditapes philippinarum; assembly: GCF_026571515.1. Classification (NCBI taxonomy): domain Eukaryota; kingdom Metazoa; phylum Mollusca; class Bivalvia; order Venerida; family Veneridae; genus Ruditapes; species Ruditapes philippinarum. The sequence continues at coordinate 385,786 of NW_026854272.1, forward strand.
CATGTATTTGAAAAAGCTTATGGAATGTATATAAGTTTTAACATCAATTTTAAGGAATACATTGCTTGGGGTTGCTTTTGTTTGATTTCCACATTGTCTTTTCCCTGGATTGTTTTCCTGTTGGTATGAAATTAGCAATTCAAACATTACTTATTTAAAATGATGTGTCTGTCTGTGTCAGAAATGATAATTTAAAGCAGTATCAAGGATCAATTTTCCCTATTTCATTGTCTAAGCCTACAATTATTTTGAATTTTACATGAAGTTTATTTCATTGGAATTCAACTTGCATTAAACAATTTCACAAAATGAATGAGAAATGCAACAATATAAAGGCAGACTAAACCAGTATAAAGTTTCATTGCTCAATTTTCACTGCTCCTGTTTAAGAGAACAAACTTGGATGTATTATGGGAACAACCCAAAGAGTTGTACAGGTGGCATTCAGTTTGGTCAAAAGTCGGATCCCAGTGGCCATGGTCAAAAGTCAGATCCCAGTAGCCATGGTCAAAAGTCAGATCCAGTGGCCATGGTCAAAAGTCAGATCCCAGTAGCCATGGTCAAAAGTCGGGTCCCAGTGGCCATGGTCAAATGTATCAATTGGTCTTAAGTGTTTGATGTAAAATGTTCACCATCATGGTACTATATATTCCCTATATACTACGTTATCTAACCGATAACTGAGTAGGTAACTGATGTTGGATACCAGAAATACTTGTGAAAGGGCATACATTTATTTTGTTGACAATAGTTCTCCAGTTTTGAGATAAAATTTACTGTAACAGTTATGGATATAATTGTGGATATGTTGCTGTGATATATTATATATTATGTATAATATGGTATACAGTGATATATTACTATATATCATTTTGTGGAGACAGTGTATTGATTTACCATAAAATTATCACATAAAATCATATTATACAGACAGTCATTCAATGCAAAGGTGGCTGCATTTTTACAAGACTGTCAGTCTGACTATATATCTGGAAATATTGAAATTTACATCCCTGCTTACATTGAGATATATTTATTGTTTTCCTGCAAGGACAGTTAAATCTAGGAAACAGTACTTTAACCCTTTCCCCCATGAGCATATTGTGAAAAATGCGCCGAAAAAGTGCTCATTTATTTTAGCAACATTTCTCAAACGAAAACATGTGTTTTGGGCCCAAATAGGACATTTTTTCACTTTTTAAGGCCCAAAAAAGGGGGGGGGGGTCGAAAGTGCGTTGTTTGGCGTATATATGAGGTAAAGGGTTAAAGGGACTCCACTGAGGTTTTTTGACATGATTTGGGGCTGAAAATTTTTTTTTTTATTGAAAAATGATGCAAAAATAAAAAACATAATTTTTACAACTCAGATTTGGCTAAGAATAGCTAAAAAAAATTCTGTTTTAAATGATATTCTTTGTATATTTCTTTTTTATCTTTTGTATATTTTTTTCATTTTAAGTGCCACAGTTGATCTATGTAAGAAATTCAAATTTTATTTTTTTAGGCTTTTTGACATCAGTGGAGTTCCTTTAAGGGTGTAATGTGTCCTGGTAACTGGCAACATATAAAATAAACATTTACAAAACTGTACAATCTCATTGTTTGATATATACATCTACCTATTAATATATAGTTTAAATCAAACAATGACATGCAATCGCAATTAATATATCACTATTAATGTATATTATTCAAATGTCAAGGAGCTCAACCTTTAATTAAAATCTGTAGCTTTGTTTAAATTGTTAATTAATGGCAAGATTGTAATGATTATATGGCCATATTAAAAGTGAGTTGTGTTTGTACCCTTGGTGATGTAGCTAGAAAAGTAAACATGTATTTTGATAATGTTTTGGGATGTAAAAGGAAAAGGAAGAAGTATTTAACTTTATGCCACCATTAGATATGAAAAAAAGTCAATCAAAATACTTAATATAATAAAGTAACATGTAGTCAATCATAAATGTGAATTCAAGAATAATTATTATAAAAACAAATTTGTCAGGTGTTTCTTCAAGTTGGTTGTGAGGCAGGAATGAAAAAAATGAATTTAAACTCAGTTGACATTTCTATTAATATGTCACAATAGTGTTGATGTTCAAATTTCTCTTTCAGCCATGGGACAAACCCTATGCAGAAGAAGTTGGCAAACGTCTTAGTAATGAGTAAGTTAAAATTATCCATGTATTAGTTAGTTTTCAAATAAGTGAGAATATGTTGTTTTGCACATCGTCTGCTTGCCCATTAGTCTGACTGTGGATTGCAGCTTGTCCCAATATTAGCTTAAGAAGACATGACCTACAGTCCTATAGATTTGTGTGGAGATAGGTCATGACTAGTAGATGACTCCTAATGATTGTAAGGTCAGTTTGTCAAAGGTCATGGTCACTGTGGTCTTGACCACTTAAAGCTTGTTTGATCAATAACTAGATAATGCTTTGACCTGCAGTCATAAGATTGGATTTTGGGACTGTTCATGAATTGTAAATGACGCAGGTCAAAGGTAAAGGTCACTGTGGCCTTGACCCCGACCAATAAATGGAGAGCACTTATGCCTACAGTCCAAATATTTGGTATAGATGTTGGTCATGACTAGGTAGAGAACTCTAATGATTTAAGATCAGAAGGTCAAAATTCACTGTTGCCACTTGACCACTTCAACCTTGCTCATCCAATAACTAGTAAAAGCTTTGGTTAACAGTCCTTAGATTAGGTTTGAGGTAAGGCCATGATTAGTGAATTATCCCTACTGATATTGAGGTCACAAGGTCAAGGTAACCATGGTTACAGTGATCTTGTTAACAGTCCTGATCTTTAATAGGTCCATGTAACATTACTAATATATTTGGTTTCCATTTTGGGTGTATACCTGTTTCACAAGTATTTCTTGTTTAAACATTCCGCACCTTGTAGTCCAAACTTGCACTCGTATGAATTATCTGAATACTATTGGTCTATATAGCTAGTTATATGGGGATCCTGGTAGGTTAGCTGAACTAGATGTCTTGAAATCCAAAGTTTGAGTCAAAAACTAAAGTCTTTTTTTGCTCAGACATTTTATATGAAGACACACTTAAATCTGTTTGACATGACACTAATAGCACAGTATGGTAAATTGACTAACTTCTTTAATGAAGGTACTGGATGCTCATTATTGCATTATTCAGACATGAGTATGAACTTTGGCGCACTCATTTACCACCTGTATGCTAAATGGATAGATTCCCCTGAAGAAAGTCATGCACTTTCTTTTCCATAGCTTGATTTGAACCCTCAGAGGTGATTAGTAAGTGATTTAAGTTCAGTAGCCTTGAGTCAATATAGCCACATTCTAAGGTTTATTTAGAGGTAATTAAGAGGTGATGACATTACTGTCAGTAATTACTAATTACTTTATCAGTAGATAAGTTCAGCACAGAATGTAATTAACTTTTTTTTTCAGTTGTATATTTCTAGAATTGTAATTGATACCTGATATAGGAAGAAAATTAATGTTTTGTGAGAAATGTTATGTTTTGTTGCAAATGAGAAACCTGTGATTTTTTTTTACATGACTCAGAAAAAAACAAGTGTGTTTTTTAGTATGAAAGAGCTTTAAAACACAAAGCAGTTTTTGTTTGAAAATCAAAGTATTAATTGGTGTATTATAAGCGTTTAAGTACATGTATTAATACAAGTGGAGATTTCCTGTATGTGTAATTTGAGTGTTGAAATTGTGTCATGTTACTATTAATTCCGGATAGTGTCACCTTGAACCAGCATAGAAAAAAAAAGATTTTTTTATTACTCCTTTAATTGCAGAATATTTATATAATGATTTTGCAAGCTTTAATGTAGGTTATAGGATATATGCAGAGTTTAAAGAAAGTAATTTTCTAGCGAACTAAGTGAAGCAGGAAAATTAGCTTCTTAAAACTCTGTATATAACATATAACCGTATTACAGTTAGTCCCGCCCATTCAAATTGGTGCATTGTTTAAATAGGCAGAGTCCATTAAATTGGCTCATTTAAAGTACAAATTTTATACATACAGTTAAGTTACAGTACTGTATGGTAAATATTTCTGCAAAAATTTAACAAAATAGAGTGATTTCATTGGCAGACACACTTTAGTGAACTGTAACATTTGGAACAGTGCCATTAAACAATCAAGGGATGTTATATCAAAATATACAAATTGAGTAGGCATATGGAGGCTTGCTTGTTCTATACTGATGGTAAAGCTTATCAGTTGTCATTTCAACTGTTTAAAGGGACTTCTCCGAGGTTTTAAGACATGGTGGGACTGAGATTAATGTTCTATTTGATGAAGGTCAAGGTCAATAGCTTGTGTGCAAAATTTCAGATCATTCGCTTACTCCATTTTTCCAGAATAACTAGTCTAATTGTGAAAAATAAACCACAGTTGAAAAGTGTGCAATGCTTTTCAAACCACAGTTGAAAAAGCATGCAATGCTTTTCACTGAAATCACACTAGAAATTGCTTAATGTGAAACCATTTGTCATGAATCTAACAAGATATACTTCAATACTAAATCGCTATAATTGGGGAAAAGGAGCATACTCAAAAAATGATTTTGCTAATTGGCCAATGGATGATTTTGTGTTCCATCTGCAACAGGACAAAAAAAAAGCTTTTCAAAAATAAAGATGAAAACATTTCTTGGATGTAAATGACAATTTAAATGTACCACTAAATAAGTCTAAACATTACAAGTAGGAGTTTATGGTAAAGTATTTTATTGGCAATTTTAGTTTATTTATAGACATCCTGCTAATTGCTGTCCCTGTTTACTCCTTCCTCCACTTTCTGCTTGTTATTTAGATAAATACAGCTTATTGCTGCAACCTTTAGGGAATAGTTTATTAAACAAGTTTGTTATTAATTCAGAAAAATAACTTAATGAGAAACTTAATCAATTCTGAAACATAAATTAATTGGACTTAGCTCTATTATTATTTTAATTATCAATGTAGTACTGGTGTATGATTTTAGTCTGTTTAATTAGGTTTTACAAACCATTCTAGATAGGGTCAGATTGGTACTAATTGATTGGCATGTTGTTTAAGACACCATCTTTTATGGTTTAAATCTATTTGATCCTTATACAATAAATGAGCCATATGTTTTTCCAGTTCGAAAATCTAACACAAATGTTAGAAAAGCGCCTTTTATCCTATGAAAACTTCTTAAGAGGCTTTATTAATTGTTCTGAATAATGGACAGCATTGTAATACATGTATGTAATTATTCATTAAAGTACTTGAAATGTTTACAAATCATGAACTTCTATAAATAGACTAAATGATGTTTTTGTTAAAGCAGTTTGCAAAATAAAAGGTGCACAATTAGTTGAGTAGTTATTGACTATACTTCAAACAGGGAGAATGAAGATTGCACATATAATTGATTGCTTTGTCTACAGATTTAAAGAGCTGAAACATGGCTCATGAAATGGCCTATAGATCTCTATATTTCTGTCTGTACATCCTGAATAATTAAACAGTTACAGTATATTTCCCTAATAAGTCTTTTTTTCTCTGTCTAAACTATAGGGATTGATTTAGCTATGTTGAAACCATGCATGTTTCAATTATGATGGAAGAAAAGTGAGTGTTTTTAAATGAGTTGAAAGTGTCTGAAAAGATTGACAGATCATATGCCATCTTAAGTGATTTTTCCGTCAGTCAATCTGTCAAATTCTTTTTCATTGTCAAAATCCATAGCTATAAACGCCTAATACAGTCAGACATGTATTAAGCAACCACACAAGGGAAACACCAAAAATGGTCACTTAATGCAACGATCTCTTAAGATAAAGCATGGGAAAAAGTCAAAGTTTATTCCAAAATCTTTCCTTTGCAGTGGGAAAGTTTTCCAACTTTATTCATATAAGTGTTTAATAATTATAACAGTCTGATAATCTAAATAGATGCTAAAATAAAAAAATGACTTTCTGATATTTATTGACAAAACTGTTTTTATCCGTTACAATTACATGTTTAACATTTTTCCAGAATTTTTAAGCTCCTCCATTTTTTTGTCCCTGACACTTAGCCTCTCATAAGTAAGGATGCTTTCTGTTGTATATTTTTCATTTGAAATAAACAAACTACATCTAATTGTAACAATATTAATTTAATGAACTGCTAACCAAGTTCAAGGTCAATTTAATGCAGTCTAAATATCAACAGAAAAGCATATACACCATGACAGTAGGGGTGGAGCGTTGCTTTGTTCTATCAATTTAATTGGATAATACGCATCACATGCATACTTAACTTCATTTGCATACACTTGAAACGGTTTGGGAAATAAAGTTTTACACACATTTGTGACATCACAAGGCAGCATTCTATTAAAACATTTGACAGGTAAAAATGATCGCTTGATGAAAAGATTTATCTCATTTATATTACTAATTAGTGGTCGCTGGATGTTTTGAGCAAAAGTCCCTTAACACATTAAAGATATAGAGAGAAAATGATCAGGGGTGAATTACAGTGGTTGCTAAAGACACAAAACATTAAGACAGTATGTTGATCCACCAAAAATCTTCATTCCATAGCCTATATCTATCTCTAAATGTGGATAATCAAATGGCTAAAATCTAAGGAAGAAGATTGATTTTATCTTTAAGGATCTGTACTTGACATACGAAATTGCCTACCTGAAAATGATGTGTTATTTGAGCAGTAATAAATATTTATTGACCATTGGATTAAGTTGAAATTATGCATAAAGGGGTGTTTATTTAGCCTAGTTAGGGGTTTCTTACTAGTGTTCTTGTTGATAGATGAAAAAAAAATCTTAAAGATGTCTGAAAACCTAGTAGTTTATACAATGATAAATGGTTTCTTGCCTTACTGCAGAGGTATTGTAAATGCATTTAAATAATTATTGTAAATGCCTTTAGATAATGAAGCATTTACAATCATGAAAATGAAAGTAGAAATTGATCTGCAAGTACATAATTATTAATTTGTTCTCTTTTTTTTTACTTTGAATAGATTCCAAGCATATTTAGAGAGTGGATTACTTGAGGTGATATCCCCACCAGCTGAGTTCTACCCTGATATGGACAATCTTAAACTAACATTTGGTGATACTAAAGAGAGAGTCAGGTAGGTATTGTACAGACTCATGCCAGCAGGAAAACTGACATATACCCCTTGGAGAATTGCCCCCTCCCCAATATTCGTCCCCTTTTTTGTCAAGGCAGATATTTGCCACCTCCTCTGTTTTTGACATTCACCCTCTTGTGTTAAATTTGCCATATAAATATAAATGGAATCTGCTCCCCCCCCCCCCCCCCCTCCTGTCAAAACATGTGACAAATATCCGCCAAAGCAAAGTAAGGGGACAAAATTCTGAGGGGGACGCATTTTCTAGAATAATGCCAGTAGAATACATGTAGATCCAGGCTAACTACATGTTCTATACTTGTAATGTACAGGGATTTTTTTTTTGTGGCTTATTTTATAGCTGTTATTGGGTCATATTCCCAATTGAAAATAGTCTATTATTTTCCCAGTTCAAAGGAAAAAATTTCCCAATTGAAAGTTACAAAACAAAAATATTGAATAAAAATTCTAAAATCTTTGAAAGTAAGGGCTCCTTCACTGTAATAGTGCTTAAATGTTTGAAGATGCCATCCTAGACAGTGATTGTTTGCATACATTTAATCACTGTAAAATTTCAGTCATGCATTTTTCCCCAATTTTTAACAAAACACCACTGAAATTCCCAAGTCCATGGGTATGGGTCATGTTCCCAAAATCCTTAAAAAATCCCTGGTGTAACCAGACTGTTGACTGTTGAAATTTTAGTATTTTGATATTTAGATTGTTTATAAATAACAAAAGAAAACTTCTAGAATAATGATAGGACATTCCAAGTCCCTGTGGTTGTAAAGAGGAGAAAGATATCACCCAGTTTTGGCTGTACATTATTTGAAATGGTTTTCTTCCTGCTTTATTATGTATGTAATCTTCTGATTTAACCCCCATCTTTCTATTTAAATGCAAATAAGATGTATAGAGACTTTAACTTGAGACATACTGACTAGTTCTGTATGTTGATGTCCTTGTATCCAGACTGATTTCACAGTTTATTATACTGAAGAAATGAAATACCAGTTATAAAATAAAACCAGTCTGCAAAATATAATATTTAACTACCTCTTCTAAAAATACATGTATTACAAGTGCCCTCACAGCTTATATTTTAAGATTCATAATTATTGCATTACCCAAAATTTTCATAGGGAGTGTACTAAATTAAATACCAGTATTAATTTAGTGGTAATTTAATCAAGACATTTAAAGAAGGTAAAGAAAAAATATATGTTGACAGTGTTAGATTTCTTTTAGACAGGCAGTTTCTATAGTAACTGCATATGCCAACTGTCAAAATGATCACTCTTTCCTTAGAAATAACAGTGTTTATACCAAATGTATGCATTTTTATATATACATCAAAAACTTATGGAAATATAAAATATTATTTTGACCTATTACATTTAGAAAAAGTTTCCTTTACTGTTTTCTCTCATTATTTTAATGTGGTCAAAGAACAGTCTTTGCTACATAAAGTTTATATAAATTTCTTTTACCACCTTTTCAGTTAGCTTTTTTACTTTTCATAGCAAAAATAAAAATATTTTCTTTTATTTCATGTTGTTTGAAGATGGAGAACGAAACAGAATTTAGATTTCACTTTCCTCATGTTGTATGCAAGAACAAGAGGTTTTTATTACGTCCAGGTATGTTATTTATGCTGTTTTATTAACATTTGCATGAATAGCTTGCCCAATGAAATATATTTGTCCTTAACTGTACATCACTCCCTAATGTTACTGTTTGATTCATCTTTTCCATAAGACCATAACACATATTTTCTTTATCTTTAAATGTCATACAATGCCATGATAATCTAACTTATTATTAATAATCATACAACATACAATAACAAACTCGCGATAATAATCATACAACATGCTTACAATTAATCTTGATTACTTGCAGCATCAAATAAAATTGTAATCTTTGTAAAATCTTAATATGCTTTGTAAAATCTAAATATGGAAAAATCTGTTGCTTCTACTCTTAAAGATATTTAGAATTAAAAAACAAACATTTTTTATTTCGCACAATATCTTTATGTAATGGAGAAGATGTCTCAGACAGTAAGAACAGTATAGTCTTTCGTGCCAAATTTATTATGTATGTATTTTGATGCATATATTTTACCACAAATTTGCCGTGAGCAGTTATGCATTGTTTACTTTGTTTACCCCCTTATCCTCCTATTTACATGCAAAATATCAAAAAAGGAAGTTCTTGGTTGAAATAGATGTATCTCATGTTTCGTTTGACACGCGTCATATAGCCATTTTCCATCAAAGCTTTTGAAATGTATCTTTTTAATTACTTAGGACATTTCTTTAATGCACAATACCAGTATGTAATTTCATATGGCCAAGTTATATTTAGAAGTAACTCAAGGGTAGAATTTATATCCAGTTGTCATTAAACAACCGCATTTAAAAGTTTTTAGCTATACTAATACTAATAGTAAAAAACATAACTAGCAAAGATTGATTAATTTTGGTGAGTTTGTTTGCTTTAAAGACCCTTCCATCTGTCTGCCGGACCGAATATGGATAGGGGACCATGTAATTGTTAACAGAACAAAAGAGAACAATAGAGTTCATTCCGTAACAATAGAGTAAATGGCTATTGGCCCGCTATTAAACAAAAGTAAATAATTAAGGAAATGACCCCTTATTCCATTTCAGCATCCATTGGTCATGCATGTTTTGTCTGTCTTTGGCATCTCATTTTTAGCTCAACTATTTTGAGAATAATAATAGCTATTGTACTTACATCGCATTCTGTGAAAATTTCTGACCAATCAAATACCTGAGTTGTGAGTTAAAGCTTAGATAATTTCTCCAAGGGATAGGAATAGTTCTCAGGTGAGCAATCTAGGGTCATGATGGTTCTCTTGTTTTACAATTTTCCCCAAACCTGCTTTATAAAAGCATGTATACATATAGCTATTATCATTTCTTTATTTTATACTTATATGTGCATGTGCTAGTTTAAAATAGAAAGCTTTTTGTTGTTGTTTTTCCAAATTTACAAATCATGGCTTGGTGCAAAATAGTAACAAAAAATGGAGATAGAACTATTTTCCGTTCCATTCACTGTTTTAACTGTACAACAGTACTATTTATATTATCTTGACAAATATTATGAATGTGGATGAAAAAACATGTCTGAACAGCTTTTCACTGTTGGAAGAATGTTTTTCTTGCTTGAAAAATTATATTTTTTAAACCCTAACACGTCTGTTGTAACTGTATAATGTTGCTTACTGTTTCAGTGATTTATTTAGACCTTCATGAATGGTAATTTTTCCTATGCCTTTATGTCTTTTTCATTCTGTTTGATAACTTGTTATTTGGTTTAATATTTTGCTTTGCTTTTTAATAGTTTTTAATTTTACCTTGATCCCTTCTGTAGAGGGGATGGTTTTATTGTTTTGCTGAGGCCCTCACGGAAGATCGGGAAACCGTTTGCAATAGCCTCATTTAATAAAGTTGTTTCTTACTTATTTCTTTAACTTTCTTACTTACTTACACATGTTTATTGTTTTAGTCTAACTAATAGATTGTCTTTGTAACAACTTTGTAATTCTTCAGTCATTTAGAATTATCAATCCAAATATCTGAAAGTTTTAGGATTGATTAGGTTTATTTGGGTAAGTTAGCAGTTACCCCTTGAGATAAAGTGGTTTCAGTCAGAAATGAAAAGTATTGTAACCGGGGGGGGGGGGGGGGGGGTTGGGGTTGAAAGGCCAATATACTTTATTCCTTACATTTAAGTTAGTTCCTGACAGTTAATGAAATAAAGTTTGGCATATGCCCGGCTATAACTGGCTAGAAGAATGGTTTGCAGTCAGAAACAGATATTGTATGGGTGATGTTTGCTTTGTCCCTGTCATGAAATAAAACTGCTAATTGTAAAATAGTAACTTAGATGAAGTCTTTCCTGTAAAGCTGCCAAACTATTGAAGAATTTTCTGTACTTATAAAACAACAACAAAAAATGAGGGATAAAAAACCTTCCAAATTCCAATTTTTGGGTATCAGTTTCAAAGGTCAAATTTAGCCCAAATGACATAAATCTTGATACTTTTAAGATATTTTTTGAATAATGTTATACAATACATGTAAAAATTGTAAGAATATATTTCTATAGGAAAATTCAGAAATTTAATGTTTTTACCTTTATTCCTCTTGGGGATAAATCTGTTTTGCATGTGGCATTTTCAAATTATTGATAGGGCTATCATTAGTTTTCTCTTGTAACAAACTGTATCTAGACAAATAATAAATATTTCATTGTTAAATTGCCCTGTAATAGACAAATAGTAAATATTTCATATTTAAATTTTCCTATAATAGACAAATAGTAAATATTTCATTGTTAATTGCAAGTGTAAATTGGTATTTTCATTGAAGTTGTGTAAAGGCGTCTTTTGCAGTAAGAAGGTGTGCAGCACACCAACAAAATAACCATGCATCTCCTTTTTCCATCATGATGCAAAAAGCACTGTGATTATAGTTTGAAAACATCTGTATTATTTTTCACTGTATAATAAATACTGTTTCAAAAATTGAGATTTGCATACATTTCCTTAACCTGCTGGAATCAAAAAATGATCACATTTGTGCAGTCTGACCTGGCTCTATACTGTTGGCAGCTTAACTTTGTGTTTTGATATTGAAAATCCCCTGAACTTTGATTGGACTGTTCCAAATTCAAAGCTGGACAGATCCATTATAGAAATATAGCAGATTAAGGGTTATTAATGAAATGTTGTCAGAACTTTAATGCTAAGTATTTAAATAGGCAATTTGTACGCTGAAATTGATTCATCTGGTTATTGTTAACTATGACTTACAGTTAGATAATAATTTGTCACGTTAGTGCAATAACTGATTAATTCCTATTAAATTTAGAAGGACTTATTCCATTACTGCACTTATGTGACAATATGTTGATTTTGTTCAGAATCTGGACACATTCGTGTGTATCAGATTAGTTAATATCTTAGTAATAATAAATGAAATATTGTTTGTCATGTTTATAGGTTTTATATTGAGAACAAACTATGTGAACAAAAGAATATCTGAATAATGCATTCTTTCTGCATGGCTAAAGGAAGATATCTGATTTTAACTATATTAGATAACATTAAAAGCACCATTTTCCATATTGATTGATTAATGTTTTAATACCATTCAATAGATTCCTGCTCATTGCTAATCCCAGAGGGATTTTGGAACAAACGCTGATAACAACAAGTTGAATAGATGAATACAGTTTTGTAGTGTTTGAAATGAGTGTATTTGAGAATAGATACTTTACAATTGCAATGAAACATTAAAGTGTCCATTAACAAAATTAAGTTTTCTCCTATTGATACAAAAGAGATTGTATTGGGTATTCTCTCTGCTTACATTATGCCTTGTTTTTCCTCTCATTAAGTTTACAGTTTTAGATGGGATTTATTATATTTTGTTATTAAATTCAACTATTAAGGGCTATTATTGATATTGTAATCGGAGAATGATTATTTGATGTAAGATGTCAACTGGTATAGTTGTGGTATGTGTTTGTGTGGACAGGTGGTACAGCTTTATAGAAGAAAATATATATGTTTATATAATGTCTTTAAAAGTGCAGTCATATCCATGATTATCATGTTTTCCTAAGTGACTCATACAATATAATATTTCAAAAAAAAAAAAAAGAGTCATATTTAAGAAATAAGAGTAAATATCACAATATGTTCCTTGGTATATTAGACTGTATTCTTTCAATTGATACATGCTGTTTTCCGAATGTAACATAGTATGTGTATATGTGTATATTTTGTTTTTGTCTTAAATGCCATATTTGCCAAAATAAAGAAGAAAGAAATCTTAAGGTCACTTGTCACTGAAAATAAAGATAAAATATAAAGGGATTCCACTTCAAAGTTTTTCTGACATGATGGTACTGGAAATGTTTTTCTGAGATTTGCATACCAAGGGCAAAATCTTTACAGAATTTCAACAGATTAAAAGTTTAAAAAATGTGAATTTATGGCTTACATTAAAGTTACATTAAATAAATATGTAAAAATATTTTGCCGTCGGCCTAAAAATCAAACATTCTACAGTTTCATTAACCGGTTTAATAGTTTTGTTGTAAATCTCATCAAATATTGTTCATAAATTAGGATTTTAAACAGGAAACCCCACGGTAACACTAAAGTTTGTATACGAATTTTAACATGCAAATGAAGACTATAATGAGCTCGTGTATGCGCTACGTCACAGTTTTATAGTTGCTATCCGGAACACAGCAAATGTGATATTTTCTTGTGCAAACACACTTTAACCGTTTTAGCTTCACGGTGCACTAAACCTGGGGTTCAGTAAAAGTAATCATCTCGTAAAAAGATTAAATTTGTATGAAAACATCCGTTACAATGCGGAAATATACCGTTAAATTAGGACTGCCGCTTATAGTCATGTTTGTTGATTTAATATTGATGTACGGATGATCCGAAGGCGGAGTTTCTCATGCAAACAGAATTTGTACTTCCCATTTCGCCACTATGAAGTTACCTATTTTTATGCTAATAAAACTCATTTTGGTTGTTTGGACACCAAAATAAGACATGGAGTCGACATGGAGACTTCTTCAAGAAATACATTGTAAAAAATCAATTTTTGAAAGAATTTTTTTTTGTAAAACCACTGATTAATGTTGGAGCTATTTTATTATTAATGAAATAATTAGAGACCCCTTTTCAAGTGATTAAGAAAGTTCTTTGACCCTAAACTGTACCCTATGTCCAGGAAAATAATTTTTAGCTTATCTGTTTGAAGAAAAAAATGGAGCGATTATGATTGCTGCGCAATTGTTGTACAAATACTTTAATGTTCATATTTTTTTCTATCTCTAAAGTCTTTGATACAAGAATTCTGATTGAAGCAATGTTTAATATTTTCTTTGATATTATTGATAAAAGAATTCTTATTGTTATTAATATGGCCAAAGTACTGAAGTGATCATTATTAGCTCATCACTACAAGAACAATCTATGGTCTGATTATGGCCCCTTTCTACCTATTTATATTGCATTATCCTCAAACCATTTCGTATTGTTACTTCTTTTGCTTTTAGGGTTTATAAAAACAACATGTAATTGAGATTTTCTTTTTCAGGAGATTATATTTGTGTCAAGTAAGGCACTGAGAAATGTTTGAATAAGTAAATGATGATACATTATTATATGTATTTCTATTTTTTCAGTTAGAGGACGATGTGATAGCTAAGCCCGGTTATTTTTCCATCATGAAGACTTATGCTGACCAACAGAAAAGCAATGACTGGATTCTGTTAGATTTCTCCGCCCTCGGTTTTATTGGTAAATATTTTTATAAACCTGTTTTTCGGTTTCATGAGAAATTTCAACCAAACCTTAGCAGAACTGCATGGTCCTGTTGTCTCAATGGATAGAGTGTTAGAAACAAAGGTTCAATTCCGGGATGTTGCAAGTCACTTCATGAAATCCTGTCTACGGTCATCCGCACTGTACCTCTGCTCTGGCATGTACAGAAGTTATCAGTTCCTTGCGAAAGTGAAGGCATATAAGTACTGGTAAATTGCTTGACAGCTTGCTCAGGAACAAGGCAGTTGCTGAACTGTGCTCTGGTGAATTCAAAGTGGCTTACTACCATGAACCAGAGGGTAAAAAGCCAACACCACCACACCTGAGCAAAAAAAATAAGACTCTTAATGCCCTTATGTATATATAAGGGTTTTTGTGATTCTGAGTTTTGTGTGTGTTTTTCCCCCACATATTAATATTGGCATAAGAGCAGGTTATTGTATGATAAAATATAAGCCAATATTCTCATTTTTCCTAATGTAGTATTTTTAACAAATGCTACACAAATATTGTTATAGTAACTGATCATCAGATATGTTTTTTGCTGAGTCATATATCAATGTTATATTATTATTTATAGCGCAAGTTTCAGAATTCAAATCACGAAGAATTTATGTCACTAGAATCCATGTTTCAGTAATAAAAAAATTTAATATTCAGTCGTGCTGAAGCAGATTTTTTTAGTGAATTTTAATATTTCATCTCCGATGTTCAGAGGAAATATAAGGCAGAGCAAACCGGTTTTATAACTGTAACTTGAGGAAATTATGAGTGGAAGTCAAGTGTCGTGTAACAGATTTAATGATGTGTGTTGTAACATGCTTCCTAACTATATCTAACATAAATACCTTGGTTTTAATTTGTCAAACATTATGATAGTTATTAATTTTAAATTTGAGCATTCATATAAAGGGTTTTTCGGGACTTTTGGGCAGATTTTTAGGAAAATGCAAAAAAAGCGGGCATTCCCCCCAATGATTTATATTTGAATTACATATACATTAGTTTGTAGAGATTGTCAATTAAAGGTAATGGGAGGAATAAGTTGCAGAGATAAAAAATTTCACTCGTCCACTCGTAATTACAAGTAGAATTTTAAAGAGAACTCAATGCACGACAAGTAGAAAAATGTTGCCTGTAAATATTAGTTTTAGAAGCTACTCATCCTGCAGGACGAGTGACTCTGAAAATATTTTTCTTGCCAGAGTTGAAAAATGTTTATTAAGTATGATAGTGTGGAAAGCTTGAAGTTTATTTGAAATAATCTGGAGTCTGTCCGCTAATTTGAACAAATCTGTACTTGTGTCATCTAAAATCTATACCCAATTTACTCAATATACAGTGTTTATTTTAGTCCTTATTTCTGTTGGCTTAATATTCTGAAGTTTTTGTTCAACAAGGTGGTCTTAAATTACTTCTTACATTTTGATTTTCATAAAGAAAGCTTTGAATTTTATATAAATGCTTAAAACTTACTGGTTGATTGACCTATTCTCTACTTCACATATTGAATTGTAGCGCACATCTGGATCAGCGGAAATTCACATTTATTTTTTACTGATGCCTGGTTTTGAGATCCATATGGGTTCCACCGCAATGTTTAAATCTACAGCAATGTAAACTTGCATAGACATGTTTTATTTATTTGCGATTCAGGTGTTTAATGAAAACAGATAACTCTATGTTTTTGTTTATTTATGTTTTTGTTTTATTTATGTTTTTGTTTGTTTATTTATTTGAAAGTATTTTGACACCTTAATTCAAAGTATACATGGAACGTTAATGTAATGTAAATTGTTAATTAATTTTCTTTAAAGGTTTATAACCACAATTAAGATATTGTTACTTACCTCAGTGCAAGTAAGTGAGAAAATCTTACCTATGAAGTTAATTATACCTTTTTGAGCCCAAGAACATGATTTTTACCTCGACTTTTCAAAGAATAGGCTCTTACAGGCGTCAGTGTCCAAGTTTGGTTAAGTTGTTGCATGCAAGTTTGTATCTTCAAATATACTGAAGGAAGTGGATTGAAACTTCACACACTTATTTGAGAGGGTAATATGAGGTCACCATTCAAGGCCCAAAACTTAAACATGGATTTTGACAGAATTATGACCCTTTTTGAACTTAGAAAATTAAATATTTCTGACATGTTATATGGCCATTTATAAACGTTTGTTTGTGGCTTGGGTTATTTTGCCAGAAAATTAAATATTTCTGACAGGTTATATGGCCATAAATGAATCTTTATTTGCAGCTTGGGTAATATTGCCAAACAACTGTTTATATAGGGCCATATAACCTGTCAAAAAAAATCTTTATAACTAATAATATACTGGGTCACGGATTGACATTGATAATAGACATTAAAGCACACACAATCTGTTTAGTTTGTAGTGCCAGAAAAGCAACCCCCAAAAAAATGATTAAAGAATAATCTTGCATAAATAAGCAATGAGTTAAAACAAACTAAAAGATTATTGCTTTTACTATAAATTTAGAATCAAAGGTGAATATCAAGCTGTTTGTCAGCTGTTTATATAAGCTGTGCATAGGTTTCTGCTAGCTCTTCATAACAGATGCAGTTACACTGCATGGGGTATTTATGAATGCAGTTTTACAAATGGTTAAGGAAGTGCGTTTTGTAATCATCTGTTACCCTTTACCTGAATTTCGTAATTGGACTTGTCCATCTTCAATTTTAGGACTGTCCATTATCATTTTTTGGGGATATCTTGATGAAAAATTGAGAGTTGATAAGCCAGTAGTATAGAGCCTGGTCAGACTGCATAGACTATACTGGTGGCAAAGGCTGACCACTTCCTGTTCTAGTGGGTTGGAGGGTTAAACACAAGTTTAAAGGCACATTATGCCTCAGAAATAAATAAATCTTTAACTACTAACATGAATTCTATAAAGTTTGAGTAATGGTTTTAGAGTATGTATTAAGGGTAATTGGCCAATGAATTACTTTCTTGGAAACAAAGTGTACCAAAAATAAAATTAAAGCATTTGAGAAATAAAAATAAAAGCATTTCTGAGGCATAATGGTTTTGAGAAAAATTCCAAATTCATTTAAAAGTCCCTGTGGAGGAATGATAAAGTACATGTATTTATATCTCAATAACATGAAACAAAGCACATAATAATATGACTTTTCATTTTATGTTTTAGGTAAACTGTTCAAATCGTCACAGATCCCGGTGATCGTGGAATTTTTCCTCATGTTTCATAAAGATAAACCAATTGATTGGTTATTAGATCATTACCTCAATGTCAAGGTCTGCAGTCCTGAAAAAGATAAGGTAGGTAAATCTGTTTTTTTGTTTACTTTCGTGATAAGGCGAAGGTGGTTGCTTTGTATTTTTAAGACCTTATTATCAATGTTTAAGAGGGCGTCTGTGGCCGAGTAGTTAAGGTCGTTGACTTCAAACAACCTGCCCTACTCACTGCTGTTTGTTCGAATCCCAACAGCGTCTTTGAATTCTTTCATCTTTCATGTGAGGAAGCTACCCATCTAGCATACAGAACGTCGGTGGCTCTACTCCGGTACCAGTTTGTGCCTGAAATAATGCACAGAAGGGCACCTGAGGTCTTCCTCCACCAGTAAAGCTGGAACATCGCCATATGACCTATACTGTGTTGGTGTGACGTAAAACCCAATAAAACAAACAAGCAATCAATGTTTAAAGATAGGCTACTCTGGTTTTAAGATCATAACTTTGTGTCAAGGTCTATGATGACAAGTATGTTTAAAAGAAAAGATAAGAAAAGGTAACTACATGTAGTTTATTTGATGTTATCTCAAGTCTGTCGATGTAAATGGTACTAAAAAGATAAAGTAACTACGTAGGGCTAGTGTCACAGTAAGCAGTAACAAAATATGAGATAATTAAAGGGGAATAACTGTGGTTTAAAGGAATATAACTGAAAATGCATAGGCTGCATTTCTGATACTGGAAATGTTGGTAACTGTAAGATATTAGCATCAATGTCATTTCAGATGTTTATTGAATAGGAAGGGAAATAAATCTTGCAGAAATATATATTATTCTCATATGATTTATTCTTCTTATAAAAGTTATGGACTACTTAAATGTGTCGATATCAAAGACTAGATTAAAAGAGTTTAATTATATTGAAAGATGAATATGGGTCAATAACTTATATTTATATTTATTAGAGATTATTGGTACTGTTCTTATACTTGAACAGTTTTTATTCATTAATTACAACAAATTATTCAACTTAAATAATCTATGCCCCTGCAGTGCCTTTGTTGCAAAAACTTTAATGTAGCCCATTATTCAAACATTTGAAAGTTATCAACGTGAAACCTTGCATATCAAGACAAGGTGCAGTTGTTAGTCAAGGGGCGTAATTCTGAAAGCTATATTTTTTGGAGTTATGCCCCTTATAACTGAGAATTTTTAACTGACAAGCGTTACCACTGCATGCAGTTAAAATAGACTTGCACTGTGTCCATTATGCATACTTAATCTTACAATTACTATTGAAGCAAACTAGAGCTAGAGCATACATGTAGTTAGGCATTTTAGAACAAAGTTAGGCAAACTTGACCAAATTTGGGTGAATTCAACCTTTTTGATTAAGACTGTTGTGAACATTTAAATAAAATCTTTATGCTTTTTTATGATTTTAAAATCTAATGCTTTATCTGAGTAACCAAACAAATCAGTTTTTGATGTGAATATTTTCAGAAACACTGTGCACGTATGATTGCCGAAGTTCGTAAAAGATTCAAGCCGTCACTGTTCCAACATGTGGGCATGCAGTCTTCACTGAAAGGGAAAACTCAGAAGTTAAAGGTATTGATATATTTTACTAGTTTACAGTTTGTTAAAAGATAAGTCATATTTCTTGTTCACAAGTTTACATTAGTAGAATGAAACTCAGTTATTTAATTGAAGATCTTACAGCTTTGACTGGCAAAATAGCATATCAACACAAACATCGTTTTGAAATTACATGTTTAGTTTTATCACAAACCTGTGCTGCTTTTGCGACTCAGTATTGCACAGCCTTGCACATATTTCGATGTGACGTCATTTGGTAATACAAACATAGCATTTATTTGCGCTAAAATTTAGCATTATACTGTAGGTGCTACAATGAAAATTGGTTCTTTTTCATTTCAAACGGTCTTTATTTTTTGTATATGATAAATTTTTATAGAATATTAAATTTGTGTAATTTCATTACTTAATTTATTGAACTCATTCAATATATCCAATATTAAACTTATACTCTTTCAATATCCTCTATAAAACATGTTTCTTTTTAACTCCGTTATGGAACAAGTGGTTGCAAAGTGTATTTGATTTTACGGGTCTGTTTCCTGGAACCGACTAATACTGGTGTCAGGCGTGACCCGAGTGGTGTTTAAAACCGTTATCCCCAGGTTGAGAGGCAGACACCTTAACCACTAGACCACCGCTGCTCATGACTTGTTGAAAAATAAGTGAAAATAATGGAATTTCAAACAACAGCTTTCAAAGTAGTGGATATCAAATAAAACTATGATTTCTTTGTACTGTTACATATTTTTTTACTCCAAGTACTGTTACATATTTTTTTCAATCCAAGGATCACATTATGTTGAATGTTGTATTAACAAATGAAGACATATGTTCACTTTTATTAATAGATAAAAATTTCAAGAAATAATTCCTATTCCTAAATTAATGTAGGAAAATTAATGTAAGACTATATTTAATGTGTAACAATTTCATGTAATGATTGTGTGTATTATTTACAGGATAAAGATTTTGGCAAACAGGCCATTTATCGTGCTCATGTAAATCCACCAGCAACAATTGTATCCAAAATCAAAGCATATCAAAAATATTTCATCAAAAAGGCGTACATTGGGGAAGACGTATTTTGGGGCTTGTCACCAACTGCAGGGGATACTGTTGAGATTAAATTTGATCCTGCCATAGAAATAGCCAGGTATGATTCCATGCATAAGTTTAAGCTGCATTTTTTATACAAAAAAGTGAAGCTATTTTCATGACTTCTCATTAGTGTATGTGTCTGTGTTGGTTAATCTTTATCGGTATTTTCCTTTTTTTCAAAAACTATGAAAGCTTTTCACTTCAAACTTGGTATACATAGTTATTGTGTCATTAAAGGACACCATTTCAAAAGGGCAGAAATTATTTTTTGCTAAAATTTTGCACCTTTTTCTGTACTGGTTTTATTTAATTGTTTAGCATGTAGAAAAGTAAAACACATTGTCTATGGACCAGTCTTGTTCAAATTTTGAGCTTTTCTTCTTTCCAAATAGAGCTATAATCACTTGTCTGTTTTCAGGGACAATTTTTTTTTTTCCTGAATGGAGTTATGACATTTACCCTTTAACTGACTGATCATGGAGGATAATTCTTCATCTAACACTTCAAAGTACAGGCTACTCCTTTCTGAGGTGCTCCTTGTTACAAATTTCTCTATCTTTTTTCCAGTTACTTATTTCGCAGTGGTAATTCAAACCATCCAGATGACAAGTTTCTAGACACTGTTGTAGAGATACTTCCTGAAGGTGCTAAAGATGATGCATTTGTTAAAGTGGGGGAATTTAACAAAGAGGGTCTTGCCAGTGCAGAAGTTGATGCCGATATTGGTAAAGTGTCAATACTTCGTCTGAAAGTCCTGAAAGAAAGCTCAAACTGGGTGATATTAAGTGAGGTAAACATTTGTTTTCTTTATCTTCCAAAGCTTGGTAGGGTTAGTTACATGTTCTGGTATATAAGCCTCTATAGGCAAGAAATGAGGCATCTATAGTTTGATAGTTAGGCTTCCATAGCCATCTAGAAGGAATTCTTTAGTGAAGTATAAACATTTGATAGCCAAGTAGTGAGGCTTCCATAGCTAAGTTAATTGGTTAGACTTCCATAGCCTTAAACCAAGTAATTAGGCTTCCAAAGTCAAGAAAATTAGATAGGGTAAGGCTCCCTTAGCCTAGTAATTTGGTTAGGCTTTCATAGCCATGTAAATTAGTAAGGATTTCTTAGTTACATGTTAGTAAATTAGTAAGACTTTCATAGCCATTTGAATTAGTAAGGCTTCCATAGCCAAATTGTAAGACTTTCATAGTCAAGTAAATTAGTAAGGCTTTCATAGCCAATTAAATTAGTAAGGCTTTCATAGCCAAGTTGTAAGACTTTCATAGCCAATTAAATAAGTAAGGCTTTCATAGCCAATTAAATGAGTAAGACTTTAATAGCCAAGTAAATTAGTTTAAGGATTGTGTAGCCAAATAAAGTAGGAAAGATTCCATAGCCAAAATAGTTGTAAGGCTTCCATAGCAAAGTAAGTAAGCCAAATTGTGAATTCATTGACTTAATAATTACCTTTTAGGATGTGTATTTTATTAAAAAAAAAACATAAAAAATTCATAAGTGTAGTTAAATGACTGAGAAATTTATTGTCTGGATGTCTTCCCTGCATAGATTTACAGTTTAAGTATATTGGTTTTGCTTATTGGTTATTCTTGGAAAAAAGGTCTTTTCATTTTCACTTGATGTTAAAAATGAGTGAATAGCTTCAAAATTTATTCACCGTAAATTGTATTTTTTTTTTAAAGTTGTATTGTTGTTGTGCTATGAATAAAGATGATAGAAAAAAAAAAACAACAACAAACAAATCAACATACTGAAAAAGGAAAAAAAATCTAGTTGATAGTCAATGTCTGTAGAAGTGTTAGCTGAACTTGGTCAATCGGTCAAAATATCAAATAATGTTCTTATATATTTACAGGTTCATATAGTGCCAAGGCAGACTAGCTGACCGGTCATAGTTTGAAAAAACATTGGAGTAATGATAACCCAGCAACAGTTCATGAAAACAGAACGCTAGGTTTCCAATCCGGGGTGCTTGCAATAGGAGCTGTTTAGCTCTGCTTTCACTCACTTACTTTCTTCATCTGTCTTAATCATTGCTGTTGTCAGTGACAAACTCTCACTTTCACAGGGATATAGACCCCTATTTATTGAAATAGCTCATGTGACAGATTTCAGCTATATAGTGGTCTGAAACCTTTTCATCTGTATAGTGGTCTGAAACCGTTTCATCTGTATAGTGGTCTGAAACCTTTTCATCTGTGTAGTGGTCTGAAACCTTTTCATTTGTATAGTGGTCTGAGACCTGAACATATTTCATAGATCATAGAACTCATTGTGTATTTAATGGATTCTCCCACAAAGGTTTGTCAGGCACTATATTCATTGCCAATTTCATTGCCATCATAATTATGTGATGGAATAAGGGTGTAATGCCCTAGCATTCAGAGAGAAACTTTTTATTTTGCGTGATGAATGCAGAGGTATTGCAGGTATAAGCATTATAAATAATTTATATATAATTTATGTGATAGACTTACATTTGTACAGGTGTCTGGGGTGTCAGGACAACCAATATTTTAGATCAATCTTACTAACCTGGTGAAAGAAATGGAATCATCTAGACTGGGATGCTTTCATTGTAAGATTTGTCTCCATTTATCAAATCAGTCTGACTATTTGGGAAAATAAATGTTTAAAAAAATTTGTGGGGCTCGTTTAGTGGATGAAGAATGTTTGATTATCACATTCTGACATTGCAACTGACAATATTAATATTCAAAAGTTTTACTATAGAAATTGATAATTGTGTATCATTCTATGTCTGAACCATTCAATTCATTCATCTGTCTCCAGTTTCACTACCATCATATTATGATATTTTAATACCAAAGAAACACTTTTTTATGGCTTACAGAGATCATGAAAACAATTTATAGATATATTTAATAATAATATTGAAAAGGAAGGCAGGGGAAGATAATACTTTTACTCACTAGGTGTAAAACATGCATTGATCTAATTTTAAAGTTGGTTATAGAGAAAGACTTTTGTAAGACTGTAGTCTTACAGTAAAACTTTCCCGCCAAAATAATTCCAATATCGGCCAACATCATAGCAAATCGGTTATTTCTGAAACATTATTTTTTCAAAATCTTTGACATTAGATTATTTACAATCACTCATCCTTTATTGCATTGTACTGAATTCCGGTTAAAAATTGTTGAATACCGAAGATTGTGGGAAAAAAAACGTTCCGGAAATATCCGATTTATTACGATATTGGCCGTTTTTAGAATTTTTTTGGCGGGAAAACTTTACAGTAAGACTACCTTAATACAATTATGGAGTATACATCCTCGTTGTTTATAAGCTGTATGAGTCAATTCTACATTTATTTTTTGTCTGGCGTGGTATACTTTGTGATATATTTAGATTGTTAATGTAAATGTTTTGAAAGTTCCTTTTTGTATTTTATCCCATCTTTATTTTTTATCCATTCTGTATGTATTTTATTCCTTTTGTATTTTTGTTAATGTCTCATATGTTTGAAAGATTTGCCAGAAATATAAAGCTTTCACTCTTTTTTAGGACAGTAGCTTGCACTTGCCAGTACCGTCTATGAACAGGCTCAATCAAACTGAGCCTGCAACATTTTCACTTTTTTACCATTTTGGACATTCTACAGAGATCCTTTTTTTATATGGTTCAAGTTAAATATCAGTATGATTTAGGTCAAAACTGATGCACAGTTTTGAACTGTACCAAACTTACAACTGTAATATATTAAGTGCTTGCTTGTAAGTAGAAAAAAATAAAGATTTTTTATTTTAGAAAATCATGATTTTAAATCACAGAATATAAGGGTAATGTATTTTGGACCTAATTATGGGTATACTAATTATTGGTATTTTTATATACCCCGACCAGTATAACATTTAATTATGCCAGTAATATTTATGGGTAATGAAGAACTTACCCCAGAACTTCAAATATTCATATGCTTACTATTAATAATGGTCAAAATTTTAATTCCCATCCAAGTGGTGGTCCCAGCATAAAAGGTTGACTGTTGGTGGATCTAGTCAATATGTTAAATTTTGTGTTCAGTATCTTAGGTGGCCATAATTGCATTTTATAGTGTAAGTTTCTTGTAACATTTCACAAGTCAAGTGTTCAGTATTACATATATCGGTACAAACTGTTTGATTTTTGAGTTTTTGACGACACCCCCTCTTTATATCTGATATAATTTTACTGTGATTCGCCCTTCCAGTGACCTATTAGTAGTTGGCACTCAACCAAGAAAAAAAAAGGAATTTAAAAAATGAATGATTGTTCCTTGTGCAGAATCCTTGAATACTTGTGAATTAACTGCTTGTGGATTTATAGTGTCAGTTTTGTTTAAACAGGAACTTGTTACTAAATAAAACAGAAATGAGGAGCTAATTACTAAACAAAACAGCAACCAGAAATGATAGGGCATTTTTTTTTTATCTGTTTGCATAAGGTGAGGTCTCATTTACCATCTCAGACACAAGAGTTCGGACTTCATTTGTGTACCAACATTTTGCTCCTATAACTGCTCTGACTTATCCCCTCTATCCTAGTGGCACACAACTTCTAACCCTTACCCTACTGGCTGCCACAGAATATACCTGTGCGACCAGTGCGGACGAAAATCATAGGCTGCACTGTTTGCTCTTCACTCCGTATTTTTTTTGTAAATTTCCCTAAAAATGATGAATCGTCTAGATTGAAAGTTTGTATTTTGAATTTTTCTCTAAAAGTGATGAATTGTCCATATTGAAAGATTGTCAAATCCATTTAAAATATTTAGTGTGGCAAGAGTTTAGATAATTATGCATGCATCTGCTATCTGCATTGTTATAGTGAAGTTTAGTATCACACATAACTGTTTGTAGTTGTTGTTGTTGTTTAATGTAATGCTATTTCTGCCTCAATTAACTGCGGTGCTATTTATTATGTTACTAATGTACTTGCATCTTAGAGGTCTTCTTTTCTACTTATATAGCTGGAATGTCTGCATGATTATTACTACCTATGCTTAAAGGCACACAAAATGAAAAAAAAATCTTCTTTCTTCAGAAAAGTTTAAATAATTATTACTAAGTTTTAGAGCATGTTACATGCTTATCACCTGAAGGAAGTAGAGCTGGATGTGAAATTATTTGTTGTTAAAGAAGCAAAATGTAGTCAAAATAAAATTTTGACTTCCGTACAAAATACTAAATCACTTTAACTATTAATTGCCAAAATTCAACAGCAGCAAAAGATGATTCAGGTAATTGGCCAATGAGTATTTTTTTCTCTTTTTTGGGCTTCATTTACAAAACACGAAAAATAGAAAAAGGCTTTTGAGTTATTAGAATAAAAGCATTTTAGGGGGCATAATGGGCCTTTAACGTGACATAAGCTTACAGTTCAGCACATGCGTAAATTGTGGAGAAAGTGTGTCTTTCATTGTAATCCGTAACACGACAATGTTGAGTTTTGTTTGGTGGTTTTGTTTAAATCTTTCCTTTTTGTCAAACATGATTTTATCCTTTCATTTTTGTCTTCATTTGATTTTTACCAATTAATAGCTACATTTTTATCTTTTATGTGTCATGCCAAATGTTTTAAAAGTTTTATTTTTAAAAGAGTTCTTCCTTTTAACATTATTAAACTTACACGGAGCAGCTTTAAATATTCGGCTTTAAATAATAAAGTTTTACTGTACCTTTTTACATATCAGTTAAAATTCTTTCAGCTCATGGTAAATTAATTATCTGAATTTTGATACGGTAATAATAGTGGTGGTCTTTTGTTTGTTTTGTTTTTGGTAGTTGAAAAATTTGATTTTAAAATGTTTCTTATTTGTATTTGGTAGTTGAACTATCATTTTTAAAGTTGAACTGTCACATTTTAACATAAAATTGTTTTATTATCACATTTTTTAGATGAAATTTAATTTAGTTGAGCTATCAATGTTTAGAATGCATATTTATTATCTTAATAAATAGCTGAACATTTTATATCACAATATGACACATTTTATGTTGTTAATTTCATATAGATAGTTCACGGTTTTTACAAAATTTACCTCCCTTGCCTAAAGTGGCAGCCATTTTGGGGGTCAATATTTGATATAATTGGCAAAATATAAAAAAGTCAATATACTCAGCTGATTTAGGGAAATTGTCAAATTCTTTTTATACATATGAAGTATTATTATAGCACCAATATGTTAAAGATTTTTATTAGTTTCCATGAAGATGATAGAATTATGAGAGACTTTTATCTTATCTTAGGCATAGAATATATAAGTAATGACCCTCAAAATCGCCGCCAGGGGGAGGTGTGCATCTTAACAAATATTGCCGGATGAAATTGAACTGTAACAATCCTGTCCTACAATCGTTCAAGATAAATCATGTTTTTCATTTTTTACAAGTTTTTGTGCCAAAGAAAATTCAAGGATATTCTGTTATTTTCTCTCATATTTTACCAGTTATAAAAGTAGAATTGAATGTTTAAAAATGATTTGGCTTGAACACTTACAATGCATCATAATGATGAAGATAAATGTGAAGATATTTTAGAGAAGTAATCTATTTTATTTGGTTTAAACATATTTATTTAAGCTTGATTGCCAAAGAAGTTCTTGCAACTTATATTAAATATTAATCACTTTCCCAACCCCTACTGATGTCATATGAAGAAGCATAGTCCTGATCTGATTAGGGCTCAAACCCATTATCCCTGGGTTAAGAGGCAGACACCTTAACCACAAGACCACCACTCCCCATTATCTATTTTATTTGATAAGGGGAAGCAAAATCATTTAATTTATTAAGGGGAAGTAAATATCCATTAACATTGTCAAAGTTTGTTGAAATTGTCTCCCATTGTGATGTGATATGTTAGTTGTTTATTAAATTTCTACTGTGATTTTTTCAATTCATATTTCTTTGAATAGAGTCAAAGAAATGCAGCATTTAGGTGATATTATGTTCATTTTTTCGTTGTCAAGTTGAGCTGAATTAGCTTTGTACATGTATTTCAAAAGAGTGACTGCATTTATAATATTGGTGAATGACCAATAATTGATGTCAAATTTATTTATAATCTAGCATATAAAAAGGACTGCCCCACTCTTTTTATCAATTTGATGTTGGTGATAAATTCTAAAGGCTATTTATAGAAATTTCCTGTGGTTATTTATTACTTTTTGCATAAAAAGTAAAAAAAAAAATCAAAATACTGAAATCAGTTATGACAAAATGTAAAGTATTGTATGCCGACCTTTACTTTAAGACTAGTAATTCATACTTTGATGAGCATAATGTCACTTTAAACTTTTGATTTTATAGCGGATTTGTTATTGAATGAATGCAATGATGCGTGACAGAGACAAATAGAAAATATCAAGTCTTTTTTTGGTAGTAAAAGAAAAACTGGTTTTATGACAATATTGAGGTTATGTAAGTGAACTGGGGACCAACTCTAGATAGGAAAGGATTTGCTGTGATGTCTAAGATATTGGTTGAAAATTATGGTTGAATTAAGGTAATCTTTGTTGGTTTTATAAATTAACGACCATTATCTATGCCAAAGGGCCCTTGGTGTTAAAACGTATTCGTATACTTTTTTCATTTAGCAACCCAGATGTGGGTTCAAGGTAGAAGATTGTCCCAGAAAGATTGAATTAAAATTTAACTTTTGATCAGTATTTTATACTGCGTGTCGGCCTTTCATCTACAAGCATGTTTTAAAGACCTGTATTATAGGTATTATTATATCTAAGTATCACAATTAGATCTAGGTTAGTTTTATAAAATTCAATGATGCAAACAAATCCGATTTGTTTTTCGCTCTTTTCTTTTTTCTTTTCTTTCATTGCTAGTAAAAAAGTATTATTATGACCAGTTTAATATGCTTTTCATGACCAGTTTAATATGCTTTTGAACTTCTCCACCTAAATCATCTAGAAAAGCGAAGGACAATGGCAGACACTTTACTGGTTTGTCTAACCTGGCAACTAGTGAATATGACTGTTATTTTCTTCTAAAAATAGATTTTCTGACTGTACTCGCCGTTAACTTTTTTCTCTAAAAATAGATTTTTCTGGAAAGCCCCCAAAAAGACGCGTGCTATGACGTTACTTTTTCTGAGAAATCGTTGGAAAACTCGCAAATAAATATTAAAAGGATTTTTTCGTTTGGGTGAAATATGAAATATATTTTTACGAAACGCCGGAACGGCGAGTGAAAATATTTTGCATTGTATCATGTTGAGTGAAAATATATACTGTACAGACAGAATTCCTAGTGTGAATAAAGTAATGACGATTATTCACTCAATTTCAGAGGTCGCTTAGATATCAGAGCTGTTCGCCCATTTAATAGATATCGATTGCGTTATGCTTTCCAGTGTTTCGCTGTAATACGGTATATCAGATGATTATATAAAGGATATTTGTTTAGTTCAGTGTTAGATCAGAGTTTATCTCATAAGTGTAATAAAGCCATTTAATAAAAAAAAAACGATATTACACTAGTGTAATAACACTTTGACGTGAGGTCATTTGCGCTATATATAGAAATATAGTGTTAAAGCGCGCTAATGTTTGCGTTACACTATAGGCGCGTCAATGAAAAATGACTCTTTTAAACAGTAACTGTTTACCGTTCTTATTTTATATATGTGATAAATAGAATATTTTATTTAATTTTACCCATAAAATATGGTGCTATATCAGTCAAATATATTTCATATTTTCTTAAAATAAATATGAAATATAAATATGAAAGTGGGCGGAGTCGAAACTCATATTTATTTTAAGGGACTTCTTTCGCCATTTTGTTTGAAAATCTGAGAAATACAAAACAACTTTTTGTTGAATTTTGTTTTGAAAACTATCTAGAATGATAGAAAATGGTCTAACTAAGAAAATTAATCCGAACACCATTATCTTTAATTCAGTAATTAACGCTGTACAGACGTTTAAAGAGTTGTTTACATGACGTCACAATGTAGCGGCAAACAGCGCGTGCTTACGCATAAATTACTGCGCGCTGTACAATTGCAGTTGGTAGCAAGCAAAGGGATTCGTTGATAATGAAATTAAATAAAAAGGTTATTTTTTTCGTTTTTCGTGAAATATGGTATATATTTTCACTCAACATGATAAAATGCCACATATTTTCACTCGCCGTACCGGCTCGTGAAAATATGTGGCATTTTATAATGTTTCGTGAAAATATATACCATATTTCACGCAAACGAAAAAATATCCTCTTAATATTCTCGCCAGAGGCTCGCATAATATGATTTTATTCAACTCGTTCAATAAATTAAGTTTAAAACCTACACTCATTTAAAAGCCTATATATATATATATATATATATATATAAAATCTCTAACTTGCCGTATATAAGCAAAAACGCTATTTAAATTTGCCGTAGCTTTCGGCCTTGCGGCCTTCTTCAGCAGCATTTATTTCACATACAAATATATCAAACAAAACAATGGAAGTGACGTAACGTCAATGAACGACGCCCGCCGTGGCGTTGGTTGCCGTCTGCCGCGTTATTCTTTTGTATTAACTCCATACGGTCTATAGGTTCTTAATTTATTTTTCCACAAATTTTCTATTGTTTTTCTGTATTGGTCATTCCCGTATAGCTTTTCCAGCCCCATTATCGAAAAATCTTTAACTGTGTGGTCATTCGTGTAAAAATGCGCGCGCTAACGGATCGTTGTACTTGGTTCGTATTCTGGATAAATTTAGAAGGTGTCTTTGGTACAACGTATCCCCTGTTTCTCCAACATAAATATAACGTTCGCAACGCTTACAATAAACTGCATACACAACATTCGTAGATTTGCACGTGATCTGATTTCGAACCTTATACGAGGCCCGGTTCACACCAATGAATATGTCTGCTTCAATAACGTACGGACAAATCGCACACTTTTTGGATCTGCAAGGAGCACAGGAATTCGGCTGTTGAAAAAATAGTTTATTGTGTTTCTTATGAACGAGAATGTCTTGTAGATTATTATCTCTTCTAAATGCCCACAATTGGTGGATTCGGGAATATTTCCTTCATTCTATCTGAGGTGTGTAATTCAGGTAGGTGTTTTCGTACTATTTGTCCTACATTCGGGAGCGCTCTGGAAAATGTCAGTACCAAGGGGATTCTTTCAGTGTTTTCTTTATCTTCATTATACTGTAATAGGTCACTTCTTTTCTTACTATCTACTTTATTTAATTCTGTTTCAATATGTCGATCTTCATAGCCTCGTTTCTGTAACTGAGTTTTTAATATTTTCTCTATGTTGTTTGTAAGTCGATTCATTAGTACATATTCGCTTAGCACGGAGGGCAAGATCCATATGGTATTGATTTTTTTTGTCGATTCCGGATGAGACGAATTTTTATGCAAGTACAGGTGTTTATCTGTGGGTTTAGTGTATAGGTCTGTTATTAAAATGCCATTCTGAATCTTCGTCATTACGTCGAGAAACTCAAGTTTTTCAGCTGAATATCTTAATTCTAATTTTATTCTTGGATGAAGGTTATTCCCAAGCTCATGGAATGTTTTTAACGACTCGATACCGTGAGTCCAAAGGCCCCAAACGTCATCAACATACCGGAAATACTCAAGCGGAAGTTTATCTGTTATCGTCATCAGCTGTGATTCCCATGATCCAAGATATGTAGATGCGTAATTCATCCCTAATCGTGAGCCAATCGCTGTTCCTTCTATCTGCGTAAATTTTCTTCCATCAAATGAAATAGTGTTATTTTCAAGGACAGTGTCCATCATATTAAGAAATCTTCTGTGGGTATGTTAGGGTTGGCACGTTGATTTAATGCACGTGCAACCGCATTCTCGTGCCTCTGCCCGTGGGACACTTGGGTACAGAGCTTTCACGTCCAAACAGAAAAGAATTGTTCCTGCCGGAAGTGGTAGTTCAATATTCTCTAATTTTCTTAAGAAATCAGTGTGGTGTCTTTAATATATGAAGGAAGTGATGTCACATGGGCGCGTAGCTCCATTTCTACTATTTCTGCCATTTTCTCTGTAGGATGATTTCTCTCCATTTACTATTGTTCTCAATGGCACCCCTGTTTTTATGCAGTTTCGGATTACCTTGCAGTTTACCCGATGTACCACCAGACGACGTCAAATATCCTTTTAAATCTTTTGAAATTGATCCTTTCTTGCACATATCATCTGCCATCTTTTTCACTTTGTTTTCAATAGTTTTCGTTCTATCTTCGTTCACCTCCATATAAGTGGGCATTGTCAGTCATCTCGGCCTGAAGTTTTACCTCTTGTAGTCCTCTGTAATCCATAACAACGATACCAGACCCCTTATCCGCCGACGTATAACTAAAGTATCATTATTTAAGAGCTCTTTCATTGCTTGTTCTTCAGTTCTTGTTAATATTTGTTTTGAATTTTCTTTTTAGCCCATTAATTATATCATCTTTTTACTTTTTTGATGTATGAGTCTAACCATTTATCCCTACCCGCACTTGGCGTCCACGTTGACTGCTCTTTTTACTGTCATATTCATTTTGTGTATCGTTTTCTGTTTTCTTGTCATGAAAATACTCTTGTAGTCTCATTCGGCGTTTTCCCACGTGTTTAAATCAGTTATAAGTTTGCCTTTATCTATATTTCTCCGTGTCGGTACAAATTTCAATCCTTTTGATAGTAGAGATAGCTGTGCGTCACTCAGCGTTGTTGACGACATGTTAACAACAGCTTCCTGTTTTACCATATCTGTAATTCCGGAAGTTGGAATATTTTCATAAGCTTCCGGTGACGTCCCTTTAATTTATCCGTGAAATGGTTTTGGGAATGAATCAAGTCATTGGGGTTGTGTACATCTAATTCCGGTTTGTGGGGCATGCGCAAAAACATCAAAAAATGATCACTCATATGTCTTAAGCATAAATAACTACTTCTTGATGAAATCACCCTCCTGCATAGGAAACTTAAGGCCAATTATTTTTGTAGACCACATATCACATTCACATATATGTCGATACCATAACACATTGCTGCAGCCGTAACTTCCGCCCTCAGTAGCCCATGAAACATCGTTTTCCCAATTTACTAATAGCATGTTTCCGTACATGATCTCTAAAAAACTGCCATCAATAAAATTTGAAAAGTACAAACTCATTATTTTCTATGTATTCTACTGTCGTATTCCTAACTTCTCTATGTTTAGATGAATCCCCCAGAATCTCATAAGCAACACAACGGAAGAAACAATTCCCCCATCTTTTTTCTACTTCTATCAAAATGCCGTTTGGATTATTCTGTCGCGTAGTTTTAAGTTTTTTCATTTTTTGCTTTTTCAAACGTAAAAGATTTATCTTCGATTGTAATGAAATAGATTCGAGATTGCTCATTTCTGTAGAGAAAATGTCTTCACTAACATGTAACATATATATATATTTCACCGAGTAAACACCAAAAGGTATATTTCACGAGTGGCGCAGCCAGGAGTGCAATATGAACTTTTGGTGTTGACGAGGTGAAATATTAAGAGGATATTTTTTCGTTTGAGTGAAATATGAAATATATTTTCACGAAACGCTGGAACGGCGAGTGAAAATATGTGGCATTTTATCATGTTGAGTGAAAATACTATACCATATTTCACCAAAAAAAACGAAAAAATAACCTTTTTTTTTAATTTAATTATCAAAGAAAAATGGTGACGAATCTCCTTGCTTGCTACCCAACTGCAATTGTACAGTGCGCAGTAATTTATTGTTTTGACAGTTTTTTGCACGCGCTGTTTGGCGCTACATTGTGACTTCACATAAAACACTCTTTAACATTTGTACAGTTAAAGATATTGGAATTCGGATTTAATTTCTAAGTTAGACCATTTTCTATCATACTAGATAGTTTTCAAAAACAAAATTCAACAAAAAAGGTTGCTTTATTGTTAATCAGATTATTTAAACAAAAAGGCGAAAGAAGTGCCCTTAAAATAAATATGAGTTTTTTGACTCCGCCCACCTTTCATATTTATATTTCATATTTATTTTAAAAAATAGAAATATGTTTTTTACTGAAAAAAGCACCATATTTCACGGGGTAAAATTAAATAAAACGTCAAATTGGTCTTTTTTAGTTACCGTCTTTACATTTTTTAAGAATATTTCGGCTTTAGCGTGCCAATCCGCTCATTAAAATGTCGGAGCCAAATAATGGAAAAACGGAATGTCGATTTCCGTCGTATTCAATGATAGATTTGATATCCCATATGGATTATATAATAAAACAAATATTTACTTTTAGCTGGTGAATATGATGTGATATGAAGTGAAAAATTTATATAGACTTCGGCTATTGCCTCGGTCAATATTAATTTTTTCAGTACATATCACATCAAATTCACCAGCTAAAAAAAACATATTTGTATATGCAGTAAATCAATATTTATATTCGTTATGAAATATCAATATTTGTGAAATGAAATAATTTTCTAATCAAATAAACTGAAATCAAAATATAGTAACCTTAATTTTTTGTAAAAAAGCAAATTCAACCGATGATTTCTAGGACGTATATAAAGATAAATCGTTGCAGAATACTTGTACGAGTATAAGCATAAGTGTATTGCTTTTGTGTTTCAAAAAATTATCGAATACTCTTTTCAGATAATGCATGCATTAGGACTAGTACTCCCTCATTGCGAATGGCTTTAACATGATATTTACTGACATTTAAAACCAATATCACATGCCAAAATAATTGCTTCCCATTATACCAATTCTAATTTATATTTGTGCCATTTTGATGAATATTAATATTCATCTTGTAATTTGTCTACAATTATGTAATAAACCGTTATGGCATTTTATGTAATGGAAACGCTTAAATACATACTATTCATTTTTTAAGTAAACGTTTTTTTTTTTTCTCTTTCGTTAATATTCCGTGTAATGTGGGTTTCAAATTGTGTGCGGTTACACAAGTAATGATAAACATGTGCAATGTAACATGATCATGTTATATTGTACTCGTGTAATTTGGCAAAAATTGGAATGCGAAAATATGATTAAAAATCATGTGTTAAATTTTAACAAATCCAAGACAAGATCTGTACAAATAAAACAAATTTAGCCAACTTAACAAATGTACGTTGACCCTTTTTTTAACAATTATCAAAAATTGAACTCCATAACGGGTCCAAAAACACTGAATGAATAGAATTTGAATTTCTTACATGCTTCAACTTGGGCAATTAAAAATCAAAAAGTTATGTAAAAAATATTGAAGAACTATAGTAAAAACAAGAGGGCGAAGACGGCCCTATATCGCTTCCCTGACAAATCGACCTAATCCAAGCAAGTCTTAGACAAGGCATTCTAAAACAAGTTTTTTGACCCGAGATGACCCATATTAGACCTTGACTTAGAAATCATCAAAAATCAAACAAAACTTGCAGACTAAAATTTCCAGAATAGTTGGATAACAACAATAGCAACTAGAGAGTTCACAAGAAAATTTTCTACTTTTTAGCTCCTGTGACGCTGGGTTTTTATCAGATGTTCAAACTCCTCCAAGCAATTAATTAGACCAAGCATCTGACAAAGTTTGATGTAAAAAAATATTACCATTAGAGTATTTACAAAGCTTTTTCCATATTTGGTCCAGTTTGACCTAGTTTTTGACCCTTGGTGACCAATATTCGAATTTGACCTAATAATTATCAAAAACAACTTTTCTGAACAATTTCAAGGATATTTGGATCAAAAACAGTCGTCACTAGAATGTTTAAAAAGATTTTATCTATTTTTTAGCATCTGTGACCTAGTTTTTTTAACCGTAGACAACCCCAAAGTTACCCATATTTGAACTTGGCCTAGAAAACATCAAAAAATAACATTTTTTCCTGATCAATTTTCAGGATATTTGGACAAAAACTGCAGCCACTAGAGTGTTAACAAAAATTTTCTATTTTGAGCTCTTGTGAAGTAGTTTTTGACCCGAGAATTTCCCATATTCAAAATTGACCTTTAAATCATCTAAGCAAGCGTTTTTGACCAAATTTCCAGGATATTTGGATCAAAACTACAGCCAGCTAGAGTGTTTAACAAGATTTTTCTATTTTAACTCTGTGACCTTGTTTTTGACCGAAAACGACCCATATTCGAACTTAAATCATCAAAAACAAACCCTTCCTGACCAATTTCCAGGAATATTTGGACAGTAGCCACTAGAGTGTTATAACGATTTTTCTTGTTTTTAGCTCCTGTCACCTAGTTTTTGACCGGAGACAACCCATAATTCAAATTTGGACCAACAAATCATCAAAACAACCTTCCTTACCAACTTTCAGGATATTTGAATCAAAACTGCTGCAACTAAAGTGTTTAAACAAGCCTTTTCTATTTTTAGCTCTTGTTACCTAGTTTTTTGACCCGATATGGCCCCATATTCGAACTTGACCTGAGACAAACAGGAGACAATTCATTGAGACAAACATTCTGACAAAAGTTTGATTATGATCCAATCAAAAACTTTGACTGCTTAGAAGTACAACCCAAATGTTGACGACCCACGAATCACGATACGAACGCTGGACCTATCACTATACCTCACATTGACCAACTTCGTGGTCGCAGTTAAAGCTAATAATAAATGGACATTTGTATTTTTGTGCTATTCTTGGCCCCGAATTGAGCGAAAAGTGTTATAAACAACGTTTTTCAGTTTTTTGAAATTTTAAAAAAAAATATAATTCTGGTAAAAACAGAGATTGCAAACGATCTGAAATTTTGCACATAAGTCATTGATTTAGACCTGCATCAATGTAGCAATACTGCCGGAAGAAATGATTTCAAAGCAACGCCATGTAATAAAGACCTCATTGAATAGAAAAAACATACCGCTAAAGATGACATAATGCTCTGATACATTTTGTTGAAAGTCAAACTAGTCTAGTTATATCAGTAAAATGTTACCCAATATGGCAAATCTCAAAAATCTTGCATGGCTGGTTTTTTCAAATATTGCCAGTGACAGTGTACATGAGATAGCCATGTACAACAAGCAAAACATTAATTTGGACTTGTTACAAGTTGTAAGACCTAAAAAGATACACAAAAACAACATAGATATAATGCTTGAATATAAATTCTTAAAATATTTATAGAGAATAGCAATTTTAAAGCCCCAACTTTCACCATTTGTAAAATATCTTCTATTAAAATAATAGAATTCTATTAATTACTTCTATAACTTCTATTAAAACTTAACATAAGTTGTTTTTAAGATTGCATGTCATCTTAGTTTAATAGGAAATAATGCTTACTTGTTTACAAGCAAAAACAAAACAAGCAAATTATCAATAGTAATTGCAAGCAGATCCATAAGTCCCCTACCTGTGAGAACCCAGCAACATTCTGAAGGGCCATTGGCCATTCACTAATGTTTCAATTTTTCTGTTTTTTTAAGAAAATTTGTTGGAGAAGTTCTTTAAAAGTGAGCACAGAAGAAACAGTTGTTTATGAACAGACAGACTGAAGGAGCACTTTAAAGTTAATTTTATTAAACATCCCTAGTTACCAAAAATATAACATTTTTTAAAAGCAAAATTCTTAAAGAGGAGGAGATAACTCTTGAAATAAAAGATCCAAGATGTCATACATGATGTGAGTGTAAAAAAGAAACAATTAGTGATGAATCAGTTCAATAATGAATGTTTATTTTGAATTTGAAGTAAAAGAAAGTTAAAAGAATATATAAGAAAAAAAACAAGTTTAAGGAGAAGATAATTCTGGAAATAAGATGCTAGATTTAAAACCTTGTCATATTATTTATGATGTTGGATCCTATAAGTAATGAAGAAGTTGCAGTAAAATAATAGCAATTTCTCGAAAAAATATCTAAGTTCAAGGGGGACATAATTCTGAAAATAGTCTTGCGAGAGTATTGAACCTTCTCAAAAATGATTTAGTTTAAACATATTTATTCCCGAAAGTATATATAATGTACATACAAAATATAACAAAACAAAAACATTTTACACAATGGAAAAGGGCAATGAGGAATGAAAGACAAGTTTTTATAGAATTCTTCTCCTTATGAGAAAAATGATTTGAGTGATAATAAAAACATATATATGAAATTTGAAGAAAACACATTAAGAAATAAAGAAGTTATTTAAAAAAAAAACAACATTTTTTTTCATGTAAGTTCAAGGAGGCAATTCTGACAATTTTTGTCCAGAAACTTTAGTTTTGAAGTTTTTTGAAAATAAAAGAACTTATAGTGAAAAAAGCCTAAAGACTAGAACAGAAATCTTGACGAGGTTGCCCCACGTTTTGTTAAGTATGACAGCTCTCAATATACTCCTTAAAGTTATGATTAGTACGATTGTGCCATAATTTTCAAAATTTCATCGTATCCATATTTTAAGTTTCATAAAAAATTTCAGCTTTTTTTTTGACTTATCACAAACAATTGTTTTATTTGCCATGTTTTAAGCCTATTTGTTGCCATGGCAACCTTTTTTTTTCCAAAATAGGAAGAAAAAGAAAACGATGTGCATAATCTCCAGACTGCATCAACCCATATTTTAAGTTTTCATATAAAAAATTTCAGTACTTTTTGCATTATCACTAGATCGAGTTTATGTTTAAATTTGACATATTTTTCAGTCTATTTTTGTCAATAGCAACCAGGAATATTCAACATAGGAAGAAAAGAAAAAAGATGTGCATAGTTTTTCAGAACTGCCATCTACCCATATTTTAAGGTTTTCAAAAACTTTTCCCGTACTTTTGCTTTATCACTGGACCCAATTTTTGTGTAAAATTTGCCATTTGTTGTTTTATTTGTTGCCAAAACAATCAACTTTTTTAACATAGAAATAAAAGAAAAAGACGTGCACAAAACTCCATTGCCCCTATTTCCTATTTAAATTACATAAAAATATTTTTTAGTACTTTTGCGTTATCGCAAAAGGGTTCAGTTTGTGGTTTGATGGACTGAAGACCGGACGTACAGATGGGCAGACAGACGGAGGGTAAAACCCTTAAGTTCCCTCCGTAACCGGTAAGGGACTAATAAAGGGTTTTCTTTATTATAAGTTTTAATTTGCAAAAAATTTAAAAATTAGAAAAAAAACATTAAACTTTATAAATATGAAATTCTTTATGTACACAGGTAGAAATAAATTTTTTTTGCATATCACACATCGACTTATGGATGCTATTCGTTGCCAAAATCCAGCCCCTTGCATTTTGGGTTGAGTTTGGGGTTTAATAATACATTTTAAACGACAAACCCTTAATGGTTTTCTGAATTAGCAATGAAAAATGTTTTTATTTAAATGCGGAAAACTCATTGTTGTGTATACGCCGGCAAAAAAGAAGTTATTTTTTAGCCTTGTAAAACCATCATATTCGGATCAGCATAATAAACGCTGGCTTATTCGGTACACTTTGCGGGTTTCGTTGTCGATAGCTACGTTATCGATTTTTTGTAGTCGCTAGCGAAAAAGCGCCAAGCGGGCGTTGTCGTGCGGAGTCACCCCCTGATGGCTTATAAGCCAATCCTTCTAGACCAAATGAAAATTGACTCGCGACAAACGCCGACGACAAGCGCCATTTTGGTGCTAGTTTTCGAAAAAAGGACCAAAAGACGAAAGTCCGACAACGCACCGTTTGGCGCTTTGCCGTGTGCAGCGACAATCGAACCACAAAAACGTTCCAAAAACGTCTGAATCATAAGGAAACAAGGAAACAAGAAACACCCGGCGTAGTTCGTTAACCAAATTTTTAAGGGCCTTTTAGGTGTTTTCAATCTATACAATATAAAATTTAACATTATATCATACCCCAGGATCAGATGCTATGACCCCAGCAGGTTTGAACTCACGATCCCCTTGTTAAAGGTTTACACATTAGAAAAAAAGCTTCCTTTACAATATGAAGCTAAAAAATAACATAAAAACTGAAAAATATACCCGACAAAACGGGTTTCCTTTAACGTAAAGGTATTTCCTACCATCGCTTAGCGACAAGTGTAGCAGCCAAAAGAAGGTCCCCGAAAAAACATGCACTGTGTAAATATATACATTTAAAATATTTATTGTATATATGAAATTATATTTTTATATATATGTACAAAAAAAATTTTTTATACTTTTAAAGAAAAAAGATCATAAGAAAAGATGTGAACCAAAAAAAATAATGATGTCAGTATTTTAAAGGGGTATTATAAAATAATGGTTTTAAAAAACTGCATATTAAAAAAATAGTTATACAAATTTTGGTCATCTTACATTTCAGTTATTAAGCCTCCCATCCCATTTAGGGGCCCTTTTTGATTTGATCGCTCCTGATTTAAAATATTCGGGAGTTCGTCAGATGTTATCTCTTCCCAGAAATTATTTCAACAAATGTACTTCTTGTATGGTTGGGTTTTTTTGGTGGGACTCTGATTTTCTTATTTAGCTGAACATACTTTCAATTGGTAACGATTTTTGATTTTCCCAAAAACCGTACTGCTTTTTGGGGCGTTAGACTTGATTTGCCCCCTTTACAGTATTTCTTTTGCTAATCTCAGTGTTGGGGATTTTTGAAACATCTTTATAGTTTTGATACGTTTTTTCCCGATTTTCTTGTTTGTGGTAACCGTTTTTCTGACATGTTAAATCTCCCTTTAAAAGTAGTATCCTGTTCACATTTTATTTAATTTTCCCTTTTTAAAAGGTATTTTATTCCGTCAAATTTTGTTTTGATTTATGAAAGCCTTGCTAATCTAATCATGCGTTCTTTCAATGTCCTTTTTTGAATAATCCCCATTTTCTCATGTATGCTGACATGAAATATGGCGATCAGTAATATAGTTAATAGTTTCTAGCTATTTAAAAGTTGTTCCCTTGAACACAGCTGGCAGTTGGTAAAGAGATATACGATTTTCAAAAAAAAAAATAAAACAATAAAAATAAAAATAAAGTCTTCCCCAATTGGACCCCTTTTTAAAAAAATTATACCCAATTAAGCATGAAAAATTCATAGGGAAATTACAATAATACGACGCTCCTTATTTGTTAGCAATGCCTTATTGTGGGGGTTCCTAGGGAATCTAAGATAGATTATGAAAAAAAAAATCCTTGATGACGAATTTCTTTATAACATTGCTCTTTAAATGATAAAAAACAATTAATACATTAGACAACATTATATCTATTTCGATTTTAAACTTTTTTTTAGATGAAATCAAAAAAGAAAACCACTGAAGTGTTCAAAAGTTCAAAACTATACATTTCTTGATTGCAAAACAATTAGATCAATATAGTATTGTATCAAATTCCATTGTGTTTTAAAAACCCGACCTTTAAAATCAAGGTCATAATGAGCCAAGGTAAAATTTTTGTTTAGA
This sequence comes from Ruditapes philippinarum, assembly GCF_026571515.1. NCBI lineage: Eukaryota > Metazoa > Mollusca > Bivalvia > Venerida > Veneridae > Ruditapes > Ruditapes philippinarum. Next base: position 426,611 of record NW_026854272.1, read on the forward strand.
ATTATGAAGGCCGATCTTAAAAAATTTGACCTTTTCCGGGCAAGGTGATTTATGAGTAAATTCAATGTCTGTCCGTTAAAAATAAGGCTATCCCGTGTTTAAGTTTGGGGACAATTTATTTAAAAAAAGTAATGAAGTGATTTCACCCTTTTACAAAAATCACAAAATCAACAAACTTTAACATTCACCCTTTAAGGCAATGTCATTTTTGAAAGAAGGCAAAGTTAGTCTGGGGTACTTGTAGATCTGTCCAAAGTTGTTGTGCTAGGCTAATATAACAATAAAATAAAAATCAAAGGTTACGATAATGTTAAAGATTTTATAAGGAAAGGCAAAAGCAACAATACACTGCGAAAAAAATGGAAACGGTAAGCCGACTCTTCGAAAAATTACACAACACACACGGCCGCGCCGCGCAAACGCACGCACACCACAAAATACGCAGCTAAAAAGGGATGAAATTTTACATGTATAGTAAAATGCTGACCCCAACCCGGAAGCATCCACTTTTGGAATTTTGGAATTAAATGATACTTAGTGTTTTTTTTTTGTTTTTTTTCGGTATCTAAATCACAGTTTTTTAAAATGACTCGAATACTGAATTTATGAATTCGGTTTTATAATTTACAATTTCTCTTAAAAAAACCTGAAAAAAAAAATAAAAAAATAGTGAAATAAGAAATCGGAAAACATGAATTCACGAAATTACGATTTTATTTTTTTTTTAAGTGAAAACGTGATTTCATGAATTCCCATTTCATTAGTTCACAATTTCATAATTATGTTACGTCAAAATGACATGCGCGGTCAGAAAAAATTTGAAAGGAAAGTCATTTGAATGTGCGCATATTTAAGGATATATCATGGCAGGTTTTTTTTAGAATTTGGCAATGGAAAAATTATTTTTATGTGATTGTTGAATTATTTGAACATCCAATTTTCTAGTTCACAGATTTTGTAATCGGATTTTTCATTTTAAAAATCTTTTAAAAATCTTGACAGGGATGGTTTTGGGGAGTTAATCATAAAACAGTAAAGTTTAAAGTTTTTGTTTTTTTCTGATATTCATTTTAAAATTGTTTTTTTTTTCTTAAAAATGATTATAACTTTGCCATTGTTTCTGGAAGCATAAAAATTTTAAATTTAAAGAATGGAAGAAAAGTGTAAACAAACGAGCCCCAAAATCAGATTGTATAGATTAAAAAGAAAAAAAAATTTTGATATTTTAAAGAGTTCCAATTTTAATAATTTAAACATTATGTGACGTTATATTTTTTAAAGATTTTGCAAATAATTTGGGTCATTTTGGACCGTTGCAGGGTACCGGGTTTAACATGAGGAGAAAACTTAGGGTTTTAAACCCCTCAACCGACCCCCCTTGTCCTACGGGCCCTGAACAGATTTTATTAAAAACAAAAGGGGTGCAGCTCTATGGATTTTTTGATCTTTGCAATCTAAATATACTGACTATCGTATGTTTTTCCCGTATAATTTATTTTTATATATAAAATTTATTTTCGCAGCGACGCGTTTAGATTTTTTTTTATAAAAGCTTGAGATTGAAAAATGGAATTTTGCATGACTAGAGTTGCATCAGAAAATCATTTTTCATTTTTTATGACACCACACTTTATCCTTGATTCGTGGCTATTCCCTTTAAATCAAAGACAAAAAGGCCCCTTTTTTGGGTTCGGAAAGTCAAAAGGGGAGGTTTTGGGGTTATAAAACAATTTTTTTTTGTAATAGTTGCACCCAATTTTCCAGCTTTTTAAATTTTAGTAGATTGGGTATTAGACTGTTGCAACCTGATTTCGATTTTAATGTTTTTTTGACTTAAAAAATTTGAAAAAATAAAAGAGTTGCCTTAACTGGGGTTTGAACTCCAGACCCCTCGCTTCTTAAACAGCGCGCATTCCCCTTGGCCACGGTGAATTTAAAATGTTTACGGCCTGAAGAAAAACCATTTATTCTTTAGGGTTTGTAAGACCTAACTGTTGTTTAAATTTTGTAAATAATCTGGGGCCCTTACTTAAGCATTATTTTAAAAAAAAGCTAAGTGGGTTTAAAATAAGGGAAGAACCGCTTCAAAAATGGACTACTTTCGGACTTGCAAATTAAAAGCATTAGAGCTGAAATTTGACCCTTATTTGTTTGGGCTGACGCCCCAAAAAAATAAAAAGACCTTCAAAAAAAAATTGCCTCGATAGGGTTTAACCCAAAGAATCTTTCACTGGCTGTCGGTACAGACGGAAAATTTTAGCTGAGGGTAACTGTTTTTGCGGGTAAAGAGGCTCTAGTTGACAATAATGATCAATATAGAAGAAGGGCTTTGGAAAATGGGGACGGTTGATGACCGGGGAAGGTCGAACATAAAACAATTATTTCTTTTTAAGAAAATAATTAAATAGGCCCACCATTGTTTGAATTATTCCGAGCAAAAGAAGTAAACACACAAGTTTACGCAGAATATAAATATCTCTATTTATTCTGGCAGATGCCACTACGAATATTTTAATTTTGTAGATTTTCAGTGTAAACAATTAATTGTATGTAAAATTTGAGATACATATTAAAGAAACATTGATAATTTTCAAACACATCATTCAAGTTTTTCCACCTTAAACGGTAAAATGATTATAGAAAATTAGAAATATCACATAATAGCTGTTTGTTCTTTATTAGGTGACAGACTGACTAATTCCCTAGAGGTAAATCCGTAACGTACCGGCAAACGGTATTTAGCCAGGTTTTCGAAAAGGTCAATTAACCAATCATGTACGGTTTACAGATCACATGCTCCTCAATGTGCTGAAAACAGGTCACGTGCTCCTCCATGCCTCAAAAGTTAAACGCGTACCAATACCCTGCGGTCTCCAGACCGCAGGGGAATGAGTTGATGACCTAAACATTCCCGAAAATCTATTTATAGAGGGATGTACTCCTATCAGGTAATTCCCGGTTCTCTCCCGGTCTATTTTGACCGGGATTTACTAGTGACCGGCGAATAGTTATCACACGTTTATTTGTCCGAGTCTCTCCCGGTTTTGGAGTAAATGTTTGATATCGTTACAGAACAGAACAAATATTTTACAGATAAATAAGCTTTTTTTCCAAAATGAATGTTTGTCACTTAGTTTGGTTACAATAATAATAAACATAGATCAATTAACTCTCAAATTTATTGATTATTATTATTTACATTTAAATTACATACAATTCGGATAAAAAAACCAAACAACAAACAACATACAATAGCATGTTTCATTTTATCTATATGAGTAAAACAATAAATATGTACAATAATTGAGAAAAAAAATGTTACATTTTTATGGTATTAATATGAAACTATTCAGCTTTGAAACATTTATTTAATTTGTTATTCGTGTTTAGTAAAGATGCGATGGAAATATTCAAAGTTACAAATTAGATTTTATAAATTATTCAGTTGATTGATAACTTTAAACAATGATACAAGAAAAATACAAATGTACATGTACATGGTTTAAGAATAAACAAATATATATATGAAAGATTAACCATAAT